>NC_080404.1:10115000-10425000 GCF_030265065.1 Corythoichthys intestinalis
CACTGAGCATTACAGTGAAAAACTACAATGAAAGTATGTAATTATCTGTATTATGTAAATGATAGGAAGTGTTATATCTTCATTGCCATGTACCATGAATGTCACATGAATGAAAGTCTGTGCTTTGTCCCTGTCTACACTCAGTGGCCCCCCGTGTTAATGAGTCCACCAAAGCGGTCAAACATGCAGCCGTTAGGAGCGCCTGGCCGAGACACTTATTTGTAGACCTCAGCAAAGCACATGTGCGTTGCTATAAATAACTACAACCCTAAACCATGCTGCCCCTGCAAAGACACACACACATAATCTTTGCTGAGATTTTCATTTCCATTCATGCAGCCAACATGGTTTTTTGTGGATTTTAATTCAGTCATGGTGCTGCAGCTAATCTCTTTCGGGGATGTTATTATATCACGCATAATCTTATTCAATATACATTTCTGAGCACAAGTCTTGTACGACGTCTGGCTTTAAATTTATTGATTCATTCATTCATTTTCCGAGCCACTTATCCTCACTAGGGTCATGAGTAATTTAATGATAATAATCAATAATGTTGACGTTGTATGAAAATCATCAGTATTACACTTGACTTAATACATAACACTATTTTCCATGTGGATTTGTAGAGGATGGAAAGTGGTTTGAAAAAGGTTTGTGATTGAATTTAGGAGCTCAATGGTACCGTTGAACGCCTTGAATAATAACTATATAGCTTGTCATCCTCAATGAACCAGGAAGTTCTGTGCATCTTTGACAGGGTAATTTGAATGTAGGCTGTATTTAACAAAAAAAAAAATAATAATAATAATAATAATTTTGGATTAGATCTTAAACCATGTGAGTGGATCTAATGTGGACATTGGCTCACAATGTGACAATCACAGATAATACAGTAGTTGCCCTTCGCTTGGTGTCAAGCATAGAGTTAGTGATCAGCGAAGCAGGACCCTTTGGTAACTTCTTACATCACATTGCCTCAAAAAATATCCTGAGTGGAGCAAAGTTAAAAAATCCTTCAGCCAGTATAATCCTCATGACCAATGTAAGAAGCTGAACCTTATGATCAATGACGGGTATCACTTACTATGTTTTCTCAACTTTTTTTTTTTTTTTTTTTTTTGCTGCGGGGGGCACAAAATATTAAATGTGATGGTTCACTTCCTTATTTTCCGCCCTGTGTCATTGTTTGCAGGGTTTACCCTACATTTAAAAAATTGTGGCGCACCGGCACACCAAAATAAAAGCCGCCACGCCTTGCAAAAGAGATGTTTTTATTTTTAAGGCCGTTTCAAACTAGCAGCAGCCTCGTGTGAAGGGTTCAGCGGTTCACCTATTCATTGTGTATTGTAATGTCTGTAACTTAGCGCGGCCTCCTTAAGAGACGAGCTGTGACGTAGAAGGAAGCGAGGAGAACGGGCGTGATAGCGTTAGCATGTCGCAGCAGCCCACTGTTATTTTGTTCTTGCTTTTCTTTATTATTGTTTCCACAATAAAGTGGGTAAGCCAATACCAACTCCTCTCTTTCTTCCCCACCATCCGGGGCATTACAGTATTTTGGATCGGATTTTTCGGCGAAAGTGAGTGGTAGACGGCCATCTTGTCAGAGCGCCGCCAGGATAACATCAACATGCATTCAATAGCAGAGGGTCAGGCGTACTTAAATCTGTGCTATCATGCTGTTTCGGCGGACAGTTATATGCAATCACGGCCTACGAAACGTAGCGTAGGTTTGGTCTCAATATTGGTAGGGAAGATAACAGCATAACCTGCATGTACAATTATTGCTGGGGACGGACATTAATTAAACCAAACAGATTAGGTGAACGGGGGTCAGGCTGCATTTCTCACCATTATGAACCAAATTTATTAGGCTAAAGGATCAATGCAAAAATAAATCTGTAGTTACTTTCACACTACAAATTTGTAACGTTTTAATCTGATAATTTTTCTTACATCTAGTCGAATAATTTTCCTCCATTTTGTTTTGAGTGTGAAAGACTAGTTAACAGATTAATTGGTCAGATTATTCTATTTACTTAAGGTAAATATAACCATTTGTTCGTATTAAGCCCCTACATCCAAAGATTGGTCATTTTTCACCAAAATCAAGGGAAAAAATTCTTTCAAATAATGTTTTAAACAATATCAATTCTTGAATTGAGAACATTTCTGATGAAAAAAGCTTTTTTTAAGATTAAATATACTCACTTTTCGCTTATTTTTGCTTAGTGTGTTAAGAAAAATAGCTAGCTGAAAATAATCTTATTTCAAGAAATCTAAGTGAGTAAAATTTACTTGAAGCACTGGCAGATAATTTCACTTATTTTTAGTAGATTTACACAGAAAACAATGGAATTTTACTAGTCATCAGCCAATCAATCGTGTGTTTGACAGAAAAAAAATGATGTCAGTGTAAGCCTGAACATAATGAAAGTAATTCACTTAATAATGGTAGGGTCATTCTATCCTTACAAATTATGTGAATGACCTCTATAACTCAACTCATTATATAATGGATATAAGGTTGCTTAAAAGTTGGTGAGGAAAATTTGAGCATCCTGTTGCTGGTGTTATGTCCCTAACGTCTATATACAAACCTACACCATTGGTCCATTAACAGAAGGGCTATTATTGTTGTGGTAATGTAGTACGTATTGGGGCCAAATCAAAAGAAAAAGGAAGGACTACGAGATATAAATTGAATTGAACTATTGCAACAAGAAAAAAAAGTCAGATTATTACGTAGGGTAATGTAGCTGTAATCAGCTACGCATTTTATGTACATATACCGTAGCTGAAAGCTACGACATTAGCCTAGCTGATGAAATATTTCAAATAGATCTTTGTTATGGTTTTTCTTTGGAAAAAATGTGAAAAAAATCTCAATTGTCATGCTATGACGCAATTTAGCCCTGGCACGACATGGTGAGGCTGTCCGACTCCGATGCAGCCCACCACCACAGCTTCAAAAAAATCCAAGGGGAAACCCTCGTTTGCATGCTGTCCTCATTAAAATACGAAAACCTATAAATGTCTGGGTGGTTTTAGTTAAAGCAGACACTGTTTTTTCATCTGTGTGATTTTGACAATGATCTGATCACATTTGATGGTGATTTTATGCAGAAATGTGAGAAATTCCAAAAGGTTCAGATACTTTTTCATACCACTGTAACTACATTACAAAATAACACTGTACTGCAAAAGAATACGTAAACTCAAAATTTTCCCATTGCCGCATACAATGTAAAAGTCGTCATTACATCTTATTAGGCATTAAACAAATAAATATACAAACAAGACATTTTTGTCATTCTTGCAGTGACAAAAGAACTCAGCTTTCTCAACAGGGCAAGGGAGCGTCACAAATATGTATGTGACAGGAAGAGTTAAACAACTGGAACAGGTTCTGGCTGAGCTTTCAAAGCAGACTTTACAGACGATGTTAACAATACGACTACAAGAAATTGATGGGGAAAAAAACGTGAAATGAGGGACAGAGGCAACTTATATTGAGATGTTTGCCACCATTATCCTTTGGTCAAAGTACTGGTAGCCTAGAATAAGTACTGAACCCCTGTTTGCTTCTTAAAATGTTGATTCCAGAGAGATGTGAAATATAATTTGTAGGCCTGACATGTTTGTGAATGTTTACTCGATATTTAGGTTATTGTGTTTTATGTATTTCAACATCAGCTCTTTTAAGTGTTTAGATTTGTGTTTAGAAATGTCCTTTTTAAGTAGGAGGAAAACAATTTTATTTTTTATTATTTTTACAGATATCGGGAAAAAAACACAAATGTATTTTGTTGAAAAAAACATTTTCAGTTTTGCACTGATAAATCCTACCATGAGAGGACTCCTCCCAGAATTTCAATAATAGATCCCTGGCCTAACTACAGCCAAACAATAGTTTTCGACATTGCCGCAAATCTATTTCCTGTTGCCATTACAAAATAAATTGAGGGTATGCGCACTCAGTAAAAAAAAGGGTGGAGCTTGCCAGTGCGGATGGCTGCCAGAGCTCGTGAGTCAAGAGCAGAATAGATGATCTCATGTGAGAGAAGCTGAAAAGCGCTATGGAATGGAGTCTGGTCCCACTGCTGTCCTCTTAGTCACCATGACAGCGTATAAATACAACATAGGCATGACTACATGACGCTGGACTGCATTGCTGATATACTTAACAATCAAAATCAATACGAAGAACGTGGAATCAAATATAGCAAAAAAAAAAAAAAAAAAAAAAAAAGAAACACTGATGAAGCAGAGGTAGACAATAAAGGAAATTAGCTTTTGAAGTCCACTGGCCCCACTATGAAAACCACTGGCAAAGGTCAACGCGTCAGTTATTGAAAAAAAAACTAAACAATTTGTTTGAATAACACGAATACCATTTTTTTAGGGTAGATTTAATGAAAAAGTAGTTTTTGTGCTAAAATGATGTTTGTAATTTTTATTATTTTTGTGTAACGTTGGCGTGCAACAAACAGGCATGCGGCGTCAGCATTTACCTGTTTTCAACTTCACTGGGTGCACAAACCAGAAACATGAATAAAACCAAATCGACTCCACTGACCACTTACACATATTTAAATGTTTTTGGAAAACGAACACACCCAAAAAAAAAAAATTTCTTTCCTTGGGAGGTCCAGGAGGAGGCGGGCCTGCGGGAGAGCCACGTACTTGGACAAAGATTCGCTGTCTTCCCCTTACCGCCCTCTGAAAGTCTCCTACAGCTCAGTTGTTGTGGCAACAATTTAGAATTCAAAGAGATGACTAAGGCAATTATGGCTAACGCATTATGGCTAACGATTTTCAAGCTAGACCGTCGTTATGACGATATTATTTTCTCCGTAGTCACGCGGATGAATTACCATGTTATGTTCATACCATAGGTTTCATACTAGTTAACATTTCTCTAACTGACTTGTATGGATAAGTGGGCATTGTTCTGCACCCTTCACAGGAAACCTCGTTTTTTGTCTCATCGTCGCCGAGCCAGTTACAGCGGTCTCGCCACTGGGGCTGAAACTTTCTCTCTCTTTTATTTTCATATTGGATTTCACTTTTCCTCAACTCCTTTGGTGACTTTATCTTTCTCAGGTGGTCTTTTTTTCCCCCTGTGCTTGGCCGGGTGCTGGGGGTTTCAGAAACATGTCCTCTTGGAGCATAATGTTAGGTGGGTACTGAGATACTGACGATCAATCAGCAGCAGCAGTCACTACGGCGTCTGAGACCTAACGGGTCGGCCTTAATTTCAAGCCTTATTAAATACTGGTGCATAGCAATTTTTTTATTAATTCCAATTTGGCAGGCTTGTTAACAACACAGTTTTCCACCTAACAAAATAATTTAATCAATAATGTTTATTCCCTCTACACAGTCCCCTTATGAATTTAGACAGCATGTGTTCATGCTATGAGACTGAGCTATTGTGAAACATTATCTAAACAAAAAAAATTTGATAAGCTCAGGTGTACAGTATTAAGCATTCAAAATAATTTTGAGGGTCAGTACTTTGTTTTGGGAAGCGCTGACCCACTAACTGAATGCTTTTCCAGTTCTGGGATGTTAATCTCTTGAGGAAAAGAGAGCACTTTCAAAGTGTGGCTACAGTTCCTGGTGTTGAAATGTCATTGTTCAGTCAAAAGGAGTGTCAGACAGCCACCATCACTACCAACTTGACACATGAACAAGTATCTAGAACTTGTACACCGCTCCCATAAAAACAAAGTGTCTTTTGTGCGATAATAGTCAGTCTCCATGGAGAGAGGATGACAGAGTGGGTGGGCCGCTCAGTGGGCCGTTTAAAAGTTATGAGTGGGATGGTCCACACGGAGCAATACGGAATGGGGTGGACTATGCCCGGGAAACCTGACAAAAGGGACAGTGCAAAAAATAAATAAACAAATAAAACAAATCAACACACTCTCACTCATGATTCTGTTTACAAGATTACACATGACCATTTACGTCATGTCAGTGCATCTATGACAGGGTTCGGTAACTTGCAGCTCCGGAGTCGCATACGAACCCCTTTGATGCAGCTCAGTTTTACAATGAATTAATGAATATTTGATTAAAATGTATCCTGGCACTTGCCAGATTTAACAAAGTTTATCTGTAGTAGGCAGATCAGTCACCGTTTTGTGTGTCTGTTAACGGAACACTCATGCAGGTCATGAATTCCAAACTATTTAAAGTCATAGTTGCTAAACTAAAAAAGGTATACCCACAAGTCTTTGTGCCATTCACACGCAAGTATTTAAAATGTCAACGTGTGCTTGCCACTCTCAATAATGTCTCCTCTGTGGAAAAAGGGTTGAAATAGCTATTTGAGTAGTAAAGGTTGCCGACCCCCGATCCATGACAATATATCAAATGCCCAAGCATTTAGTTAGCACACTAGGATTAAAAACCTCTACCTTATGGAATAATGAATACTTTGTATGGATTCTGTTTAGTGACAACTAAAGTAGTCCAAGAATGACTTTTTAACTAATAACCGATATCCTGATATTGTCCGACTTCAAAAATCCGATATCGATATACTATGCGGTCATGGACTTTAACATATTGTGGCTAATTGTATTGTGATGCCTCACTGGATGCTTTAATAATGGTGAATATAACATCAAGGTTTTCCAAATAAACATTCTGTGAAAAATAGACAACTTCACCTGAAGTTATGGAAAAAGTGACAATATTGCACCACTATCTTTATTGTTAAAACCAAAATAGTTCAAAAATGAGTTTTTTGGATCAAAGTGGAAGTGCGAGTACAAAGAGCCAATAAGGCTCTCCCATTTACGTATTGGTCAAAAACCGATAATGGAAAACCAATGTTGATATTATCTGACATCATTTTAAAATGCTTTTATCTAAGGCTGCAAAAACTAATCGATTCAAATCGATTAATAAATTAGTTGCCAACAAATTTGATAATTGATTTTTGCCGGCAGCAAAAGAGGAATAGAAAGTTCACTGCTACACGCGCTAAGCTAGGTAGCGATTATGCTAATCAGTGTCTTAAAGCGGAAATGTGAACTAAGGTTGGCCAACCACGTTTTTGAATAATATCAATGGCTAAACAATTATAAGCATATTTTCTTTTTTTTTAACGCAACTCTTCCAGATTCTTTGTTTAACCCATAGCAACGCCCTTGACAACGAGAATGCTTTTCTTCGGCAATCTTCGGAAATCTTCGGAAATTACGTCACACCGGGGAGTGCGAGGGAAGTCCGCCATAGAACAGTATTGTTTGTTGCATTGCTTCTTGGTAAGATGCGACGGCGGTGTGTGGCGATGTTTTGTTCTCACTCAAACGAAAAGTTGTATGAGTGGCCAAAGGATAGCAGGGCACGTAAATGGACTTCTTTCGTTCGCACGAAGCGAATAAATTTCACGCCATCATCGAGTAGTGTTCTCTGCTGCAAACACTTCGAAGATGCCTGCTTCCTTAACCGGTCTGCTTATGATCAAGGATTTGCCAAAAAGTAAGTGTGATTTTTAGATAGATGACTGATGACTTTGTCAAAGCAGAGCTTCCAACTTTTGTGGAATGAACAGTATAAGCTAGCGACGTTAGCCGAAAGTTAACTCGTGGCAATCCCTGATCATAGTTGTTGTTGCGTTCGCTAGGTTAAGCGTGTTTAAATTGTGCGTCATCTACGATCTTGTCCGAAAGGGTTAATCCACTGTCAATGGGGAAAGGGGTGTGGATGTGCATATAAGCGGGTCGGCGTCGCGGTAATTTACGGTCACGTTGCCGTGAGAGACACACACCGCCGGTGAGTTTGTGCACATTAATTTGTATTTGTATTATGTATTTCCACCTTCATGCTTCAAGCATTGCATTGCATTTGTACGGTTCGGCGTTTCTTTCACGGTGATCGCTTGATAGCCTTCTAGTTTGTGTTTTAAGTACGAGAGCCGCTGACAGGTGACAACAACAAGCGTGTTGGGTTAATGTATGGCAGCGAATCAGCGAGCGCGCAGGTCACGCAGTGAATCATGGGAAATGCAGTCTCGGGACAACACTGAAGTGGTGCTTTGTAATATGTTCGCTTGTGTGAAAAAACTACATTTCCTCACGCCATTACACGCCACTTCCTGCCGAGAGCCCAAGCTGTGTTCTTGCTGTTAGCTCCATGTGTTAATAAAGAAACAAAGTTGTCAGCACGTCGTGTGTTCGATACATTTGTAAACAAAAAGCTCATAACAAGACACTATGCACGATCCGTTTAAGAGACACTGGAGTAGTAGGAGGCGAGGAGGAGATCAGCGAGAAGCAAAACTTGGCGGTCGAATGTGGTGGCAGTCCGCTATTATTTTGTTTTCTTATTGTTGCCACAATAAAGTGGAGAAAGCCATCAACGACTCATCTCCTTCTTTCCCCCCAACGTTTTTATATTATTATTTTATATGCACAAGAGCTGCCCAATCTGCCAAAATGAACATGAAGTCTGATTATTATTTTTTTTAACAATGTCATCAGATAGACAAAAACATAAAATTATGTGCAAATGCCTGCATCTTCAAATCATGAAAATAATAACAGCCTATATCTTACCAATCTTGTAATCTCGATGGGTCTTGTATCCATTCCATGTCAGGTAGTCTAGGCACATTGTTTGCATCCTGATTAGCGTCTGGCTAATACATGTTAGGTCCAACATAAAATTCCAACCTCCTCTTCTTCCTCAACTCTTCAAAAACTTGGATCTCCTCCCTTGCGCTCGATCTATCGCTTATATCGCTGTTTGAATCATTGTTTGAAGGGCTTTGTATGGCGGCCGTATGTATGGAGCTGCCATCGCTGTTCCCGGTGTGACGTATCACTTCCGGGTTCGTCCCCTTTCAGGCTCGAACTTCGGAAACGCGATTATTTTGTCAAATATACAACATGTAAATTATTTTTTTCATGCTTTATTTGTTGGACAATGTTTAATTACTTTAATTGTGACCCTATTTGGCATGTTATGAAATTACTTCACATTTCTGCTTTAAGTGTCCGTTTGTATTGTGTTTTGGGCATATTAGCACTTGAGTTATTGTTAGATAGTAAAGTTGTCTCATTTCTTTGTTAGGTTTTGTGTTTGTTTTCTCCTAGTGTGACTTGTCCCTGTGATTGCCCATTGATTTCACCTGATGTGCCTTCTCCTAGACTATCCTCCTGTGCTCACCTGTTCCTTGTTGTCTCGTTATCCCTCGTCTGCTTGTGTGTATATAAGCTCCCATTTTCTGTTCACTCCTTGCTGCGTCATTGTCAATGTCTATGTCCGTCCTTGCCAAATTCAAGTCCTTTCCACGCCCTCGTGTACCAGTCCCTCTGCTAAAGTAAGTTTTGGTTTGAACATTGCCTTTTTGATCCCTAGTCCTTTTGTTTGTACTTTGTGCTTTTGGTTAGTTGTTATTAAAACGTGTTTTGAGTTCTCCTCCACCTGCCTCGCTGCCTTTTTCGTTTCCCTGCATTTGGGTCCACACCACCTGCCTGCCCGCGCACTCCCTGACAGAATGACGCAGCCAATTGTGGACCCAGCAGGAAAAATTCGCCACCGGCGTGCACGCAGACGACCATCTGCCCTTTCCCCTGATTATGTTTTTCCTCGACACATTTTTTTGGATTCAGATTTTTCTGATTTTGAGGAAGATCATAATTTATATGATCTTCTCTCCGATTCCGATTCTGATTTTGATTTCATGCCCTCTGTCTCCCCTGAATATTTTTCTTTCCACCCTCCGCACTTGGTGTCCCGTTCGGAGCTCATAGCCAAGGACTCCTTCCTGGGATCCCGTTGGGCCATCTATCGGGGACCCCCCCGGGGTGGTCTACGGGGTCGCCCAGGCTCAAGGCGGCCTAATGAGGCTGTTCTGCCGCCCCTGCCACCTGAAGGCGCTCACCAAAGGCCTCGGCGTGGTCATCAACGCCGACGGCGTGCGGCAGTTCTTCCCGCGCCGGCTCCCCGCAGTCAAGTTCCTCCAGCGCCGGCTCCCCGCAGTCAAGTTCCTCCAGCGCCGGCTCCCCGCAGTCAAGTTCCTCCAGCGCCGGCTCCCCGCAGTCAAGTGCCTCCAGCGCCGGCTCCCCGCAGTCAAGTTCCTCCCACGCCGGCTCCCCGCAGTCAAGCTCCTCCCGCGCCGGCTCCCCGCAGTCAAGCTCCTCCCGCGCCGGCTCCCCGCAGTCAAGCTCCTCCCGCGCCGGCTCCCCGCAGTCAAGCTCCTCCCGCGCCGGCTCCCCGCAGTCAAGCTCCTCCCGCGCCGGCTCCCCGCAGTCAAGCGGCTCCCGCGCCGGCTCCCCGCAGTCAAGCGGCTCCCGCGCCGGCTCCCCGCAGTCAAGCGGCTCCCGCGCCGGCTCCCCGCAGTCAAGCGGCTCCCGCGCCGGCTCCCCGCAGTCAAGCGGCTCCCGCGCCGGCTCCCCGCAGTCAAGCGGCTCCCGCGCCGGCTCCCCGCAGTCAAGCGGCTCCCGCGCCGGCTCCCCGCAGTCAAGCGGCTCCCGGGCCGGCTCCCCGCAGTCAAGCGGCTCCCGCGCCGGCTCCCCGCAGTCAAGTGGCTCCCGCGCCGGCTCCCCGCAGTCAAGCGGCTCCCGCGCCGGCTCCCCGCAGTCAAGCGGCTCCCGCGCCGACTCCCCGCAGTCAAGCGGCTCCCGCGCCGACTCCCCGCAGTCAAGTGCCGCCAGCAGACTCCTGCGACTCCGCTGCTGTTTCGCCAGCAGACTCCTGCGACTCCGCTGCTGTTCCGCCAGCAGACTCCTGCGACTCCGCTGCTGTTCCGCCAGCAGTCTCCTGCGACTCCGCTGCTGTTCCGCCAGCAGACTCCTGCGACTCCGCTGCTGTTCCGCCAGCAGACTCCTGCGACTCCGCTGCTGTTCCGCCAGCAGACTCCTGCGACTCCGCTGCTGTTCCGCCAGCAGACTCCTGCGACTCCGCTGCTGTTCCGCCAGCAGACTCCTGCGACTCCGCTGCTGTTCCGCCAGCAGACTCCTGCGACTCCGCTGCTGTTCCGCCAGCAGACTCCTGCGACTCCGCTGCTGTTCCGCCAGCAGACTCCTGCGACTCCGCTGCTGTTCCGCCAGCAGACTCCTGCGACTCCGCTGCTGTTCCGCCAGCAGACTCCTGCGACTCCGCTGCTGTTCCGCCAGCAGACTCCTGCGACTCCGCTGCTGTTCCGCCAGCAGACTCCTGCGACTCCGCTGCTGTTCCGCCAGCAGTCTCCTGCGACTCCGCTGCTGTTCCGCCAGCAGTCTCCTGCGACTCCGCTGCTGTTCCGCCAGCAGTCTCCTGCGACTCCGCTGCTGTTCCGCCAGCAGTCTCCTGCGACTCCGCTGCTGTTCCGCCAGCAGTCTCCTGCGACTCCGCTGCTGTTCCGCCAGCAGTCTCCTGCGACCCCGCTGCTGTCCCGCCAGCAGTCTCCTGCGACCCCGCTGCTGTCCCGCCAGCAGTCTCCTGCGACCCCGCTGCTGTCCCGCCAGCAGTCTCCTGCGACTACGCTGCTGTCCCGCCAGCAGTCTCCTGTGACTACGCTGCTGTCCCGCCAGCAGTCTCCTGCGACTACGCTGCTGTCCCGCCAGCAGACGACTCCGCTGCTGTCCCGCCAGCAGACGACTCCGCTGCTGTCCCGCCAGCAGACGACTCCGCTGCTGTCCCGCCAGCAGACGACTCCGCTGCTGTCCCGCCAGCAGACGACACCGCTGCTGTCCCGCCAGCAGACGACACCGCTGCTGTCCCGCCAGCAGACGCCGAAGTTCCTGGCCCTCGCCCCGACGATGCTGCTCCCCGCTTCTTGCCACGGCTTGGCGGCATGAAGGACCGAGCACTGCCTCGTCTGGGACGCCCACCTGATCGGCCCGTGCGGTCGCCCAACGTCTGGCGCCCTGGACGCCCTCCAGATCGACCCTTGCGGTCAACCCATGCCTGGCGTCCTGGACGCCCGCCTGACTGGCCCTGACGGGCTGGTGTTGCTCCCTCCCCCGAGCAACCTTCTGACTTTTTGTTTCTTCAGGACGTCTGGGATCCGTCCCTTGAGGGGGGGGTACTGTTAGGTTTTGTGTTTGTTTTCTCCTAGTGTGACTTGTCCCTGTGATTGCCCATTGATTTCACCTGATGTGCCTTCTCCTAGACTATCCTCCTGTGCTCACCTGTTCCTTGTTGTCTCGTTATCCCTCGTCTGCTTGTGTGTATATAAGCTCCCATTTTCTGTTCACTCCTTGCTGCGTCATTGTCAATGTCTATGTCCGTCCTTGCCAAATTCAAGTCCTTTCCACGCCCTCGTGTACCAGTCCCTCTGCTAAAGTAAGTTTTGGTTTGAACATTGCCTTTTTGATCCCTAGTCCTTTTGTTTGTACTTTGTGCTTTTGGTTAGTTGTTATTAAAACGTGTTTTGAGTTCTCCTCCACCTGCCTCGCTGCCTTTTTCGTTTCCCTGCATTTGGGTCCACACCACCTGCCTGCCCGCGCACTCCCTGACATTCTTCTGATAAAGAAACCACACATATAAAACTATTTAATAGCAGCTTGGTCTCCTTTCAACACAAACTCACCTTCAAAATGTAAATTGTCATACAAGAGAGTGAGCGTTGAAAATGGATTTGGATTGTATTTATGAGCAACTGTTTGATAAAGAAAACTGATTGATTACAGTCTGCCTCCTCCTTATTTGATTTTGTTGTAAGAAAATAAATGAGTCATTGACTCAAATTATATCAGCGCTTTGCCCACAGGAAAAAAAAATGTCAACCAGCAGCACTATACAATACTGCCTTCCTAAACCCGGAAGTGTGACGTCATTTACAGAAGGCTACGGAAGACGTGGCAGATTTTATCCATAGCAGCACCATCGATAGTGATATTCCCAGCTAAATTAGCCATTCAGGATCGCTTTTTCCTGATGTTAGCAATGACGAGGGCTCCCAGGAAAGATGACCTGCAATTAAGCCTTACATGTTTGAACCTCAAGCGTCAGTTGATGACGATTTACTCGGCACAGGAGACGGTGGTAATGACGTTGATTGGCAGCTAAACACGTCACGAAAAGAAGAGTGGTAAACCTATGTCTAGCATGATTTCTCTCTGAACCTTTCTTTCCGCAGTCATTCTGTGATATACAGTAAATATCAGTAATTGCAGACGAGTAATTATTTAGATCTAGTAATAAATGTATAATATTCACATGAATGGACAAACTGTCAGCTGTCCTAACAGGCCAGCAACAACAACAACAACAACAAAAATACAGGTTGCCCTTCAACGAACAGGAGGATTTGCCCTCCTATATCAACAGACTTGCATCAAATTTTAGAATTAAAAAAGCCAGTAAGGGTCTCCTTTCGTCTTGAAAAACCATGGTCGTATTCTCCTCGCCTTTCAAAGCTGGCGTCGCTGAAATATTGAAAACAAAGAAGTGATCGAGGAGCCGGGGAGAAGTTCTTCCGCTTGAAACTTAAGATGTCCAAATCCTTGCAAAAGAAGGTTTTTTGGGCCACTAATAGAGTCTTGAGCCTTCGTGTGAGCAATTCATTGCTACGCATCGAGATAGCATGATAAATCTGGCGAGTAAAACCAAGAAAACCTTTGCAATATATGCCAAGGATAGCATATTAGTGCTATACTCCCGTATTGGCAAGGTCTTCTGTAAATTATGTCATCAGGTCGCGGCCGGCAGCGAGGCGCATCCCTCCTTGCTAAGGTGTTGTTAGTAAGTAACTCAAAAACACACAGCGAATGATGCATTCAATACAATTTAACCGAGTAAAACGCTCAAGAATTGAATTCTTCATCTACCCTTTAATATTCCGATTACCGTAATTTTCGGACTATAAGCCGCTACTTTTTCCCTCATTTTGAATCCCCCGGCTTATGGAGGGTCTAAGAATGGGGGATGCCCAGGACACGAACTCATCTCATTCATCTACTGTATCTGACTGTATCAAATTTACTCTGTAAAGCCCTCTGAGACAACCTTGTTGTGATATAGGGCTATACAAATAAAATTGAATTAAATAGTCCAGTGCGACTTATTGTTGATTAAATGGGTTAATAGGTAACACTTTATTTGACAGCAGTGTCATAAGACTGCAAGAAGTCACTCATGATTATGACATGACACTATCATGGGCATTAAGAAACGCATATGACAGATGTCATAAGTGTCATCTGAGCAAATTTTTTACATCCATTCAAAAGTAAGATAATTTGCCGGATGACACAAAATTATATCTGTCATAAGCATTTATTAATGCTCATGACAATGCTTCATGTCATAATTATGATGGTCTTATGACAGTCTTATGGTGCCACTATCAAATAAAGTGTTACAAAATACCATAGCTAGCAATTAATGAAACAACTGGAACAGTAACTGAAGAAATAATTAGCTCAGGACATGAATTTTGATTGTTATTTACTGTAGCGCTGCAATTCATGCTAGGAGGCATGATGGACGACAACAGTGTTGACACCAGGTGGCAGCAGAGGTTGACTGTCTCCCTCAAAGGAGCAGTGATGGCCAAATGAAGCTTCTTGAAGCAGTGAAGCTTTGCAGCCAATTGGTTCAAAGATTTATGGTGATTCATTTGGTTTTAATAAAGTTCTACCGGTAATATCTTTTGGTGTAAATATCCCATAATACAGTGAGGACAGCTACGGCTCATAGTCCAGTGCAGCCTATCTATGAACAAGTGCCATTTTTGTGTCAAATTTGGTTGGTGGTGGCTTATGGTCAGGTGTGCCTTATAGTCCAAAAATTACGGTAATTGATTATAAAAATAATCATTAGTAGCACCCCTACTTTTATCGCCTGATGTTATCGGCTACCCGATAATATCGGACAGCTCTAGTGATAACATTGTCATTCTAACCCAATGAAACCGTTAAACGTTCATAATTTGATAGGCCTGCTAAACATTCATTGCATTGAAACTTTAAGCACACTCGACTGTTTGAAACTTTGAGTGGATTAGCAAACAAGCTTAACTACTTCATTGTTTGAACCAACACAGCCAAGTGCTATTCACACGAATGTCCCTATGAAATGCTCTCCTTATGACATTCCACAAGTGTGTAGTGACTACACATTTTACAATAGAGTATACCGTAGTCTACTGTAAAACCACTCCTTAATTGCTGTGTGACCCAGAGTAGATAAGTGTATTATTACCGCTAACACCTAATTAGTGTGCCATTCTTGCAAGCAAGTCCAAACAAATACAGTACATAGAGTTCTGCTATATCTTGTCGCAGTTTCACAATAAAATCTTACTTCTTTCATAATTACGACTTTGGGTGGTATTAAATAAAGTACAGGTACATGCAGAAAAGTGTTATGTACATTTTTTTTTTTTTTTTGTTAGGGCCCGAGCACTAAGCGTGCAAAGGCCATATTGTTTTGCAAAGGATAATTTAAAAAAAATTTATTTTTTTTTCAGGGCAAATGAAAACAGCTAATTTGGAGGCCTGAACATGCACGAAAAGTCACCAAAATTTGCACATACGTGCGGAAAATTGTACATTTCGATAATTTTGCAACGTTGCAAAAAAATTTAACAAAATGGCTCAGTGGCGCCCCCTTGGAATTTTAAAATTAGCCTATAACATTAGGGTCTGTCAGCGTAGAGCAATGAAATTTGGGGAGTCTATACCTTGTCCAAAACCGCTCCAAAAAACCATTGGCACCCATATTCCAAACCCAACAGGAAACCGGTTATTTTGGATCGAATATGAAATTTTTATCGATTTACAGGGTGCACATTTGAGACCTTTTCGCCGAGGGAGTTAGTTGGATCATCTTCAAAATTGGTGAGACTGTTCAGGAGACATATGAGATCTTAAGTTTTTAAAATGGTGCGTTTTCATTCACGGGTCTGACCTGGGCGTGATGCCAAAGTCGGCCATTTTTTCGGCAAAATAACAAATTCAGTAAATTACTAATAGTTCCTACACACAACGTTCAATCTTTTTCATATCTGGCATGTATGTGCGGTATCCCACCCTTAACATGAGTGCATTGAAATATTACCCATTAGGCCTAGCGCCCCCTAATGAGAACAGGAAATGCCTTTTTTTACGAGACAGGTTCCACCTCCAAGGGAAAAAAATCTGTTGACCTCAAACCTGCATCAGGGGAGCCTTAAGACCTGTGTTCAGGTGCTTGATGGAAAATATTGAGGTTTCGTTGAAGTGGAGGGGTCGAAACAGGAAAGTGAAAATGACAATTTGTCTCGCAAAAAACTTTGAACAGACATAACTCAGCAGATATACAATATATCTGCGCCAAACTTCCTGTGCTTGTTGAGTCATACCCTGAAGGGTCTTGTAGGGGTCATTTGCATCAACTCCACAGTGCCAACTAGTGGCGACAGAAAGGAGTTTTAAAAAAGGCCTTTCCTATTGGGTTTTTTCAACGTAGAGAAATGAAATTTGGGGAGTCCATACCTTATGCAAAACTGCTCCAAAAAGTCTCTTGCACCCATTTTCCAAATCCAACAGAAAATCGGGTATTTTGGATCGAATGTGAAATTTTTATCCATTTCTAGTACAGTTTACATTTGGAGGCCTGAACATGCCAGAAAACTCACCAATTTTGCACATACATGCGGCTTTGCGTGGATTTCGATAATCTTGCGACGTTACAAAAAAATTTAACAAAAGGGCTCAGTGGCGCTCCCTTGAATTTTTCAAAAAGGCGTTTCCTATTAGGTTTTTTTAACGTAGAGCAATGAAATTTGGGGAGTCGATACCTTGTGCAAAACTGCTCCAAAAAGTCTCTTGAACCCATATTCCAAACCCAACAGGAAATTGGGTATTTTGATTGAATGTGAAATTTTTATCAATTAACAGGGTGCACATTTGAGACCTTGTCACAGAGTCAGTTGGATCATCTTCAAAATTGGTGAGACTATTCAGGAGACAAAGGAGATCAAAAATTTTCAAAATGGTGCGTTTTCATTCACGGGTCTGACCTGGGCGTAGACCTAAGTCGGCCATTTTTTCAGCAAAATGACAAATTCAGTAAAAGACTAATAGCTCCTTGACACAACGTTGAATCTTTTTCATATCTGGCATGTATGTGCGGGATCCCACCCTTAACATGAGTGCATTGAAACTAGAGCTGAAACGAATACTCGAGCAACTCGAGTAACTCGAGTTTAAAAACTGATCCGAGTAATTTTATTCACCTCGAGTAATCGTTTATTTTGACAGCTCTAAGCATCACGTTTTGCTCGGACTACTTTTAATGCGGGACAACGCGCTGATGTCACGTGCGTAGCGGAAGAGGCAAAAAAAAAAAAACTTACTGCAGCCGACAACCGCTACAAACGACGCCGACGTTGCTAAATACTAGCCCGCTCATGCTACGTTAGTTGCAGGTAGCGTCCAGTGAGTCTCATAGAGATCACATGTATGTTGAACTAGATGCGCAATGACAGACTAGGCCGCGTCTGGGCAGCGTTAGCAAACAGCCGCCATCTTAAAGCAGTAGAGCGCTAAGCGCTAATAAAGAGCGCTAAACGCTAATATACTGTATAAGATTAACGTGACTGTCACTACTAGCTCACCTTACGTTAGCACTGCGGAGGGCTAGGTTTCAATTAATTAAGACCGCTTTCGATGCGTGGCTAACGTGTCTTACATACAGGCTATAACATAACAGCGTTGTGGAGTGATGAGGGTGTCAAATAAAAACTCAATAATGCTAACTATCAATTTTAGCTCAGTAGTCATTGCTGGATAAAACACCAAGTAGCACTACTCCCTAATGTGCTCCAATACAGCCTGTATCATACATTTATTTTGAACAGTGCAAAAACTCAAAATCCTATCAGGACTTACAGTTTAGACTAACTTAAAACTTAACTAGAACTTAAAAATGGCTTGACACAAATAGAAATTTAATTGAAAAACGTGGGAAAAAATCCTAACTTTTAAGTGATATGTGTTATCAAGCGTAAAGGCATTTTTAGGTGTGTTTATATACATATATATATATATATATATATATATATATATATATATATATATATATATACTTTTTTAAATAAGATCTAAAGGTTTTTTGAGTGAAAGCAGTGAATTAGTCATTTTTTAAAATTCTAGTTACATCTGAGATGCAATTGTTGGCTGTTTTCAACAATATACATCAAAAATAAAGACATTGATTGACTGAAAATGATAAAATGTCTTGTTTTCTCATGTATATCTATAATTGCTCTTCACCTAAAAATATATTTGTTTTATCCGATTACTCGATTAATCGATAGAATTTTCAGTCGATTACTCGATTACTAAAATATTCGATAGCTGCAGCCCTAATTGAAACATTACCCATTAGGCCGAGCGCCCCCTATTGGTAACAAGAAATGCCTTTTTTTTTTTTTTTTTTACTAAACAGGCTCCTCCTTCATGGAAAAAAATATATTCACCTGAAACCTGCATCAGGGGAGCCAGAAGACATATGTTCAGGTGCCTGATTAAAAATACAGTGGTACCTCTACATACGAATTTAATTCGTTCCAGGACCTTGTTTGTAAGTCGAAATGGTCGTATGTCGAGCAGGATTTTCCCATAGGAATACATTATAATTCCATTAATTCGTTCCAAAGCCTAAAAACATACACTAAATTCCTAATAAATACTGCTGGCACTGTTACAAATGGCAATTAAACATAGAAAAACAAATAAGTTATAAATAAATAATTCAGAATAATATATTAATAAGAAGAATAATTAATAATTATTCCTGTAAATAATGTAACGAATCGGATTCTAATATGGCGGACACTTTTTACTGTCCCTGAACGCACCGCGAAGCTGACGTCTCAGTGAGATAGGTATGTGCGGTAGAGATAATACTTTCGTTTTCTTGAGAGCAGTCAACTGCTTAAGACAATGGGCGTTTTGTGTTGGATAAGTTCTTAAATAAATGATAAAAACGTGACGAAGCTGGCGATTTCCTTGGCAATGTTACCACAATAATAATTGTCACCTTAACTTATAAATAGTGGCGAACGGTGGTCGGAAGAGGACCATGGAGCTGTATTGTTGAGCCAGTTCAGGGACGCGCACACCAAGCTCATATTTTTCTATAACTTGCATCTTCATTTCAAAGGTAAGCATCACTTTTTTCCTTGTTTCTCCAACTGTATCAACTTTTTTTTAAAACTGTGTTGATTTCTCACACAAGAAAATCCACCGTGCGTTCGTTTGCAGTGCTGTCATGTCGTCGTATTTCGAGCAACTCGTCGGATGTAGAAACAAATGGCGGCTCAAATTTTACGTCGGATGTCGAAAAGATCGTGTGTCGAAGTGATCGTATGTAGAGGTACCACTGTACTGAGGTTTGGTTGAAGCAATAGAGTCCAGCAGGAGAAGTGAAAATGACTGAAGCCATTTCGTCTCACCACAAGTTTTGAACAGTCATAACTTCTACAACATATCTGCGCCAAACATCTCGTGCTTGTTGAGTCATACTCTGAAGGGTCCTGTAGGGGTCATTTGCATCAACCCTACAGAGCCAACTAGTGGCAATAGAAAGTTACTCATTTTTCTAATATATGTCCCGTTCTTTTCAGGTTGGTCAGTGTAGTTTCAAGACCTTTTGAAATACTTATTTTACGGCCCATGTCCACATGTCTCTGTCTGTTGCCGTGACGACCCCTTATTTGCTCCTTTTTTGTAGTACTCCCTCCAATAGGGGTTTTTATCTCTTAGGTGTGTGAATGTAAAGAGGCGACTTTCGAGCATGTTAGGTTCTAATGAGATGATTAGAGAGGACGATCTGCCACCACCCTGACCTGCACACTGTCCGAGTTGCGTGACGTCCGAGTTGCGCTAGATTGCGAGGGCCCGTTCAGTCCTGCTTGCAGGCCTAGTACTTTAATTATAGTTCCACATTCAGCGGTAGATAATAAGGGAAATTTGGATGCTCACTGGCCCCACTATCAAAACCACTGGCCCAGGTCAACGCGTCAGTTATTGATCCCAATAATCACGAAAGAGAACAATTTGCTTTAATAACATGAATAACTATTTTTTTAGGTAGATTTAATGAAAAGTGCAGCAAAACGTTGCAAAAACATGAATATAGTGAAAATAATCCTATTCCAATTCCATAATCACATCCATTAATCATTCCATAATCACTCCAATATAGCCAACAATTTTTTGGGGGAGCTCTAGAAGGAGGTGTGCCCACGGGAGAGCCCCGTGCCTCGGCGAAGCTTTCCTGTCTTCCACTAGTCTCCCCTAGCTCGGTTGTCATGGCAACAATACGTGTAAAGTAGGAGTGCAACGGTTTGTATTTCAAAGCCGAACCGTACGGTTCGCCCTGTACGGTTCAATACGCCTTTATGAACCGCGCCTTTTCGGTTTTGCAATTAATTTATCCCGAACGCTTGTGGAATGAATTGGTCGAACTCTGTGTGTGACGTGAAGCACAGCTGTGGAGAAATTCGCGCCCCGCCACAAGTAAATGTCCGATCGCTGTCAAGCACCTGTGTAATAGAAGCCGAGTAACGCCCTCTCTCGCTTACGAGCGAAGTGAAAGTGAAACAAGAAAGAAAACATAAAGCTATGGTGAGCGGAGGAGTGGAGAGACCGAATTTTGAGGAAGCACTGGCTTCTTTCAAATCTGCGGTGTGGCAACATTTCGGTTTCCCCGTGGACTACAATGCGGTGGGAGAGGAAATAGGAGGGAGAGAAAATATTGAAAAAAAAAAAAAAACAATTTGCAAGCATTGCTCAGCGCTTGTTCCCTATGCTAATGGCAACACTTATAACATGACTCCAGCACCTCAGCCGGCATCACCCACAGATATCACTTTCTCAGAGTAGGACAACCCCAGAGATGACACCAGTTAAAACACACGGCGGGCTTCGTTAATTTATTTGCAACGCTTGACCCGCATTACATTGTTCCCTCGTGGACATATTTCTCCAACAACGTATTCCCGACATTTATGAAATGGCACGCAAAGCCATCGAAGATGACTTCGCTAAAGCACATAGTTTCGCCGTGACCACTGATAGTTGGACATCCCGTGCTACAGAGTGCTACTACCTAACTGTGACGGTCCACTATAATTCATACCTGTCAAGTTGTACGGTCTCGGCGTAATTCGTACAAGTGAGCACTGATTTTTAAATGTGTACGCCGTAGGTTACGTTCAAATTCTGTACGTTTTTCGTGCATTACGTTTTTTTTCCTCCATTCGTTAATACGTTGGCTGAATGACGCGAGAAAAGTCAGAGGCATAGAGAGGGAAGAGTGTTTGTTGTGACGCTGTAGCAAACGCGATGCGAGGCTAGGTGGCTCCAATATTTCCTGACTGTAGCCGACAGCCTACAACCTATGCCTAAATATCTCATATAGAACTACATGCGAATAGACAGCCTCGGTAGCATTAGTAAACAGCCGCCATTTTAGAGCAGTAAACTTCTCAGAAAGGCTCTGTTGTAGTGAACCTTCCTAGTGAACCTAAGTAACTTTTTATCTAAAATACTCCTAAATCGGCAAAATCTTAACTTGAGTCTATCTTTATCTAATCAGTCGATGGGCGATGTTCGAAAAAAAAAGTCTATATATTGGCCTGATATATCGGCAGGCTGATATATCGGTCAACCTCTATCTTGTAGTATAACATTAGGTGGGTACTGAGATACTGACAATCAATCAGCAGCAGTAATATGGTTGTGCGCGTTTTCGTGGGAGCGAGTGAGTGAACGACGTGTGTTTACGCCCCATGGAGCGCAACGGCTGGCTGCATTGACTGTAAGGTTGTCTTTGATCCGGATAGCGTAACGTCATCAAAACACGGGAACAATCGTAATTAATGTGTTTTTTCAAATGATGTATTATTTTTACTAATGGCCCTGACAGTTTTCAGGCGTCCTGGCCACCGGGCCATTTATATTGTCGACGCCTGACATTGACAGTGTATGTACATGATGATGTCATTAAAAAGTTAACATCTACTGTACAAGTACATAAATAGACAATTGCTGTCTGTAGTTTTAATAATATTATTAGACATGGATGTAAAAACAAATGTAACCTCAATAGTACTGCCTTCTGGCTGTTGACTTGTCCTTGTGTTGTTATTTTGCTATGGAAATCTGTACTTTTTCTGGTCTTCTCATCACATGGGGAGAAGCTTGAGGCGTGACCACATCATAAAAGTAAATATTAAAAGCAGAGCAAAATTTTTTCCAAACAATAAAATGGATTCCATTCAAGATTACTTTGGGCGAGCAGGTAAACCCTGGTTACCAGCCAATCACAAGGGACATACCAGTACAGACAAATATTCCTTCCTACTCACATTCAAAGTCATGAACAATTTAGTTTTAATTTATCATAGAAACATGGTTTCTGAATGTGGCAGAATGCCTGAGTGAGAAAAAGCCTGAGAAAACTCAGATAGGCACATGGAGAAGATACAAACGCCACAGAAAGGAATCGTGTCTCAGGAAAGTTTTCTAAATTACTTAAAATAAGGATTTCCCGGCACTTCTGTGAAACCAACTTCTTAGCATCAATCATAAAGAATATAGTTATTGTAAAAAAAAAAAAGAACTTGGGGTACGTAACATTAAATAATGCCACTAAAGCCTGCCTTCTCTCTGCTTCGTCACATAATTGTTAATAAATTCTTGCAATATAAATGTTAATCTGGAAAAATATGTTAACCAAACCTATGTGTTAAATTCAAACCAGAAAATATTTCACATTATTAAATAATGTGTAATTATTAAATACCATTCAAGAAAAACAAACAATGACCGTGAGTCTACAGTACAAGTTATTTCATCAAAAACCAGAATTCACGCCAAAAAACATAAGGGAAGCATGTCTTACCCTTCTTGAGAAAGTTCATCTTCGATGGAAAAAATTAACAGGGAGTAAGCTACTGTATCCTAACGTACAAAATTGAGTGTTCATTTATATGATAGCAGAAAATACTGTGAGCTAGAAGTCCCCTCCTCTTCTGTCACAGTTCTACTGGCTAATTATGCTATATCATATGATCTCAATGGAGTCCAATAGGGGTGTTTAGTACCACAACTGACTGACTGACCATGGTGGTTGCTGCTTAGAACAGTTAAGAGATGAAATCATAAATTCTTCTTTGTATCCTATGTATTTATGTTTGCTTGCATAAACACAGAAGACATACAAGAGTTAAAAGCCCTGCTGTC
This sequence comes from Corythoichthys intestinalis, assembly GCF_030265065.1. NCBI lineage: Eukaryota > Metazoa > Chordata > Actinopteri > Syngnathiformes > Syngnathidae > Corythoichthys > Corythoichthys intestinalis. The sequence goes on from NC_080404.1 coordinate 10,138,190, forward strand.
AGATTCAGTTTAGAACTCCAGGATCTTCGCCCTTTGGCCTGGCCTGACAACTCATGTGCATGATTTTGTCTCAATAATGTAGTCTGCTCACGTGCGCCACATCTATGGACCACATCCACTTCAGCATCTCGAAGGAGGAAACGCCTAATCGTGCTTTGTCATTGTCTCATCTTTCTCACTATAAGAAGGACTACCCTGAAAGGATGTCTACTAAAGCACATGTACCAATGTTCAAAGTAATTTAATAGGACTCTTTATATTTATTTAAAGTGCGTATGACACAAAAAAAGCATGTTTATTTCAAAGTTTACACTTTGTTTTATGCTCCTGTATGAAATGGACCGCTTGGATGTGTGTGGAAGCGATCGTTTTATATATTCAATTGTTGAATCCCGCAGCATGAAAATGAGTGACTTCCGGCTTCAGTCTCGGGTTTAGGACGAATGCGAATGTGACGTCACCCGGGTCAGCATCTCACAATACAGCATTGCTTTATAGCATGCAGATGGACTGCAGATTCAGCTGATTTTGCAGATTAATTCGCTTATTTTTTGCATCACGCCAGCCAAAAGGCTGCAGAAAATTGTTGCCGCACCAGGGAGAGGTGTGAGAGCCTTTTTAGGTTTCAAAAGGTTCCCGTTCACAGCGGATATCGGCAAAAACAAGCCCTACAACTGTGGGACCATTGCACTTACGAGAAGGTGAGTAAACATCGTATTTTGTATTATGTCAAATACTGGGCTAATGGCACATGTTTTAATACAGAGGTGGCTTGCACTTTGTGGCTGATTGTCCACCGAAAATGCCACTTGGACGACGACCGGCGTCTCCAGCTGCTTCCCCGGCGAGCTCTTCTGTCCATAGTAGCAGGGGAGCGAGCTGTAACTTGCTCGCCGCCGGGCGGGTTGCGGATCGGCGAAGACAATCGACAACCCCGCCGCCGTGTGAGATAATCCGGGCTAGTTTTGTGTGATTTTTCGCTTCGAAAAGCGAAAATAAGACTTTGAGACATCACTCGGTTCGGGTTAGCATGTCGGCTAGCTGTCACACCTCTTGGTTTGTTTACATTCTCCGAAGCCAGGGCAGGGAAACGACAAGAGCCTGACTAACTACGGTGGTATAAAATATCGTTCGGGAGGTGCGACAGTAAAGGTGAAGTCGACAGTTTTGACCATCATGGAGTAATTTTGCCATGTCGTACTAAATAAATGCATTTTTATTGTTTCATATTCCATTTAGCAAAAGACTGTTATTTGTCATGACCATACCATTTATTAAGCAATTGGGGGAAAATACTTTGATAAAAACAATATTCTGTAAAAATATTGGAGTGGTTGGAGAGACTGAAACAATGACATTTTTCTTCGTCGCATTTACCCTTGTTCTGAATAATTCCCCCTCAATGGGTTGATTTGTAAATCAGATGAAACCATTACCATACCGACGTCATCCTCTGTTGGAGACGCTAGAGCCCTGTAATGGTAGGCGTGGCTAAACGGTGGATTAAAAGACTAATTTCTCGTCATCTGCGCTTTGCCAAATTGTTGTATATCGTCGAATCGTCTCAATATATGATTCTAATTCACATAATGATGCTATTTAAGACTTTTTTTTACCCTGTCGTACGTACTTTAATGTATGTAGGTTATTGTATGTTTCAAATGTATGAAACCAACCACCCTCACACAGATGAACGTACGTACAACGTACGTATGATGAGAATGTACATGCAAACATGCAAACCAATGATATTGGATCAAGTCAGACATTACTGGGAGTATTTGCAGAATAAGGTGTGATACAATACCACACTTTTGCATCATTATACAGCAATTCTAAAACGAAATAATAGATAGCATAGTATATACAGTGGGGAGAACAAGTATTTGATACACTGCCAATGGGTTTTCCCATTGACAGTGTATCAAATACTCGTTCTCCCCACTGTAATTCATGCATGTAAGCTAAAAAGGTAAAACAGACCTCTTGCACATCATGTAAAAGTTTTTAATAGAATGGGTGAGTGTTTGACCATTCATTGGAGTTGTTCACCAAGCAGGTGCATTACTTGGTTTTATGCAATAATTTGAACATAAAATGAAAATAAAACTATTCCATTTACTGATTTACTGATATTTAGTTTTTAATTACAATTATAATCAGAAATACAGTACTAATCTTTATTTGCTCACCCAACAGTGACATTATAGCTCTCTGATGTTAGTGTAGTGTTGTCACACAATGCACATATTGCTATTCCTATACTTTCTCTGACGTTCTTTAGACAATGATTTAAACAATAATTTAGCACCAAATCAAAAAAGAAAACGGTGCCTACTTATCTATAGCTACTTAACAAACAGCTTACAATATTGCAGTGACAATAGACCAAGCGAACAGCACTTGCTTATTCCAAACAGCATCCGAACAAGACTCCAATCAAATAACCACATTATTCTCATCATATAACCCTGCCATTAAATTTCAGCCTATGATGTCACACGTGAAATATTTCCACAGCACGAATAAGGATATAATCAGAATAGAGACAGACAGGGAGTGGGGGGCAGTAGTGCTCGCTGGCTGCTAGAGTGGGTGGGTCATGCTCACATTATTGCGCTGTCAAATCGCAATCGGACAACAGTTTATAAACCTTCACCACTACAGTTTAGCACTTTGTCACACCTTACCTTTGTATTTTTCCAAAACGTCCTCATAAGCCTGGAGATATTCCTGTTCGTCCGAGAAAGGATATCCTTGCGCGGCGTGCTGAGCCATAACACGGCCTCCCAACACTGGACGAGAAGAAGCGGCGGACAGGGACACAGCATGTGTGCGCGCAATTTCAATGTGCGCGTGTGTCTATGCCTGTGTGTATGTGGTGGCTCCTCAAGAGTGCTCCGCGCTGTTGTTGCGCCGAAGGAAACGCCCTACATCCCTCCCTTGCGGGCACCCCGTCCAATAAGACCTACTTCCTGCCCGGACTTGACTGGATTGATAGGGACCGAACAGGCGGAGGCCGACATGCACGCGCTGTAAAAAGTGTCTCTTCTCTCATGTCATGTTGCCTAATTTTGACTCGTCTTGGGCTCACAAATCCGTCAGAGAAAAATAATTACAGCAATTTTGACCCGGTCCCTGGCACTGATAGTGATATAAAGTGGTACCTCAACATACGAATTGAATTTGTTCCAGGAGCTGGTTTGTAAATTTAAATAGTCGTATGTCGAGCGGGATTTTCTTATAAGAATACATTATAATTCCATTCATCCGTTCCACAGCCCAAAAACCTACGCTAAATCTTTAATAAATGCAGCAGGTAAAATTATTAACAGCAATTACTCATAGCAAAACAAATGAATTATGAATACAAATCGTAATAATAATAATACCAATAATAAACAATTCAAATTAATAAAATGGTTGGCACCAGTGCTGCATTTCCACTTGTCTGCAGGACTATCGCATGTCTGATGGAATTCACGCATGACTAAGTGCAATTAGACATACTTAAGTAGAAAACCTCGGTGTCAGGATTAGCGATGAGACAGCATAAAATAGGATGCCAACATACTAACACTCACAAGGGATTCACACAATTACTGGGTTCAAGACCACATGGCTGATTTGTAGACCCGTGCGGTCCATAAGACGAGCTAGGCAAAGGCCTAGGGGCGTCGCACCGTCCAAAAGGGCGTCAGGAAAATGTTCAAATAATATTGCTGATAGCAGTATTCAAAAATTTATACAAGACAGTAAAACAAAAGAACAACAAAACATATCATAATAAGTCTTTAAATAATAATGAAGTAATTTTTCTGGTGTGCCCTCTGCTCGTTTCACTGTTTCCTGTGATGTGGTAATTTCACCACACACTCTAGTCTCAACACCCCCCCATTCCTCCCGCAGACCAGCAAGCTACCTGAAGGTGCTATTTTTAGCCTACGCAGTTGTCATGAAAAGACAAAACTACGGTGGCCGAGAGGTGTCAGGCGAAATGCAAAGTCCAAACACTTTGCAAATTACGGTGGCCGGGAGGTGTCAGGCGAACTGCAAAGTTCAAATACTTTGCAAATAGAAAAAAGCACGAACCCCAATTGCAAACGCTTTGCAAAAGAAAAAAAGCACGAATGCAAACTACCACAACACGATCCCCAATTCATAAAGCGCGATTGCAAATTGGCAAAAGCACGAACCCCAATTGCCACAACACGACAGCAAATGGCTCGCAGCACGAATGCAAACTGCCACAACGCGATCCCCAATTCCTAAAGCGCGATTGCAATTTGGCAAAAGCACAAAACCCCAATTGCCACAACACGACAGCAAATGGCTCGCAGCACAAATGCAAAAGGGTCCCAAGACAATTGCAAAGACGATGACCCAGAAGTAAAAAAAAAAAAAATTTTTTTTTTTTTAAAGTGCTTTGTGACCATCTCTACGGACCTCCGTGAAGTTGCCCCATCCCCCCGTCCCCCCCCCCCCCCATCAGACGCAAATTTATATAAAAATGATGTCAACCGTTTGTGCTGCAACGGTTTTGTAGATACAGGATTATGCTTTTATTGAGATATTAATTTCGAGCGGTAACGTCACTCGTAGCTTTTTCCTAGCTTAGGTCCCACGGCTAATGGAGCGTACCAACTCTCTCAATAAGAGGGGTGTCCTAACAACTAGCACGAACGTAGCATAAACAAATTCGGGTCAATTTTGCAGTAAATCGGGGGGCTTGAGATATTAATTTCAAGTGATGACGTCACTCTAAGCCCCTCATTTACTGCAAAACGGTCCCGAAGTGTTGCCATTCGTCTGTGCTACGTTCGTGCTAGTTAGGACACCCCTTTGTTATTGAGAGTATTGGTACGCTCCATTAGCCGCAGTAGCTAAACTAAGGAAAAGCTACGAGTGACGTCAATACTCGAAATTAATATCTCAGTAAAAGCATAATACTGTATCTGCAAAACCTAGCTGACCTCAGATTTACCTATAGAAGAGTTGTAAATATCTTTAAAACGAAAGCAGCACAAACAAAACTTTTACAGCACAAACGATTGACATAATTTTTATATGTTTGCGTCTGATGGGGGGGTCAATTTCACGGAGGTCCGTAGAGATGGTCACAAAGCATATATAGCAATATACAAAGTGTTTTCCTTTTTTTTTTTTTTAACTTCCGGGTCATCCTCTTGCCGTCGTGCTGCGTGATTTTGTTGTTGTGCTGCTAGCCATTTGCTGTCGTGTTGTGGCAATTGGGGTTCGTGCTTTTGCCAATTTGCAATCGCGCTTTAGGAGTTGGGGGTCGTGTTGTGGCAGTTTGCATTCGTGCATCTTTCTTTTGCAAAGCGTTTGCAATTGGGGTTCGTGCTTTTTTCTATTTGCAAAGTGTTTGGACTTTGCATTTCGCCTGACACCTCTCAGCCACTGTACCAAAACCCCTCCGGGTTGCATTTTAGAAAGAATAAGAAAGAAAAGGAGCATATATGTAAAAAAGACAGAGGTTTGTTGTGATGAAAAAACTTTTTTCAAATGCATAAACACGTATACTTAGCGCAATTGCAAGCTAGCGGTTATTTACATGGAGTGCATATAACATACTAAAGCTAAATTATACTGTATCATTAGCCAGGCTTTTTGTTTTAGAAATATTTTCAGTATTCAGCCAGATGTGGTTTAGTTTCTGTTAAATTTACTCCCTCTCCCATTTTAGAGAAAATTGGTATTAAGTGTATGAGGGACTAAAAATGTCTTGCTGATTTTCATGTGATGTGAAGCACTTTTACCTTGTATTAAATTGTGCTGTTCAACTAAATTTGCCTCACCTAAAGATGCCATGGTTAATTATATAAATACACCATTAAATATGTAATCGATAATTTCATAGTTCAGTGATATATGGGGGACTAAAACTGCCATGGATTTAAATGCAAACAATTGGTATTAAATGTGTCATTAATTCATTAAAATTGCAATTCCCTTCATGTAAAAAAAATATTTTTTTTGTTATCATATATTATTTAATACATTATTATTGGATGGTCCTGTGTAGTTGCAGTGCTTCATGAATTTATTGTATTTTTCAACTTCGCCCGTCAAAGATAGAGGCCGCATCCTAACACCTAAGTAATTAAACCAGGTACAGTAGGCTGCCAAAGTTAGGCGCTATTATGGTTATGTCATGGTTTCACAATCAAAAGCTATTTGACTAATATAATGTAACATCCCACTTTCTTCTCTATGTAGATGCGCTTCTGAAATATTTTCCTTCCACCTCTGTACATCCCGGGCCATCTTTTACAGCCAACTTATCCACATCTGCATCAAGTCCTAACCCACACACAAACTGCCAGTGGAGAAAGAAGTGCACCTTCCAAAACAGCTGTCATATGTGCAATAGATGCCGTTGCATAAGCGAAGACCAGGCGAGTAAGGTTATAGGTCAAGGTGAAAAAAAAACATCTGCATTTCAAAGTGTTCTGTGTGTGTTTATATACTGTAGGTTTTTGCAGGTGGGTGTTAATAATATTGTAATAATAATTGTAATTTATTTTGTTTTTTGTTCGTTGTTGTATTTTTTATATAATAAAATAGCTATGGGGGGAGCGCCAGCAAATATGTTGCCAAGGGTACTAAATTGGTCAGGAACGGCCCTGAATTTATCAAAACATTTGGAGAATTGCTGCAACTGGCTGGTTACCAGTTCAGGGTTTACCCTGCCTCGTTATTGGCTGGGATAGGCTCCAGCACCCCTGCGACCTTCGTGAAGATAAGCACTTCAAGTTCAGAGGATAAATGAATATATGAATTTGGTGAATTGTATGGAATACAAATAATGTAGTTTCATGAGTTATGTTCAAATAGCTTTATAGCCCGACCAAAATCAATCATCACTGATAATACAACAGCCCGTTAACAAGATATCACGTGACCAACTGACCATGACTGTCTATTCCAGCCATAAATTAAAGAGCATCCATCTTTCCATATACCCTACTGTATCTCTGATGCACAATTGAGCACAATTTTAATCCAAAATATCACCACAAATGGCACAGCCCCTGGGACAGACAGACCAGGGTGAGTCTGCTAATGCTCATCAAGATATTACACAAAAAAGCCACGCGTGTCTCCTGGACTTAACAACACAAGTGGCTCTCACCTGCGATTCTGAGCACTGCTCTCTCAGCCGGATCAAGCACGGATCCTCCCTGGATCTTCCTCTTGGACCTTTCGTGTCTGGGCAGGTTCCATGGCAGAGTGTCGCCAGGTGCCGGTGATGCCGACCCAGATTTGACGCTGTAATCTTCCTCCTCGGATAAATCCGCGGAGGAAGACATGGAGCAGTGGAGGGAAGGGTTCCCCGAACAGGAGCTCTGAGACAATAGGAGATCATAATAATAATTAAAAAACAAAACACATAATATCTTAATGTAATTAGACACAGTTAAATGTAAGGAGGAAAAATAAAAAACGGGGTAAAATTACAGATGTATCTTATTAGTCAGGGTGCGTAAAGTAAGCACATGCATGCTCGAAAGCTAAATAAACGATAACATATTGTAAACAGTGTCTAGCTCCCCCGCCAGGTCAAAATCCAGACTTACCACGCTATACATTGTGGAAAACAGCCCTCAAAGCAATCTTTTTTTGTGTGCGTGTTATTAGCTACTTCTAACGATCAACCCGACATTCCGTGCGTCCACGCAGTACTACGCCCTTGTGGGGATGCTCCGGGCGGGTCACGCTTTGAGCTCATTTGGCGAAGGATGCGAGGTGATGTCAGCTCCAGAGGAAGATGGGGATGATGTTGCTGGCGCGCCGTGTGCTCTCGAGGCAGGCTGGGCTGTGACGGGAGTGCAGGCTAGTGCATGTGTTGTGTTCCCTTGTGTCATGCGCGCCAGCCAGCCAAGCAGTAGACTGTAGCCAACAGCGACACGCAAAGGTTCTGGCATGATACGAATGCAGAACAAGACGGGAGAACAGGGGGGCTCACTCTGGCTATTTTGTATAAAACATAAGGTCACGCTGTTGAGGGGGATTTGGACGCAGTTCAAGGGCGTAGGTTTGGTCTCAAAATTGGTTGGGACGATAAAACAGCTTAACCTGCATGTACACATTTGCTGGGGACGGGAGATTAATAAAACCAACCAGATTGGGTGAACAGGGGCTCAGGACTACATTTCTCACGAAGACGAACCTAATTAATTGATAGGCTAAATGATTAATGCAAAACTAAATCTGTATTGAAGCACACTAACTTTCATGTGTGTTGGTTCAGGTAATACATAGTTCAAATTCATAAGCAGAGTTTAAGGGGGGGGGGGCTGGTGGCCGTAATAGACTGCATGTAATAGACTTTCCTATAAATGATTTTAAAATTAGTTTTTCAGTAATAAATGTATATAAAAGTTGTAAAGCAATAAAACAAACATAAAAAATGCACAAAAAAGATATTTTTGTAATGGGTCAAAATTTGTATGAGCCATATTCCCGATTTGTGTTATTCTTGTAATTTTACTCCTTGCCACTAGGGGCTGTCAAACGTTTCTTTCAACTGACCTGGAGTCAGCCCGGTACACTTTAAATGACAGCTAATCATGACACAGGGGTAGTTAGGAGGGCAAAACCGTTTTTGACCGTGGCTTAGTGCATTGTGCTCGAAAGGAATGTACTCATTTTGTTTGTTCCGTTATGAATACGTTTTTTAGTCTATTGGTTTGTTACTTTTACGTGGATAAAGAGCATTTGAGTTTAGTTACAAAACACCCCCAAAATAAACTATTGGATAAGAGAAATGGACTCGCTTTGTATGCATCGCTTCTTCAACTGCCCTGGGCGCACATCCTCACGAAATTATTTTTCGATCTGATAATGTGACTAGCACCTTAGACGGTCATTTGCTTTGCTTAGCCAAAACCACCCGAGGACCGAAGAGGCAAGATGGATATACGTTGGTTTTTTTTTTTTAAACCTAAGCTTTCAAAAGCGACAACAACTACTGAGCAAGAACCAAGGATTGAAAATGTGGACCACGAACCGCCAGAGAGCACCACCAAAATGGTGAGCGGAGTTTCAATTTGCCCCACTAAAGATGCTAATTGTACACCAGAGCCACCACCGGTGTCTTGGCAATGTAGTTACCCCCGTCAAAAATTGTATGCCCTGGCCGCGGGAGTGCGCACACACACACATTAGTTATGAGTTATGTCAACTTAAACAATTAATTGAAGCCCGAAAAGAACCACAGTTATATATTTTGGACATCAACGTTTATTAAACTGGAGAAACTCCATACAGGACTTGAATTACTGTAATAACAGTTGTAGGTCATCCTATGAGTAAAACAGCAAAACCTTACCTTTTTTACGTTCAGTACGTGTTACGTTATATGACAGAAGGGGGATTTTTTTTTTTTTTTTTTGATGGATGGGCCAGGTTTTAAAACCTCGTAGATAACTACATCACCAAAACATGGAAATCAAGCAAATCCGTGCAGCGCAGTGGCTCCGCCCAGGGGGTACAATTTTTGACGAGGGTAAATACATTGGCATGACACCGCCGGGAGAACTAAATTCAATGGACGACGATCTTGGCGAAAGTATAGCTGCTTTTAGCAGCCTGATTTAGATTTCCCCTCAAGAATGATGGGAAACAAAAAACACCCATTTTCAACTTATTATTATAAATATTCTTGTAAGTTCATTTTAATGCTGACACTGCGTTTCGGGGTCATCAACATGTTGTGCCCCTCCGCCCCAAAAGTCAAACTCTGCCTATGCGTTCGATTCAAATATTTGTTTTCAAAAACTACTAAACAAACATTTTGAAAACTTTCAAAACAAATGGATTTTATTGACAAATTTGAATTGCAATATTTGAACATAACTGAAATAATAATACCATACAAAATAAATACAAACTTGTAAATAACCTCTTAACTATTCAGGAATGCAAAAAATAAACATTTGTCTTAAGACCACTCAACATTGTGTCTAAATAAATCGATTAAATATCACTGAAAAAATGTCTTAGTTAGGGTATAACAAAAATAAATAAAAATTGAGTCTTCCTTCATGTAAAACTACTGCTTTTGTCCACACAGCTTAACTCAATAAAAATGAAAACTTTTTACCTCGACTATGATTAATGTGTGATTATCTGAATGTCTGTTTAGATTGCAAATAAAAATATTTTTGAATAAATAATGTAGAAAATAAATAAACACGTTTTAAATTAATGCGAGTCATCAGCCAATAAACCGTGCGTTTGAGGGGGTAAACTGGACTGGCACATTCAGCAAGTAAAAAGGGGTGAATCCAAGTCTGAATCTTAACAATGGTAGGGTCAGTCCTATCCTTACAACATATGGGAAGACAATCTATATTACCTTTATGTTTAACTGAACTCATTATATAATGTAAATAAGGTTGTTGAAAAGTTGGTGGGGACAATTTAAGTATCCTGAAAAGTTGGGAGTGTTATTTCCCTACGGTCCCTATTCAAACCTACGCCCTTGACGCAGTTAGAAGTTCTAATGAGTGTGTGCTATGCAGGCTCCATATAAATTCAGATTCAGAATATTCAGATTGAAACATATTGAAAATGGCACAGGGTAGTTATGTGTAGTTTGACTTTTGTGGTAAGGGGGCAAATATTGTTGATGACCCCGAAACGTAGTGCCAGCAATAAAATTAACTTACAATTTACACATCTTATCACTGTTTGTGTTCAATCCTCTGTTGAAGCTCTGTTGTTGTTGAAGTTTTTAAAAGCTTAGGTTTAAAGACATTATTCTCCTCCGGTTTAGTTTTAAGCAAAGCAAAGGACTGTCTCTAAGGTGCTAGTCATATTACCTGTTCAAAAAATAAGTTTGACCCATTATGAAACTTTGAAGCATTCTTGTTCATTTCATTCATTTTTGTTATTTTATTGCTTTACAACTTTTATAGACAATATTTTAACAGCTAGTTTTTCAGTTACTTGTTAGATTCAGGACTCCGGAGTGGGTGAGCTAGCGTGAGTCAGTGTGCCCACTTAGCATGCCAATAAAATTTGATATTAACAGATCTAACATAGTCAAATAAATGCAAAATGCAGATCACTGATCCAAATTCCCATGCAGCCAAAATAATGTCACACCAAACTGCCGTAAGTCATTTCATTCTGCAGGACTATTTTTTTAGATGCGTAATGTGAACACAAGAGAGAGGAATGTTTCGGCCACTCGTGCTCAGTCTGCTGGTCAGTCCCTGTCATTCCCACAAAAAAAATATGCGGTGAAAAATACGATATATCACTCCACACTGCTTGCCTAGACGACCTGTTCCTGCTGGATTACAAATGTTGCTTTTTATTCTGAAATTATTGACATACAATGGTAATAACTTTATCCTGAAAACATAGCCAACACTATTGACTGTAAGGATGCAACAATACTCGGTTTTATATTGAACTGTTCGATACGTCCTCTTCGGTTCAATACGCAAAAACATTCGGTCCAAATGAAAAGCTCCCAAAATGTATTTTCCTAAATTATTTTTGTCGTCTCTCTCACTAAAATGTCCGGCGCAGCTTTGCTTTGAAAAAACAAACTCTGCCGCTAGCAGCCCCCCTCCTCCACTCCTCCCCCAAACCACATGAAAGGTGGGAGCTGTGGCACACAACGATCATTGCTCGTGAGGAAAGACAGAAACTTAAGGAGGCGGCTTGCCGGCTTCAATATCATACAGATCTGTTGTTTGGCAGCATTTTGGGTGAGCTGATAAGCTATCCCCACTCGTACATATTAACAAAGACTTTCTTTACAGATATGTACAGCAAAGCCCGCCAATATATTGTTGCCGACTTGGCTGCTACCAATAGCCTCGGTTTGACACCAGACAGTTTAAGAGCTAAATCATGGTTACATGATGAACAATGAGTGGCAAATTGACACCAGACAGCTTAAGAGCTAACTCACGGTTACATGATGAACAATGAGTGGCAAATTAAGAGCGCTGTACTTCAAACTTGTCCTGTTTATGAAAGTCAATTGTCAAAGGCTGGTGTTGTGCAGTAATGAGCAACCGTGAATAGCAACCTAGATGTGCTACGTTAGATCCCCCCCAAGTTCCATGCCATTGGCTGCGTGAGCCCAGAGTGATCATGGGACGCGTAGTCCATATACTACTTCAATGAATTAAAAACCACCATGACTGAATGGAAGTTAAGCAGGCCAAATCAATCCATAGTGACAATAGATAACGCTGCAAATATTGTTAATTCAGTACGTAACACAGATGGACTCGGACCACAAATAGGATGTTTTTGTCATGTGGTAAACATACCTGCTAAAAGTGTAATAGCAATCAACAGTGTGCCCCGCCTCACTTTACAAACAGTAAAGATTGTTCTCAGCACTTTTATACAAAATTTCTTCTGATCAGTAAGAAGTAAGCACATAAATATTAGGCACTATAATGCATGTTTATTAGATGGCATTGTTATTTTCACTTGTTAGCAAAATAAAAAAACATTTAAAAAAATTTAAAAAACACTTGTATTTTTTGTTTCAGCACATTGAATGTATTGAATCGAAAACCGTGTCCCTCGTATCGAAAATCGTACCGAACCGTGACGTAACTATCGTTGCATCCCTAATTGATTGCATGGGTCATCGGTAATTCTCATGCATCCATATGTTGTTTTATTTATTAGAAGGGTAAGCAGGCAACATTAACTCCCGCTAGCTTAGCCACTCCGGTGCCCTGCAACTAACAAATAACTAACAAACTGCACAAAATTTGTTGAAATCAACTCCACCGACCAGTTAAACCCCCACTTACTCGAAAGTGAAGCATTATGTCAAAAATGTTGAACTTCCTTTTTAAATTTATTCATAGGAAAGTCAATCACATGCAATAACATTTTTGGCCACCAGAGGAGGCAGTGCCCCCTTACTCTGCGCCTATGATGTACTATCATGTACGTCAATTTATAAGTTTTTGAGAGGACAGTCAAGTAGACGTAAAATCCATTGGCTTTATTTAAGCACGAATAATTGAAGCTTACGTACATTCAAACTTCTGCTGTGTTAAGACAGTAAATAATTGTCATCAGAAAGCCATCACTCACAATATAACTCAACACTTTTGTGATTTGTATAAAAATACAAATCCCCCTAAGCCCCCCCCCCCCCCGCCCCCCAAATCTCCTCCTCTGGTTATGTTTAATTTCTCTCCCTGACCCTTTAAGGGGCTCATTTGACCCCAAATGTGTGAGCACCCCTGAAACTGAGTTCAATAAAAGAGCTTGACTGCCCTACAAATAGGATAATTCGGTTTATTACTGGAATTGCAACATACTGAGGAGTGTGCATAACATTCTATTGTGTTATTTAGGTGTTATTATTCAATAACAGTAAAGTCATTATTGTATTTTTACACAACTGGAAATACACAATAACCAGAAAGTTACGTAAATGACAAGGATGAAAATGAATTTGCTCTTATTCAGCAGGTGTATCTAACGAAATAGCTACTGATACATGAACTACTAGTATGTTTGTGAATGCCGATGCAGTCATATGGGTAAAATAACACTAACTTCCTTGAACTATGCGTTGCTTTATAAATGATCACAAATGTCTTGAATCTTGATATGTTGTGAGGGGGGCTTCAGTAAAGTAAACAGTTATTTTGAGGCTAGAGTTGAATATTGAGAAGAAATTGTACATTTACTGGTGCGGGAAGTGGGCTACTGAGGGTGCTGCAGCACTACCTGGTGTTGGGGGGGAGTGTTTTGGTAGATTTTTATTTATTATTTTTTTAAATACATAAATAAAACATAATTAAACGGTAGCACATGTAACTTTGAGGATTAAATACTGTATATATGTTGGAAAAGTTTTTAACACCGCCTTTGTCCGTACCCAAATTGTTTTTTGTTGCTGTTGAGCTGCCGCCATGCAGAGCACTGTTGGATATTTGTGCACAATTTATTTTAGTGTTGTGAAAACAGGGTGTTAAACAGGCTTTTTGGCCCTTTTAGTGTGTTCGTGTGTCATTGTGCCGTCTAGTGGCGGGGATTCATGTTATAATACAAGGACGTTTATATTTCCAATACAAAAACTCCAACACACGCTGTGGGTGAAATAGAATGGTGTCTTTGTAGTAGCCTAGTAGTAGTACTAAACTATCCAGCGTGTGTACTGCCATTGTGCAAGCCTTGTATGGAGAAAACGCGCGAGCATGACAAATTTGGATCGAAACAGCTGTTTTTGGATGGGGAAAAACAAAGTAAGATCCTCAGCATCCCCTGTGAGTGACTTCCAGTGCCCCTGTTTACTGAGATACAAGAAGGTGTTCTAATTTCAGAAATCAACTGCAGAAAACTGCTCTTAAGTCACACAAACATGGTTAAAAATAGAAATCCCTTCGTCTTTCATCCACATTTCATTACAATAAAATGTGGCAAGTAACATTTTGTGCTCTTTACCTGAGTGCTCACATTTCTTTGTCGCAAATGTATGGATGGATCATGGATAAATTTGTGGGAAAGACGAGATAATACAAAAAAGCAAGCATACAAGTGTCCATCTTGAGAGAACCTTAATAATTCTGTTTTATGTAGTTGTAGACACAATCAGGACAGGACGAGAATAGCTGTCAGTTGAGAGCCTGTACCATGTTTTTTACCCAAGGTTGAGCCGCCAGATTACATGAGGTAAACCATTCTTAGTTTCAAGCTCAAACTAACATCCCAAAATTGTGCTGTCATACATAGGTCTGTGACTCTGCACATTATCATGGCACATTTTTATGTGTCCCTGTGTGGTTAGAAAAACCTGTAGATAGATCCATTGAAGTGTCCCAATACTTGTGTCAACAGTATGGGTGGATTTCTATTCCACTACAATGGAAAACAAACGTGTTCGGTTATCTTGATAGGTTTCATATGCTATCTGCATTACTGCAGCACAACTAATGGAGGCAGGAAGTTGCTTCACAGTTGCGGAGATCAATGAGATCATTTTTAAAGTCCCACTGGGTCCAAATCTGAGCCACGTCATGCAAGCCTCAAACATTACTAGTGGAAAGGAAATGCCTACTTTTTCTTCTTTGTGACACACTACACTAAGTGTGTTTGAGCATGGAATTTAGAGGAATTAAAAATGATAATCCTACAAATTGCTTTTCAGTTTTCAACATATTGGTATAAACTTCAATTTTGTAAAGGTCTTTAAGATGTTGTTATACCACTCATATGAAATTTGAATTAAGTGATAAGCAGAAGTGGGTAGTAACTTATTACATTTACTCCGTTACATTTACTTGAGTAACTTTTTGAGAAAAATGTACTTCTAAGAGTAGTTTTACCAAGCCATACTTTACTTTTACTTGAGTGGATTACTCTTACTCCGCTACTTTGGGCTACACTACTTTTTCTTCCTTATTCTACATACGTATTAGATTTTCCTCTTTTTTTTTTTTTTTTTATTGTCACCAGCAATGCCAACAGTAGCTCTACCAGTTTCACCAATGAGACGTTGCAACAATAATCACGTGACTCTATCATTCCAATCAAACTCAAGCTCGTGTCGAGTGTCTTTAAAGCAACATGAAAAAATAAGTACTTGACAAAGAGCGATGACTCGTAAATGACTCGAAACCGCGGATTTTAACATCTCACCCAGGTTTTATTTGGCACCGATTGACTTCGGAAAACTGGAGATATGATCCTTTTAATTTCATAATAGGAACTGTGATGGAACTGTTCACTATTCAACTATTCAAACTGGGAACTATTTTCTCTACTAGAGGGCTCTCATGCTCTTTGGATGAATGAGGCTTCCCTTCTGTAGATTATTTCTCTCGCGCAGCAATCCAATTTTTTATTTTATTTTTATTTTTTGGGATTACTAAGGTTATTTAATCAGTTATAGTAAAGTATACTAATTACAGTTAATATAAATTGTTCATATAGATTACCATTGTGCTGCGGGGAAAAAAACATTGTTTAAAAAATATGAAATCAATCATAAGCAGTTACTCACAATGTTACTCATTCCTTGAGTATTTTTTTCACCAAATACATTTTTACTTGTACTTGAGTATTTTTGGATACAACTTTTACTTGAGTAATTCTTATTTTTGAAGTAACGCAACCCTTAAGAGTTGAGTACCATTTTTGGATACTATACCCACCTCTGGATTTCAACCTCCATGGCAAATGCTGGGGATTGGACACAATCTACCAGAAATGCCAATGCACATTTCAAGTCTTGCCAGACTTATTATTTCATAAAACATTTTTTAATGATACCTATAGTAATAAATAAGGATAACCATTACAGAAGATAGATGAATGAACGAATGAACGAATAAATGAATAATAATATAAAAATGTAATTAAAAACTGTGTCTGTGTGTGTGTAAAATGTATACCGTACTTTACATTTCTGTTGTCACTGTTTTACATACACTGAGGATATAAAATGTTTACAAAAGCCTATTTATTTCAGTACTCATCCAATTAAATTCAACAACCAAGCTTGATCATGGTGAGCAGCAACGCACTTGAAATCCCCAAAATAAAGTTTGAAAATGTTGTTATTGTCCTACGAAAAAAGAAAAAAAAAAGGTTTGATATCATATATACTATAATATGAAGCATGATATTATGATATACGCATCCGGTATAATTTGGCCTTTACAACATATGGGAAATGGGAACACAATCTAAATTACCCATATAAATGAACTGATTATAAAATGCAAATAAGGTCACTTAAAAGTTGTTGGGGACAATTTGAGCATCCTAAAAAGTTGGTAGCGTTATGTCCCTACCGTCCCTATGCAAACCTACGCCATTGTTTTAAATGGTGGCAAGGGTGTGCTTGTTAGGGCCTCAGTCTCCTGAGCCCTGCTCCTCCTCCCTGTTTGTGTGTGTGTGCGTGCGTGTGTGTCTTGATTGCAGGATTGGGCAGATGGGTGAGCCTGGGTGCAGGTGCAGTCGATCATCGTTAGCAGCCTACTTAAGCCAGTCCCTGGCATCACTTCATCGCCAGATCAACTACTCTACTTGACGAGTTTATGACACTAGCCCTTGAAAATTCTAGAAATCTGTATTGCCTTGCCTTGTTCACAGATCCTGCACTGCTCTTCTGCCTTCACAGCTCACCTGATTACACACTAATCGCCCGCCTGACTATCTGGACAGAGACTGCCTTCACATACAGTAATAAACAAATGTTACCATTGCCACCTTGTCTTCCCTCTCTGCGCTTGGGTCCCCCGCTCACCCAGAAACATAACAGTGCTTACATTTAACATGCGTTTGAACACTGAATTTTGTTGTTGTTGTTGCTTTTGTACAATTTACCATCTAACATTTTCTACCACAGAAACCAGTGAAAGGGGTGTGTAGACATTTTATATCCTCTTAATTAGTTTTGCTCATTCAACTAAAGAAATTATACCTACTATTTTGCGTGTCGGGGTGACTTGCACAGACTGATAAAACTCCGGTAGGACACGTTTCTTCACTTTGCGCTTCCTGAGAATCGATGGAGAATCAGGTTCATTTCTGGGGACCTCGACCAGATTGGACTTTTCCTCCAATATGCGAGCATGTGAGCTTCTCCTTGAGTGACGTGGACTGTGTCTGAAGCCCTGGGAAACAAGAGCAGACAATCACGATAACACTTGGATTACTTTTGCAATGGTGTATTTCATTGAGATGTCCAGTAGGTGAAGAAATCAGAAAGTCCACACAAAGGCAGCATTTGTTTAAAAAATCTAAAACTCATAATTTAACTTTCCTCACATATTCTATCGAATTTAGACATTTGCTTTTAGCCTTTTACAATTCTAATCAAACGTATATTGGTATTGAGGCCTAATTCCTTTAACCTATTGCATAGTTCTGCGCAACCTAGAAATTAATTCAGGGGGTTTTATTTTTCCATTTTTTTTTTGCTTAACAAGCAAAAACAATTAAATGAAATATTAATACTACCATGACTTCTATTACAGCAAAAACTGCATTTACAAATATTTTAATGTTTGATTATTTTTCATTCATATGCTAACACATGTATGGGAATTTGACTTAAACAGTGTGACCGCAAAAAAAATAGGTCCCAAATTTGGATAGGCTTCATTTCTTGAAAAATATTTTTAATTAATTAATTTATTTATTTATATTTCAGAATAAAAAGAGACTTCAGAAGACGTATAATGTTCTGGGAAAAAATAAAATACAAGTTATGTTATAAAGCCTTTTTATATTTTAAGAAAAAAAAAGTCAAGAAATGACACCCATCAAAATTTGAGTCTTGTATTTTATTTCTTAATTAAATTGAAATGAATTTTTTATTTTTTGTTTTGTTTTGTTTTTTTTTTGTTTTTGTTTTTGAGTGAGGTGGGTCACCCTGTATACCATTTAGTGCCACAATAACATTAGGATGTAAAACTCTGTCAATATACTCACCCTATCTTAAATACTTACGTTTTTTTTCTTTCTAATGATATTTTTATTGTGGTTCCGTGTATTTTAAAAGGTTTTACCAATTTTGAAAAAATCGTTTTATTTTGAAAACGAAGTCAGACAGGAAGCACAAGTTCGACTCATAATAACTATAGCTGCATTTTTCAATAATTTTAAACAAACGACTTGCTGATAATTTCTCTAAAACAAATGTCAAATATTACTCTGTATATTAATAAGCATATGATAGTTACGAGTGATAAACCTGTTTGAAATGAAAATGCCAAATCACCCATATTATCGATGACACATGCGCACTGCGCACTTGGTAGTCCATAAATAGCAATGCGGTGCATCAATAAAGTAAAACCATACGTTTTAACTATAACCGGTGCCATATTTGTTGGAGTATTAAAAATGAGTTTACATCAGGAACAATTTCGATTGATGATAACAAGTGATGATGCCGTGTTGATGACAGTGATGAGGATGACGTATCAAACTTATAATGACAAAAGTTCACCCTACCTCTGACCGAAAATGATGCGTTCGGAGGCCCACTACGAAACAGATTAAACAAGTTAGCCACGTATTACATTGGAGATGCAGCAACAACAAAAAGATCAGGTGTAACATGCATGTAAAAGGACCGTGCCTGACAGCATCTTTGCGCACACGAACGGATGCTCGTATCTCAGAATGGATTCTAATAGTTGTATGGCGCATCATATGACAACGTGAGGACATAAATAATATACTCCAACACTCACCGCGGCTCTTCGAGCGCCCTGACAGCACTGATTTGACAGGCTGCTTCCCGCGGGCAACGTTACGTTGCCAGCTGCAAAAAAACAAAATAGTGGCAACGGTCCCGAGTAAAAGCAACAACAACAGCAGCGCGCACTGAACACTAAGCGGCCTGAGGAGGACCAGAAACACGGCAGCGATCATCATCAAACAAGGATGAGGCAGCCGAGATCCACTTGACTCACACCTCCTCCTCCGCCTTCTTTACCTCCCCCAAGCCCGAAAGAGAGGAGTCGCACGGGGGCTCGCCAATCATTATGCTGCTTATTGGGCTATTCGTGGAGCTCAAATAAGATTCACAGCCCAGGCTTGTGATACCTTATGTTGCGAGTGAGTCAGCAGCAAGTCTCTATTATTTATTTATTTATTTCGGACAGGGTTGCAGGGAGAGAGTCAGCACATTCACCCGACCCCTTGCAGAAATCTGCATCAGAGATCGTCCAAAAGGATCAAGCTTTTGAGTCTTTCTAGAAAGACATGGGAGTGGTTTATATAACCGTGATGACAATATCGCCCCCCCCCCCAAAAAGCAAGTTTCTTGCATGAGTACATAGAAGTGCATCTTGCCATGTTTTTAAACCCAGGGATTTTATTAGGTTGGATGTAAAATTGCACACACATTCAGGATTAAGTAAAAACACTCCCAATGCTAGAATGATGCAACTCAGATTATGTAATTTTTGAGCCAGGGGAAGGGAAGCCAATGTTTTGCATGACCTCGGAGGTTTCATTTGTCTTTTGAATTGCATGCCACCCCACTGTAAATGCTAATATACAGTGAATCACAAATGTGAGTAAATGCCTCGCATTTCTGCAGATATCTAAGTACATCTTTTCATGGGACAACACTGACAAAATGACAATTTGACACAATGAAAAGTAGTCTCTGTGCAGCTTATATAATAGAGTTAATTTATTTTCCCCTCAAAATAACTCCAAATATAGCCATTAATATATAAACCCCTGGCAACAAACGTGAGTACATCCCTTAGAAACTACATCCCTTAATGTCCAAATTGAGTACTGCTTGTCATTTTTCCCTCCAAAATGTCATGTGACTCGTTAGTGTTACTAGGTCCAGGTGTGCATAGGGAGCAGGTGTGTTCAAATTTGTAGTGCAGCGCTCACACTCTCTCATACTGGTCACTAAAAGTTCCAACATGGCACCACATGTCAAAGGATGCTCTGAGGGTCTTAAAAGACGCGACATGTTGCGCGACATGAAGATGGCCAAAGCTACAAGAAGATTGCCAACACCATGAAACTGAGCTGCAGCAGTGACTAAGATCATCCAGTGTTTTAAAAGAGCAGGGTCCACTCAGAACAGGCCTCGGGTTGGTCATCCAAAGAAGATGAGCGCACGTGCTGAGCATCACATCCAAATGCTTTCTTTGAAAGATCGTCGCAGGAGTGCTGTCAGCGTTGCTGCAGGGATTGAAGAGGTGGGGGGTCAGTCTGTCAGTGCTCAGACCATACGGCACACTCTACATCAAATTGGTGTGCATGGCTGTCACCTCAGGAGGAAGCGTCTTCTGAAGACGGTACACTAGTAAGCCGCAAACAGTTTGCTGAAGACATGTCAACAAAGCACATGGATTACTGGAACCATATCCTATGGTCTGATGAGACGGGTGGGTTTGATAGGCTATAACTTTTGGGGGTTTTTTTTGTTGCTGTTGAAATCTTCCAGAATTAATGTCTGGATTTTATTAGCAAATTTAGCAAATCTAAATTGCAATATTTGAACATAATTTAAATTATATTCACATACACACTTGTTAATAATCCCCTAACTATCCAGGAATGCAAAAAATAAACATTGGTCTTCAGACCAACATTGTCTGTCGAAATACATAAATTTAACTGAAAAAAGTTCTTAGTCAGGTTATTACAAAAACAAATAAAAATGGATACATCCTTCAGGTTTCCCCCCATCCAAAAACAGCTGTTTCGGTCCAAATTTGTCATGCTCACGTGTTTTCTCCATACAAGGCATGCACAATGGCAGTATACACGCATGCTGGATAGTTTACATACTACTACTAGGCTACAACAAAGACAGTGTTCTATTTCATCTACAGTGTGTGTTGGAGTCTTTACATTGACAATAAAAGCACCCGTGTATTATAATGCAGATCCCCACAGCTAGACAGCGCAATGACACAAACACATTTGAAAACTAGAAGGTCCAATAAGGCCCGGTTCAACACCCCCTTTTCACAACACTGAAATATATTGCACATGAATATCCGCTACAATATTTACTTACCAAATCGATGTGAAGTAGGAAAAGGTGTTGAAGAGAGCTCTGGTTATACTACTCATTGTTCACTTCACACCACACAACAAAGCATTAAGCAGTGTGTCAAGAGCCAATACATCTTGTGTCTTAAATGCATTGTTTAGCATTTTAAAATAAAATTTAATTCCACTGAGTTAATCCACTGGGTGTTCTCCCTTCATTAATCTGGGGGTAGTTTAATTAGTGTTAGAAAATGTGTTATTCATTAAATTATCATGTGCTGTTTGTACTGGAGTATTTTTTTCAGGTAAAAAAAAAATTAAGTTCACCTGCATTTAATGAACGAGCAGCATTAAAGCTGACTAAGGTGTCACTTCAGTACTGAAAACTCAAATTAAAAAATTCTGTAATCTAATTCATTCAAGTAAATTTAAGTACTGCGAACTCGAAATCAACAATTTACTATAATCCAATTATTAAGGTTTAGTTCTTAAAACTTGAAATAATTAAGTAAATTGCATCTAATTAATGTAACACAAATTACATTTTATAAGTAAGCAAGTTAGGATTTTTTTTTTTTTTTTTTTCAGTAAAGTCAACTTTCGTTCAACCTAATCAGCTGTTGTGTCAAAGCAAATTGATTTGGCTTGAAAATATTTTACCGCACATGATGATGAATTAACAACATATAAAACCATGTGATGATGCTATTTTAAGATTGACCTGTGTTGCTATATGAGAGGTTGTATTTTAAGCCAAAAGAACTGTTGTGTTTGATAGAACAATATGTCTATATGCTGCCATAGCAGATTCATGGCGCGTTAAGCCCCTGAACTATTTTCAATTTGTCCGTTTTACCCTGGAAACCCCCGTATACAGACGTTGCGCAATCGGTTTTGTTTCAACCCACACATAAAAAGAAGATAAGTAATATTATTTATTATTTGAAATGTCTGTCATTTTTAGCTTAGAATAATTAATTGATGTCTAATATTTAGTTAAAAAAAAAAAACGACTTTAAAGATTTATTCACTCGCATATTTTAAACTTTTAAACAAATTACATCACAATGAAAAAAATGGTGTCTGTAAATAAGTCACGGATATCTACCACATAACTATCGCTTAATTGTATTTTTTTTTTTTTTGTTACTGTCGCATTTCCCCCGTTATTTGAAATGATAAATTATTGATCCAAACAAAGAAAAAAAAAAAAAGTTTAAAAGGGTAAATATATGAAAAAGAAAATCTTGACCAATCCTTGATGTCTGTGATTTCTGCATCGCGACCCCAGTAATTTTATCATATTATGTAATAATGTATGATGATGTTCTATTACGGTGGAATACATCTTAAGTTGCGTTCAGATGTTAAAAATATGTTTATTCGACCAAACCCGAGGGTGCTGTTACTATTCTGACATTCATTCTGAATTGTCTTATTGTTAAGCTACCTGTTAAAATTCTAACTTTCACAACATTTTGTACAGTATTTAGATTTTTGATATTAAGATGGATAAAGTAACTGAATCAGTTTACCCCTCATTGGTTCACTTTACCCCTTGTATTTTTGTAGTCTGTCTCAGTTTGCACTTTAGACGGGGTGATGCACTTTAGACGGGGTGAAGCGAGATACAATACCACTTTCTGTTGTTGTTATATTTTCAATACTATTCATTCTGAGTACATTCTTATAATTTCCATTGCTAGGAAACATCCTTAAGTAATGGTAAATATGTAAATTTTACTGGTTTGTTGTTTTAACTTGCTTGGAGGAGAGCAAATGTTTTTGTTTGTATTTTTAAATGTCTCACATTGATCCTGTCTCTCCTTCTACCCAGACATCCACAGCACGGTCTTGGTGGAACTATTTAATTCAAATATGTTAGTAAAATGAATTTATACTTGCATTGTATCATCCATCCACATGGTTGCGCTCTGTCAGGATTACTGTCACTGCAAGTTCCTTATGATATCCATCAATTCATTTTGTACACATATTTTCCTAAGACGGTTATTCACATGTTTTGGACTAAAAAAAAGATCCAGGAGAAGTGTACTATCAAATTCAAAAGACAGGGCACTTATTTTGCTTTATATTCACCTCAAAACAGCTATAATCACCGCCCGGGTGAGACAAGCGGCATTCAAAAGGAGCGCTACTTATTTAGCGTCACCGTCACTATGACGTACTCTTACGTAGTTTGGCAAGCCAGCGGTCCTGCAAGCTAACAAGAAAGAGTCGAGTGCATTAAGTCAACAAAATCGTCGTACAGTAAAGGTAATGTGATGATTAAGTCTGTTTGTAGTTTATTTACGTCATGCCCCGTAGAGGTAAGCTATGAATTTTTACTAGTAAAGTTGAGGTCTCAGCTCCACATGTCGACATTAGCTTGTGACAGTAAGAATTCTCTGCTATTTATAATACGTCACAATGGCGCGAAGAAAGAGTTAAAATAAGAAATGTGATTTTACGTCAACGCAGTGTTTTGCACGGCTTAAATTTCAGCTCAAATTAGCATTTCAAGGCGTTATTTGGTCTTCTTCGATCTGTTACTGTAGAAGCATTTTGATCACCTATTAACTCAGTGTTGCCTCTAGCGGGCTTTTGCATTATTATAACAACAAAGTGCGGTACAGTACTTTGATTCGTGAAGTCACAGAGCGTTTGCGCAGTTCTTTTTGGATCATAGAACGAAATAATGTGTTGATGGTAGGCCTGTTGTCGGTTGCATCCTGAGGTCCCAGTTGATGTAGTCCCCCTCCCCGATGCTGTGCATCTAGTCTTTCAAACTGCTCCGTACTCAAGGAGTTCTTGCATAGCCTAAACTAGATAATATAATGTTTGCTATATCCTGTGCTGGTTTTTGTTGTGGCAATGAGTAAACAGTTGGAGATTTGGTAATAATTCTGACACGTGCTAGATTTGAATCTTTGAACATAGAATAACTGCATTTTCGCAATTTTTGTCGTTTGCTCTAGATGTCTTTTCAAAATCAAGCTGAAGAGGATGAGTTGGACGAAGTGGAGTTTGTATCTGTAAGTCACAGTCCTATATTTCTAAAATGTTAATGTATCAAAGTACAAAATAGTGTTTATTAGAGATCGACCAATATGGGATGATTAAATGTTAATACCGATATCTAAAATAAAATTTTTAGCCGATTGCCGATATCTAAAGCCGATTTTGTAAGCCGATATTTGACACCAATATACTTTTTTTTTTTTTTTTTTTTTTTTTTTTTTTCAACACACATACATTATGAAAGGCAATTCAAAAAATGCTTCAACAGCTTCAAAGTTAGAATATGACCTGAAAATTAAAGGATTAATTCAGTCTAGTGCTACCAAACCAACGAACAAAGCACACGCCGCAAGAACAGTACATTAGTTTCAAATAATTAAACCCACTTGGACGTCACAACGAGATGTAGACAAGTGAAAGTTTAAGAGGATGCTCACCATGCTAAAGCTAATGGTAAAGCGAATGCTACGCTACGAGTTACGTTTAGAGTGTATGGCTCACTCTGTAAACTCCTTTAAAAGCTAAAGCAACATTGTATATTCTCTCATGCAAGTTAAAAATAATCTTACAATATTTACAAAACAGGCAAGCCTGAAGCTTCCTACAGCAGCCTGCCTTCATGCTACTGCAGGGTCCTTCCGGGGTCCTATTGTCAGCCAGCGGCGGGAACAGTTGCCTACACAGATGCCAGATCAAAATCCTTTTTTATCGGCTTATTTTCTTAGTTAATCGGCCGATGGCTGATGTTGAAAAAAAGTCCATATATCAGCTGACTGATATATGGGTCGACCTCTAGTGTTTGTAACTAGCAAAACTCATTGACAGCTAGGCTTGTGCAATTCACAAACTGATTGAGACAGCAGTTATGTTTTCGAAGTTGATGAGTTGATACATCTTTTGCTTTTCCACAGGAAAGCCAACTCGGTCCAGAGCTGGACTGTGTTGATCTGCTGAGCGATGATAGCGAAGAAGAGGGCTGTTCGTCCTCTTCAAGAACTGTAAGAGGCTGAAGTCAATACACATCTAATTTAGGTCGGGGAGACATGAATAGTTTGATTTGACATTGTGTTCTTCACACTCCTGAAGATTGAAGATAAAGTTAATCGTCAAAAGGCGCGTGTTGCATCTACATTGGATAGACTTGCGCAGCAGGTGGCTCTTGAGAAGCGGGAAAGAGCGGACAAATGTAGAGCCTTCAAGGTAGGCAAACATTGTATACTCAATTTGTGAATGTGAATCGGAGGCTACCTTTACACTAGGACGGATAATGGCCTTAAACTTGTGATTACACTATAGGGCATGTCGGCCACACTTGTATACTAAATGTCCAGATTGGTTATTACACGAATAATGTAGGCGGGTAATATTACCCACCGCTTAATTTGGACTGCTGTCTCCGTCCAACAATCGGATACTAAGGAAGGGACGTCATGGAGCGCGTCACCGCAAGGCATGATGGAATTGTAAACAATGAACGCCAATGAACAAGACATGGCATTGCTGCTCCTCTTATTAAACGTGGAAGCGCTGGTAAATCTTACACAGGAATACATACTGAGAAGGTGCTGGGAGTAATACATTTTTGGTTCAGAGGTAAACTCATGCTTAGTTTGCGCAAATGTAGGTGTACCTTGCAGAAGCTGGGGGGCCTTAAACACACCTTGAACGTAGTGTGGACAGGTATAAAAATAGTTGGCAAAATACCCCGGAGAAAATTATCCGTCCTAGTGTAGACGTAGCCTGAAAGTTCTGTGCCGTCTTCAGTCGAATAATGCTGAATGAAGTTGTCGTTTTCCCCTCTTCAGAAACAAAACTACCGTAGTTGAAACAAACTTCAAAGTGGCTCTGCTGCATGCTGGAAGTTGTGCACTCCATTTTACATGTATTGCTTGGATATGTAATATTCCAGTTCCAATACCCATCCCTTGTTAGTATTCAAGGGTCACTGGTACTGGTAAATCTACTGCTGATTTTTCAAAAAGAGGGACTGTGTAGAGGTGGGTAGAGTAGCCAAAACCTTTACTCAAGTAAGAGTAGCGTTACTTCAAAATAATATTACTCAAGTAAAAGTAGTCATCCAAAAAATGCAATGAAATACAGTTTAAAAAAGGATTTTTAGAAAAGAATACTCACTTAATGAATAACATTGTGAGTAACTGCTTACAATGTTTTTTTAAACAATGGTATTTTTTTTTCTGAGCACAATCCATATGAACTGTTGTTATTATACTGCACAATAACTCATTACATAACCACATTAAGACAAAGAAATAAAAATAAAAAAATAAAAAATAAAAAAGGAATTCCAGCTAGAAGAAAAAAATAAAAAATAAAATGAAGCATCAACATACAGAATTTCTAGGTTAAGACACGCCTCAACGGGAAAATATTGCCTCTTGTTACAAAATTTCAGGATAAGAAATGCAAAAAT
The DNA here is from genome assembly GCF_030265065.1 of Corythoichthys intestinalis. Lineage (NCBI taxonomy): Eukaryota > Metazoa > Chordata > Actinopteri > Syngnathiformes > Syngnathidae > Corythoichthys > Corythoichthys intestinalis. The sequence continues at coordinate 10,165,158 of NC_080404.1, forward strand.
ACAGTATGGCTTTGTACTCGCAGCTCCCAGACCTTACTGAACGTAACATACTTATAGTTGCTCTGGCAACTCTTGCCTAACATTCCTGGCATCCAATTGGCTAAGAAAGACCTCTAATGTATGTGTATGTGTGTATCCCAGCGTCCTCTTCATTCGCACATCCTGTTCCAACAGCTTTACATGAGTGTATTAACGTTTATTATTTACTCTTTTTTTCTTTTTTTTAAAAAAAATTTTGCACAAAAATTTAATGTTTATTGTGCAATAATGTAATTGTAGCATGTATTTGTTACATGTTTTAGGGCTGCAGCTAGTGATTATTTTTAGAAGTCGATTAATTGAATAACTACCGGTAGTTCAAATAATCGAGTAATCAGATAAGCAACATAAAAAATTTATATACCTAAATGAGGATCTAAGTACAACAAAAGAATAACTGGCTAACTTACATTGCAAAAGTCCGCTATCTTAAATGCTATAAAATGCTCAAGGTTTTATTTTATTTATTTATTTATTTTACAATGCTCTTAACAAAGGGTTCAAACACATATTCCCACAAAAAACGGCTAAATATACCTATAAACTAAATTACGAATGCATTTAAAAAACTTATGTTGGTCTTAACAGGGAGCAGCTTGATTCAGCCATGTGAAATGAGTTATGACATATTCACTGTCGCCACTAGGGGGCAGTGCATCCACCCAAATAAAAAAAAACTAAATGCAAACACTTTCAAAGCAAACCATTACAACGCCAATTTAATTAAACGAATACTCAAAGCAGCGAAATTTAATTCAAATCTTTTCCCCAATCGAATTACTCGAGTTAATTAATTAATCGGTGCAGCACTACAAGTTTTGATGCATTATAAAAAAAAATATGTCTGAATTTTGGGGGGATTGGAATGGATTAGGGCATGGGTGGTCAACCCTAGTCCTTGAGAGCCGCAATCCAGCTTTTTTTTTTTTTTTTTTCCCCATGTCTCCCTCCTCCAACACACCTGAATCAAATGATCAGGATTGTTATCAGGCAACTGCAGAGCCTGCTGATGAGCTGATCATTTGATTCAGGTGTGTCAAAGGAGGGAGACACGGTAAACAAGCTGGTTTGCGGCTCTCAAGGACCAGGGTTGGCCACCCCTGGATTAGGGCATTTACATGAAAAATGTGTCTCGAATATTTACAGAACTTTCAAGTTGCGAAACTACTTCCAGAACAAATTAATTTTGTAAGTAGAGGTACACTGTAGCATAGACTTCATAACCTATTGACATGACACAGGAAAGGGGCGTGATTCTTAGGGGGCCTATTTTCAAAAACTTCAAATTCAAATATTTACAAAATCAAAGCTGCTACTGACCTAAAACCAAAACGGACACCTACCTTAGCCATATATGAGTCTCCATGAGCAGCGGCAACAAAAAATTGATAGTCGTTTCGTTTAAAAAATCCCGATTAATTATTTTCTATATAACACAACTTAAAATGGCTATAAATGTCTTAGATTTTACACTAGATGCACAAAAATCACCAAAGGCAGAGGTAATCACCTATATTTTCAGGATCAATAGCAATATTTAACATATCCTATGTTTTTGACCAAAATAGCAACTTTTTTTTTTTTTTTAATTCAAGTTTTCAACAGCTAATATATCACTCAGTTTAACACCAGAAACTTAATACTTGAGGAAAACATGCAGAATCAATCATAAATAATTTGTAAATAGATAATTAATACATTCTTTATAAAATCACAACTTATTATAGACTATCCCTTTATTATCATTATACAGTACACTATGCTGTTAGCAAATGAGGCTTGCGGCTGCCTGGCGTAAACAGGGCTTTTCTGGAAAAAAATCTTGTGAATAAATGGTTAAATCCCTGAATTCTTCATAGATATGGACGTAAAATGGTCTCGATTCTTGGTTAATAGCAAAGAAACCGTACAGTTAGCGTTTATTTTACGTATATTGACAAAGTACCATGTTTCTATGTTAACAAATGAGGCTAGTGGCCGCCTGGCATAAAAGGAGCTTTTCTACCAAAACTTTTTGTGAATAACTGCTTAAATCGCCAAATTCTTCATAGATATGGAGGTAAAACAGTCCCGATTCTTGGTTAAACGCAAAGAAACCGTACAGTTAGCGTTTATTTTGCGTATATTGGCGAAGTACCATTCTATTATGTTAGCGAATGAGGCTTGCGGCCGCCTGGCGTAAAAGGAGCTTTTCTGGCGAAAATTATTGAGAATAAATGCTTAAATCCCTAAGTTCTTCATAGATATGAAAGTAAAACAGTCTCGATTCTTGGTTAAAAGCAAAGAAACCGTGCAGGTAGCATTTATTTCGCGTAAATATTGCCAACTATGAGGCTAGTCAGTTCCATGTGTTAAACGAAGAAGAAAATTCCTGCGGATAAATGCTTCAATTATGCATGCATGGTACAAAAAATTGAATATTTACCTTGAATCCTCGAACAAATCACTCCTGAGACAATCCTTCCTGTTTGTATGCGGTACAGCTTTCGTAGTTAAATCCACTCATAAGTAAATCCAAGCTTAAATCCGACATGAGTGTGTGCCTTCTTGGGCTATTACTAAATAAAGCTCGGCCCCCTCTGATAAGGCGTCGCGCAACGAATGACTAAGTGTCAGATCAATAGATTTTTTAAGTCTATGACTGTCGTCGAATAGCCCCTTCATAGTTCTTGTCATGAAATTAAAAGGATCATATCTCCAGTTTTTTGTGGTCAATCAGTGCCAAATAAAAACTGAGAGAGAGGTTAAAATCTGCGCTTTTGAGTCATGTTGAGTGCAGTGCTCCAAGTCAAATACTTAATTTTTTATGATGCTTTAAAGACGCCACGTGATTGAACAGGCCGGCATATCATTGGTGAAACTGGTGGAGCTACTGCTGGCATCGATGGGGGGAAAAAAAACATGTAAAATCTAATATGTAGAATAAAGAGGAAAAAATGTAACAACTACTGTTGTGGAGTAAGAGTAGCAAGTAGTAACGTGATGTTCATCTTGAGGATAATTGAGTATTTTGGTTTCCGCATGCATCTTTTTTTTCTGCTTGTACTGTATATACTGGTGTATAAATATGCCTGATAACATTCATTTATTTCCCTCCCAATCAGGAGAAACAAATCCAACAAAGAGTTCATGGCCAGCAGGAGCTTGCATTGAGTTCAACAAATGGAATTAATCTTGAAGCAAAACGATGTGTGGACATGTGGCTTAAAATGCCTGGTATGTGACTCATCTTAGTTCAAAATTATTAAAAATCCCTACACTTTTGAGTAGCCAAAAACTTAAAACGATGCAGTGGAGACTTTTTAATGTTTATAGTTTACAATTATTCTACTCTGCTGTAATTACAAAACTTGCCTCTAATGTTTTTTAGATCCAGCTGTGGGCAGTTTTGGATCTGGAAGACGACGCAGACCTGTTTTTCCCATGAACTCTTCAACTCTACATACATGTCCAGTCATTAACTGCAGTCGTGTTTATGAAAACGTGTCTCTCCTTGATGGTCATCTAAAAAGGTTTTTTTTTTTGTTCTCTCTTTCATGTAAGAGTTGGGATACTCGGGTCTAAATTCCACTTTGTGTGTGTGTGTGTGTGTGTAGATTTGATCACTCACCTTGTGATCCAACCACTAGTCTCAAAGGAAGTCCCAAAATGCTGTTTGCCTGTGTGGCCTGTTGTTGTCATTTTCAGACCAAACAAGAGTGGCGAACACATCTTGTATCTAAGGTTTCTCCACTTTAGAAACTTAAGAAATCCTCCCTGTGTTTTGAACCCTATTATGGTAATAAAACCAACATTTTCATTTCATAGGTGTCCTCATCTCATCCTGATGGTCACTGCATGTCTCAGAGATTCCAGCTCATTGTGTGCTTTGCTTGTCCTGCTTGCTACCTCCTTTTTAACCTGCGGGACGAGTGCCTTCAGCACATGTCGGCAAAAAAACATTTCACCGAATCCCTCAAAATGAGTGGTGAGACTTTATTCTCTATGCATCTTCATTACGGCCTCCGTTTTAAAATGATCCAAGTTGCTAAATATGAGTCAGATTCATGCTGTCTTGCCATGGAGTATGTTTAATTTTCCTTTTGTGTTTTCAAAGATTCTAAAAGAGAAGCAGTCCCTATACCGTTTCCACAGCATGCCAGGAATCGCCTCATCGCTCTGTGCCGGGACACACCTTTCACTGTCCGATGCTCTTGTTGCCAAAAAGTGTTGACCTCGCATCAGGCAGCTCAGGCTCATTTCAAGTATGCTCCATTTTCTGTCGTTCATGTTAAGTAGCAGTTGTGATGGTCATTACTAATGTTGACGGTGTTAGTTGCAACACTACAATGAAGATAATATAACGCGGTACATTACACTCAGATATACAGTGGTACCTCTACTTAGGAACAGCTCTACATCCAGAATTTTCTGGTTAAGGCACGCCTCAACGGGAAAATATTGCCTATTGTTCCAAAAGAAATTTCAGAATAAGAAAGGCAAAAATACAGTATGGTTAGTCCTCGCAGCTCTGAGTTTACTGAACATAACGTACTGATACAACCCCTAGCAAAAAGTATGGAATCACATGTCTCGGACAAGCACTCACTCAGACATTCTATCATGTAGAACAAACTCAGATAAAAAGCTTGAAAAAATAATGAATTAGTTCAAAAGTGCAACTCTAGCATTCAGAAACACTAAAAGAAACGAATAAAAAACACTGTGGTGGTCAGTAAATTTTAATTTTATTGAGCAAGTGCAGGGAAATATATATGGAATCACTCCATTATGAGGAAAGAAATATGGAATCATGAGAAACGAACAAAGAAATAACAATCAACACACATCTCTAGTATTTAGTAGCACCACCTCTGGCTTTTATGACGGCTTGCAGTCTCTGAGGCATGGACTTGATGAGTATTCTTCATCAATTTGGTGCCAACTCTTTGATTGCAGTTGTCCGCTCACCCTTGCACGTCGGAGCCTTGATGTGGACCATTTTTTTCCCAATTTCCACCCCAGGTTATCCATAGGGTTGAGATCTGGGCTATTTGCAGGCCATGCCATTGACTGGATTTCTCCAAGGAATGCTTTAACAGTTTTAGCTCTGTGGCACGATGCATCGTCATCTTGGAAAATGACATATTTTCAATTGAAGAGATAAGAAAGCTGTCTAAAATTTCAATGTAAAATTGTGCATTTATTGAAGAGTTTACCACAGCCATCTCCCCTGTGCCTTTGCCTGACATGCAGCCCCATATCATCAGGGACTGAGGGAATTTTGATGTCTTCTTCAGGCAGTAATCTTTGTAAATCTCACTGGAACAGCACCAAACAAAAGTTCCAGCATCATTCCCTTGTCCAATGCAGACTCTTGACACCTTGTCCAATACAGATTCCTGACTCTTGACAAGGTGATGATGAAAGTGAAGGTGAACCTGGTCGGGAAGGTGAAGGTGAACCTGGTCGGAACCACTTGGGACCTCAGGATACGATGCAATTTGTGATACAAAGCTCAGGATTATATGGCGATACAAAGATTATTATCTTTTCTCATATTTACAGTTCGACTGTTTGTATTCCTCTAACACACTTAATATAATAAATCAGGAAATAGCATATTTTCTCAGTCAAACCGTAAATACGAGAAAAGAGGCTATTCCCTTCATTACGTTGGTCAGGAAATCATTCTAGGGCAGAGGTCTGCAAGTCGGGATCTCGAGAGCCTCTATCCAGCTTGTTTTCCATGTCTGCCTCCTTTAACACACCTGAATCAAATAATCAGGATTGTTATCAGGCTCCTGCAGAGTTTGCTGATGAGCTGATCATATGATTCAGGTGCGTTAAAGGAGGGAAACATGGGAAAAACAAGCTGGATAGCGGCTCTCGAGGACCGGGCTTGAAGACCGTTGTTCTAGGGTGTTACACAAAACGAGTAGTAATTTTCACTTGTAGATGTCCAATTGATATGAATCAACCCCTCCCACTTCAATTGTGCTCACTTTTGAAGTGGCAGCCAATGCCAGGCAACGATGTCAATTTGGGCCATTTTAGGTCACTTCCTGTTGATATGGCAAGGCAAGGCAAGGCAAATTTATTTATATAGCACAATTCAACACAAGGCAATTCAAAGTGCTTTACATCACATGAAGATCATAAAAATCACATATAAATCAATACAACGTAAAAACCAAGAGAAACAAAATCGGAATAAAATTATACATAAAAATCGCATTTACCGTATTTTTCGGACTAGAAGTCGCTCCTGAGTATAAGTCGATCCAGCCATAAAATGCCCAACGAAGAGAAAAAAAAACATATACAAGTCGCACCGGAGTATATATGGGGGTATTTTAAGTTTGCAGTGACTCAAACTCAACAGGTGACCTGTAAATTCCCAGTCTTAATGAGTTGGGCGTCGAGCGCCGTCAGTGACATAGTTAACTGAGACACTATTATGATGGAAGATGTTTGTAGCAGCCTGTAGGTAGCTTTTTTTTTTTTTTTTTTTTTTTTAATCATTGACACCTTTTTAAAACAATATCTGTATTCTTGGCATGAGCGTATCGATAACATTTTTAACCTTTTGGCATGCAGAGTAGGGCTGGGCGATATGGCCTTAAACATGTATCACGATAAATTGAGCAGATTTATCTCGATAACGTTAAATGACGATAAATTCGCCCAAGCGGACTGTTATATAATTTGAAAATCTGAATCAATGCATGAAATACAGATTAACTATTTCTTGTTGATTTATTTACCAGCATTCAATTTGATATACTGTATTTAACAATTGTACATGCAGTCTAAACATTAAGTTTATACAAATGTATTGTAAGCAATAAGAATTCAAGTATGAACATTTATAACAGCGTGTATGACTTGAACAATGTACATTGTCAAAATCAATATGCCTGTGCAAACATGTAATTGTAACACAAATGACTTGCAGCTTGAACAGTACACTTCAAAAAGACAACTTATTGTTAATGGCTGCTGTGACATAATTATTAAATACAAGTGTTTACTTTATGGTTTAAGGTTTTTTTCCCCCCAGTGCATTTTTTAATAAATGCACGTACAATAAAAATAGCTGGGGCCATTTCTCTGTCATTATAAGTTTCGCCATTGGACTGTACTTTATGCTGAATGCTTTACCATCACAAAAGCTATCAGAGGAATCACACACAGACAGATACAAAATAACGCCACATAGTAATTGCTAGATGCAGTCCGTGCCCAATCCACTCATTAAGTTCAGCCGTTTCGACAAGGTTAGAGCCGCTATCCGACTCCATAACGTTCATTTGTAGCGTTAGCCGCTAGCTAGCGTTAGCCTGGCTACCAGTAGAAAGCACTGAAAGCACCATCTCCGGAAATCGTGAGAACAAAGGAGGACAGCGGGTGAAAGCCCGTCTGGATGCCACCAAGAGTCTACTAAATGTCGGTTGAAAGTTTGGTGAACCTCCCTTAAGCCACACTCCATCACGTTTTGCTTGTAGCGTTAGCTGCTAGCGTTAGCTTACCGGGCTTTTGTTTGATTGGCTTGCTGATGATCACGTGACTCCCTACGTAAGCACATTCACTGCTTTCTTAAAGGGGAATGAACATAGACGAACAACACAGAATCAAAGCGGGATGAAAATACTATATTTTCTTGTTTTATTAATTTACCGAATTTACCGACATGGTCAAAATTACGTCGGTCATCGTTAAGAATTTCGGTGACGGTAAATTTTCGGTTTACCGCCCTGCTCTAATGCAGAGTATCGCGATATATCACCATTTCGATATTTTGTCACACCCCTACGAGTGTGTGTATCCCAGCGTCCTCTTCATTCGCCCTTTGTGATTCGACAGCTTTACATAAGTGTATTACGTTTTATTCTTTATTCTTGGTTTTTTACAGTATGCACAACTCTAATTTTATGTTATTGTGCAATAATCTAATTGTAACATGAACCGAATTGGCCCAAATATAAGACGGGGTTTTTTGCATTGAAATAAGACTGAAAAAGAGGGGGTCGTCTTATATTTGCGGTCTAGACATTATACCCATTCACGTTAGATGGCACCAGATATCATTGAAGCGATGTTCTGTCATGACAGATCTCAGCTACTCTCAAGTTTAACCAGTTTGCATTATTTTATTGCAATGTTTTTCCTTATTCAGATTTGTTTCAAGACTACAGTTACACTTCACTTTGATGGTGAATGCAGTTATTGCAATTTTGTTGTTTTATCACAATAGATTGGTTTTTTTACATTTCAAAAACCAGAAGCCGTTCATTTACGAATGTGATTGCACTTTAGTTTACATATTTATATGTTCAGATATTAAGATTTGAATGAGGCAAAATAACATGCTTTTTCTCTCAAATATATTGTTATAATCATTTGTTTCGGATGTACTGTAATTATTTTCTGTATAAATATTAATTTGGTGTTCAAAAAGTCTGTTTTCAGACTTGAGTCTTGAAAAAGAGGGGGTCGTCTTATAATCAGAGCCGTCTTATATTTGGGCCTATACGGTATTTGTTACATGTTTTGATGCATTATAAAAGATTTATTTCTGAATTTTGGAGGGCTTGGATCAGATTAAAAAAAATTCAAGTTATGAAACTACTTCCAGAACAAATTACCATAATTTTCGAACTATAAGCAGCTACTTTTTTTCCCTCATTTGGAATCCTGCGTCTTATAGTCCAGTGTGGCTTCTTTGTTGATTTTTTTGAGTTAATAGGTAACACTTTATTTGACAGCGTCATGGGCATTAATGAATGCTTATGACCGTTGTCATTAAGTGTTATCTGGCAAATTTTGTCACAAACTCCATTGATGTCCAGCTCGGATCTTTGACATCCATTCGAAAGAGATAATTTTCCCGATGACACAAAATGACATTTGTCATAAGCATTCATTAATGCTAATGACAGTGTCATGTCATAATATGACGGTCTTATGACTCCGCTGTCAATTAAAAGTGTTACCAGTTAATATCTTTTGGTCTAAATTAGGGCCGTCAAAATAACTGCGATAACGGGCGTTAATTTTTTTTTTTTTTTAATTAATCACGTTAAAATATTTGACGCATTTAACGCACATGCCCCACTCAAACAGATTAAAATGACAGCAAAGTGTCATTTCCACTTGTTACTTTTTTTTTGGGGTGTTTTTCCGCCCTCTGCTGGCGCTTGGGTTCGACTGATTTTATGGGTTTCAGGCTTCAGCACCATAATGATTATTGACATCAACAATGGCGAGCTACTAGTTTATTTTTTGATTGAAAATTTTACAAACTTTTATTAAAACGAAAACATTAAGGGTTTTAATACAAAATTTGTATAACTTGTACTAACATTTAAGAACTACCAGTCTTTCTATCTATGGATCGCTTTAACATAATGTTAATAATGTTAATGCCATCTTGTTGATTTATTGTTATAATAAACAAATACAGTACTTATGTACAGTATGTTGAATGTATATATCCGTCTTGTCTTGTCTTTCCATTCCAACAATAATTTACAGAAAAATATGGCATATTTTATAGATTGTTTGAATTGCGAGTAATTACGATGAATGAATGAATGAATTAATTAATTAATTAATTTTTAAACTGTGATTAACTCGATTAAAAATTTTAATCGTTTGACAGCCCTAGTCTAAATATACCATAATACAGTAAGGACAGCCGCAGCATTTAGTCCGGTGCGGCTTATCTATGAACAAATGTAATTTTCGGGTCAAATTTGGTGGGTGGCGACTTATAGTCAGGTGCACTTTTTATAGTCCGAAAATTACGGTAATTTTAGAAGTTGAAGTACCGCTGTATATTCCCATTCGTATGAATTTAATAGCTGAATTTATGCATTAAATTGAATGTGTTCTCGTGATCTTATTTTGTAATACTGCATTTCTGTCACCAGTGTAAACTGCAGACGTGGCTGTGCAGTGGCCACGGCTGATGAAACTGTGGTGCAGGTAGTGAAACGGCTGCAAGTGCGAGGTCAGTGCTCCCGCTGCTGTTTAATCTTCTTGAGCCAAGCAGAAGTGGACCGTCATAGAGAAGACACCAAACATGAGGTGGAGGTCAACAGTACCATGGAACGAGCGCTTCTTCAGCATGGCAGGTTTAATGAACAACATGGCTACAGCATGAATGATGCAGAGAAAAGGCTTAATGCAGGAGTATTAATTCATACAAGTGAGACCAAGAGCGAAAAAGAAACTATACCAGCCAAACGGCAAAAATTAAGAAGCTGTACAACCGCATGGTTCTGCGAGTGTGGCCTGAGGTTCTTGGAGGAAACTTCCGCCAGTAATCACCTCTTAGCTGTGAACCAAATCTTTTACCAATGTGGCGTGTGCGGCAAACACATGGGAGAATCTTCTATCACCCGTTTGCACATGAGCCGCTTTCACGGGGGCGCACATCTCTCAAACTTCTTTTTCTACTGCCGCAAGTGCAAAGTGGAAATGCCGCGCTTGGAAGATATCTTGTCGCATGTATCGGATACACACAGCGGGCATACTTTCTTTACTGAACAAGAAGTGCCTGAAGATGTTAACCCGTCCACCAGCCAGAGCTCTAAAATGGAACTGTTCTCTACTACATCCACCATTCAGGCCATTGCGGGAGAGGCGCCGCCCACTTCTAAAGTGGCGCTGACTTGGATGTGCAGAATGTGTGAGGATGTGTTCGACTCCGAGGCCGCTGTCCGCAAGCACTGCGGCGACCTGAGCAGCCACAGTTTCCAGAAGTTTGTCTGCGGCCACTGTCCGCAGAAGTTCTTCAAGGAATCCACTGTGCGGCGTCATTGCGCCAACGAGCACAACGGGCTGATGAAGAGCGCTTACTTCTGCGGCCTCTGCGACAGCATGCTGTTTGAGTCTGAAAAGGAGTTCCTGCAGCACTACGAACGCCTGCACAGTAAAGACTACTACTGTATGGAAAACTGTGATCTCATTCAGCCCGTTGAAAGCGTCACACCTGTGGAATCATGTCCCTGCATGAGCTCAGACAAACAGGAAGGGTGCATGAAAGCCGCCTACACACGGTGCATGAAGACATTGGCCTCCGAGGGTCTCTGTCAGTATATGTGTGCTCTTTGCATTCTAAGCATGCCCTCCTACGCTCAGATCAAGACTCATGTCAACACCACGCACGCCGCTGTAAACCTGGACAAGACCTTTGAAGTCGAATGCCAAACCTGCAGAGAACGCTTTGAGGATGTTCCAAAATTCCATAATCACCATCATTCCCAGCACTGCATATTGGAGCCATGCGTGAGCTCCAGGACCTGTGGGAAAGAAACAATAAAACAACCCCAAATCCTGAATGCTGTGGATGGCAACCTAAAAGGTATAGTACTGTATATAACATTTTTCTTCTTTGTAAACAGTTTCTTTAATTTTGACCAATTTCACTACAGTAAAGCTCAGCAATTCATCGCGTCATATTTTGAATTGCTAAATCCTAGGGTAATTGATGTAGAGCTGAAACGAATACTCGACTAACTCAAGTAACTAGAGTTTAAAAACTGATCCGAGTAATTTTATTCACCTCGAGGAATCATTTAATTTTGCCAGCTCTAAGCATCACGTTTTGCCCGGATTGCTTTTTATGCGGGACTAGTGCTGACTACGTTGAGGAAGAAGCAATAAAAAAAATTTTTTTTAAAACCTTACCGCAGCAGACAGCGGCTACAAACCGCGCCAACGTTGCTAAAAACTACGCCCGCATGATGCGAGTGTGGTAGCAGGTAGGGTCCGATGCGTCTCATAGATATTGCATGCATTCAGAACTAGATGCGAAATGACAGACTCGTCCGCGTCTGGCCAGCGTTAGTAAACAGCCGCCATCTTTAAGCAGTAGACTTCTCAGCGCTAATAAATATAATGTTACTGTCACTCGCTCACATAACGTTAGCCCTTCGTAGGGCTAGGTTTCTATTTATTATGACCACTGTCGACGCGTGGCTAATGTGTCTTACATACAGGCTTTATTTAATCTGTAAAAACACAGCGCTGTAGAGTGATGAGGGTGTAAAATTAAAACATAATAAAGCTGACTGTCAGTTTTAGCTCAGTAGTCATTGCTGAATAAAACACCAAGTAGCACTGGTCCCTAATGTGCTCCAATACAGCAGGTATCATACATTTATTTTGGACACTGCAAAAACTCAAAATCCTATCAGTACTTACAGTTTAGACTAACCTAAAACTTAACTAGAACTTAAAAATAGTTTGACACAAATGGAAATTCAATTTGAAACTCGTGGGGAAAAAACGCCTAGCTTTTAAGTGATGTGTGTTATCAAGCGTAATTACATTTTTAGGTAAGAATTTTTTTTTTTTTTAATAAGATCTAGAAGTTTTTTGAGTGAAAGCAGTGATTTTTTTCCCTAGTCACATCTGAGATGCAATTGTTGGTTGTTTTTTCAACAATATACATCGAAAATAAAGACATAGATTTACTTAAAGTGGTTCAATATTGGATTAAATGTCTTTTTTTTTCTCATGTATATCTATAATTTCTCTTTACCTAAAAAAAGTTTTATCCGATTACTCGATTAATCGATAGAATTTTCAGTCGATTACTCGATTACTAAAATATTCGATAGCTGCAGCCCTAAATTGATGTCCCCACTAAAAACATTTAGCATAGATTCCACAAGATGATGACAAAGCACTGGTTTTGTCGAAATAAAGCTTCTAACATCAACAGTTCCTAGGTATCCAGGTGCCACTAGGTGGTGGGGAAGTAATATTTTCACGGCTTTGGCCTGTGGATAAAAATAACAAATAAGCTGAGGTGGGTAGAGTTGCCAAAAATTGTACTCAAGTAAGAGTAGCGTTACTTCAAAATAATATTACTCAAGTAAATGTAAAAGTAGTTATTCAAAATATGTACTCAAGTACAAGTAAAAGTATTTGGTGAAAAGAATGCTCAATTAGTAACATTGTGAGTAAAACCAAACATTTTGAGCATATTACAAAAGTGCCCTCTAGTAGAGAAAATAGTTACTAGTTTGAATAGTAAATACAGTGGTGCTTCGACACACGTTTGTTTCGACATCCGACGTAAAATTTTGCAGCATTTTTTGGAAAATGGAAAAGGCTAAATATGAATGAATGAATCTACCTCAGACAGGGGCTCCATGTAAAATCTGTCCTCGTGGGGCATCACTCATAATGAGAAAAGTGTGGGCTACAGGGCAGGAGCTGGTCAATGACCTGAAGCGAGCTGGATCCAGTTTCAAAGGCTACTGTCAGTAGAACACTATGGTGCAATAGTTTAAAATCAATGAAGTGAAACTTCATGTTTCTCAACGACAGCCCCGAAACCTGACAGATCTAAAGATTTGTGTTAAGGAATGGGCCAAAATCCCGGTTTTCATATGTGAAAACCTGGTGAAGAACTACAGAAAGCGTCTGTCCTCTGTAATTGCAAACAAAGGCTTCTGCACTAAATATTAGCACAATTTTTTTCAGGGGTACAAATACTTATGAAGCCCAGCAAATTACAAATTTTGAAAAATGTGAGTTCGGATTTTTTTTTTGTCTAAGTGGAAATGCATCTATGATTGAAATTTTAGACCTTTACCTATTTTCTAAGTGGGTGAACTTGCAAAACCACAATACATCTGCTCCTCACTGTAGGTGAAATTTTTATTTCTGTCGACAAACCTCAAAATGATGCATTTAAAATGGAGCTGGATGTCAAATTGAGCATCAAGGTAAAGCACTGTAATGCACCGTATTGGCCCAAATATAAGACGGTGTTTTTTGCATTGAAATAAGACTGAAAAAGTGGGGGTCATCTTAGATTCGCGGTTAAGACGTTATACCCATTCACGACGCTAGATGGCGCCAGATATCATTGAAGCAATGTTCTGTCATGACAGATCTCAGCTGCTCTCAAGTTTAACCAGTTTGCATTATTTTATTGCAATGTTTTTCCTTATTCAGATTTGTTTCAAGACTACATTTAGACTTCACTTTGATGGTTAATGCAGTTATTGCAATTTTGTTGTTTTATCACAATAGATTGGTTTATTTACATTTCAAAAACCAGAAGCCATTCATTTACGAATGTGATTGCACTTCAGTTTACATATTTAAACGTTCAAATATTACGATTTGAATGAGGCAAAATAACATGCTTTTTCTCTCAAATATATTGTTATAATCATTTGTTTCAGATGTACTGTAATTATTTTCTGTATAAAAATTAATTTGGTGTTCAAAAAGTCTTTTTCAAACTTTAGTCTTGAAAAAGAGGGGGTCATCTTATAATCAGGGCCGTCTTATATTCGGGGCAATACGGTATTTTAATTGGAACGTCTTTACTCTTAAAGCAAATTATACATGTAAAATTTTTAACGTCTTAGCTGTTTTTTGAATTGTGAAAAGGAATATATTGGCAAGCATAATCCAATTGGCCAAATCTGTCTTTTTTTTAATTTTTTTTATTTAAGTCTAAGTGGAAATGCATCTATGATTGAAATTTTAGACCTTTACCTATTTTCTAAGTGGGTGAACTTGCAAAATCACAATCCATCTGCTCCCCACTGTTAGTGACATTTTTATTTCTGTCGACAAACCTCAAAATGATACATCTGAAATGGATTTGGATGTCAATCAAATTGAGCAACAAGGTAAAAGCACTGTAATGTTTTTGAATTGGAACGTCTTTACTCTTAAAGCAAATTATACATGTAAAACTTTTAACCTCTTAGATGTTTTTTGAATTATGAAAAAGGAATATATTGGCAAGCATAATCCCTTTGGCCAAATCTATCTTAATAATAATAATAATAATAATATACATTTTATTTCTAGAGCACTTTTCAAAACACACAAAGACGTTTCACAAGAGACATGGAATCACAGTACGATAAAAAGGTATTAAAAGGATAAAAAAATTAATCTTGAAAACAATGTTTTTTTTTTTTTTTTTTTTTTGTTTTTTGCGTTCCGACAAATGGTACAAGAATAGAAATATTCAAGTATTGACTAATTGTGTATTATCATTCACCATAGATGACTGTGATGAAGAGGTGAAGAAGGCACTGGCGTTGAGTGCAGAAGACCGAGAAACGGCAGGTATGTTATTGCGACCAGAGGGAGTTACACAACATGGAAAATGTGCCAACTTCAATACATCTTTTACAGAGTTAGAAGAAGCTCTTCAAAGAAGCCTTCTGGATTTCTGAGAAGCGTTATTTCACATTGTTCATTGATAAGACGTTTTGTTAAATAAATGCCACAAGAAGCCTTATGGATTTGTGAGAAGTGTTTTTAACACATTGTTCATTGATAGAGGCTTTTGTTCATGATTTGTTAAATAAATGCTGTTCCCTGCTTTTTTTGTTTCAAATTTACTCTTAAAACAATACAATACAGCACATCATTCGGGTATCACGTCTGATTGGAATATATTCAAACTGGTGTACGTGCCTAATAAGGGTGTTATCACATACTATTAAAGGACGTTTGAAGGAAAAGTTTATTTATATTCTGTGCATGTTCCATCCACTAGGTATCTTTAGGCACAATTCCGATTTTTCTTATGTTTTTTGGGCGTGCCCCTTCAGACTGCTTTTGCCCATTCAGCCCGTTCCAAGTATCACGCATGCCCTCTTATTTGCCGTCAGAGATGCGCTGAGCAAACTGGCCCGCATGCGTAGGAGCATCAAAACACACACACACGCCCACCCACACACACACACATACGCATACACTTACACATAGTTTCACCGGCAGTGTAAGCAATCTTGAAATATTGCTCATTTGGAGCATTTTTTTAATGACTGTTGTCAAGCCCGCCCGCTCCTTCTCCAAAAGCCGCGTTCAAACTAGGCGCTAACGCTGAAGCACAGCTGCACCGCTACCGCAGCGCTCTGTTTCTCTCGCTCTTTGCTGACGTAATTGCTGCAGAAATTCCGATTTGGGAGACACGACAGTTCAAACCGCCGCCACGTTCTGGAAAAATGGTGCCCAGATTGGATTTGAAATGGTTCACTTCTATGCGACTTGTCCCGTTCAGAAAGTCAAGTTAATGCCTCACTCAAGTCTGAAAACAACAAAAGTACATGCAAGATTAGGCAGGTTCTGTACAGTAGGTGGCGGTATGCACCTGATTGTTGCTTGCAATCCGCCATAAAGTTGAATTGTGGAGTTCTTGAGCTTGTTAAGCTTCTGTTTACCATTTTTGTAGTTTTAAATAAAACCAAGCAGTCAATTAATTTTCTTATTCTTTTTTTTTTTTGGGGGGGGGGGGTTGACTCAAATTTATTATTGACATTGTAAATTTTCACTGACATCAGTAAAACTTAACACGTGTGTAAATATGTACTTAGTAAAAAAAAAAAAGGTGAAATAACTAAAAGGTATAATATTCTTGAATCTTCAAAGGAGCCACCATTTGCTCATTTTTCTTTTTTGCACACTCTTGCCAATCTCTTGATGAGCTTCAAGAGGGAGTCACCTAAAGTGCTTCTTGACTTCACAGGTATATTTTGTAAGGGTTAATTCGTGGAATTTATTACTTTATCAATGTGGTTGGGACCTTCATTTGTGTTGCATTGAATAAGGTGGGTCCAAACTTTTGGCATGTGCTGTATATATGGCGGAAAACACTCAGGTGACTTGAGGTTCCACTCTGAGACCCCCAATTTGGTCAAATTTCAAAAATGTCCCATATGCATGTGTGATACATAATTGGAAATCTTAAAATCTCAATTTTCTGGGGAAGAAAAATTATGAAAAGGATGGCATTTTTAAAAAATGTACAGTATGTTGAATGTATATATCCATCTTGTCTTATCTTCCAACAATAATTTACAGAAAAATATGGCATATTTTAGAGATGGTTTGAGTTGCGATTAATTACGATTAATTAATTTTTAAGCTGTGATTAACTCGATAAAAAATTTTAATCGTTTGACAGCCCTAGTTAAATGTACACCTTATGCCTAATATATACAGTACTGTGCAAAAGTTTTGTTGAATGTATATATCGGTCATTGTCTTTCCATTCCAACAATAATTTTAGTAACGGAAATAATTACTTTCTCTGGTAACTAGTTACTTTTACTATAGAGTAATTCAGTTACTAACTCAGTTACTTTTTGGAAGAAGTAGTGAGTAACTATAACCAGAGGTGAAAGTCGGCCAGAACGGTCAGTAACGCAGTTCCGGTATAAGTTTCAGAGCCAGAACGCAGTTCCGATATACGATTCAGGAGCGGAATGCTGTTCCGGTACACGGTGCTTTGATTCCGAAAATATGACAGCAACTGTCAAAACGTGATGTAAAAAAAAAAAAATGCTAAGCTGCCACACATGAATTTCAGTTTCAAGAAAACAATCTACCAACATCTGATAATACACAAGTGTTAAAAACAAGCATAATAAAGTACTTGTGTAGGGTAATTGTTTCCACCAATATTTATTTATATATTATTTATTTTATTCCACGAACGGCATGGAGGTTTTTCCCCAGCTGCCGCAGTTATCTGAGTCTGACGATGATGAGTCATGTAAATGTGCGAATGCACGCAGCAAGGCAAAACGCCTGGGCTCATTTATGCGTTCAGTTGGCTGACATACTGACATGCGATCAGCAGAGATGGTTAGCTCTGGTTGGTTCAAATGTGCATGTTTTCTGGAACAGCAAAAAAAAAAAAAAAAGTTGTTGAATTGATACGACAAAAAAAGGGCAATGCAACATAAAATGGATCAAATCTTTAAGGGCGATGAAAGAGTTGAGGTGACATACTGTATTTATATTGTTTTATTTGCTCTGATGGGGAGGCTCAGAACATCTTAGCTGTCAATGTGCACTTTGGACTTTGAATTTCTTCATTTATGTTAGACTACTTATTCATTTCCTTATTCAAAAAAGTCAATGTTCGCGTGATCTTCAAAATATATTCCATTTCACTCTGCATAATATACAGTAAGTCATTGGTACTTATTTTTCTGAATGTATGTTACCTATATCATTATCATTACAAAAAAAAAGTAAATGTTTACATTAACTTCAATTTTAATACATATCCTATGTTCTTAAGTAGTTAAAATTGAGATTTGGCATTTAGTATGTGAAGAAATGAAGGAAAATAAAAATTAGCAGATGGAGGTTGGGGTTGCTGTTTTTGGTAACCTTTATTTTGAAAATCATTGAAAAAATACAATTTTGAATGAAAATCAGTTTTTGTATGTGTTATAGAAATAACTGCGCTAAAACAGTTTTCTTTGCATTTCAGTAGTTTAAGAGGTTTGGAATGCCCCCCCCCCCACCCCCCCCAAAAAAATGAAAGAACAAAAATTATAAATAAATAAAATTTCTGGCTCTTGGCGGCCTTCACATCGGGGAGTTCCGGCAAGAAGCTCTAGCCACTTTCACCCCTTACGATAACTAATTACTTTTTTAAAGTAGCATGCCCAACACTGGTCATTATTTAATGCAAATAAGGTTGCGTAAAAGTTGGTGGGGACAATTTGCGCACCCTGAAAAGTTGGTAGTATTGTGTCCCTACAGTCCCTGTGCAAACTATGTTTGGGAATCTCTGGCATGAAGCCGATTCGATATGTATCTAGATACACAGGTTACGATTCGATTCAAACACGATACATTTTTAAGGCCGACCGATTCGATACGATTCGATACAGTTTAAGAACGATACGGTTCGATACAGAGTGAAAACGATACGATAGTAAACATTTGTTGTTTGTGTTCGTACAGTATTTCAAACATATAAAAAAAGACCACATTTCTAATAGCAAAATTAAACAACAAAATTTTATACCAATGTTATGTTTTATTTTTTATTGAAAAAAAAAATAAATAAATAAGGCTTACTATATGACCGTCATTTTGTTGGATGGGATTGATAATAAAATAAAACTCCAGTGACAGACAACAATAAAGTGCAGTAATTCAATTACTGTATTTCCTGGTGTTTTGAACACAAGAGGTAAGTAATTTAAGTGCAAACTTTCAACGTAAACATCTTACAAACAAAAAATATTAATTATATGCAGCAGCTCTAGAAAAAAAGAATTAAACCTGCAATGTTATCATAAATAAATAATCAATTATGCTTTACCCTTGGTATAATTGGAGGAATAAAAACATGGCATTTTAGACAGACAGGTCAATAATCATTACTTTAACCTTATACACAGCAGTCTTTCACTTATGCCTGTGCTTCCACATTTTTTTATTCCTCATCACTGTCCATATCTTTTTTGAAAGGCAGATTTTTTCTTGAGGAAGATCAACTAATCCACATGTTAATGTTTAAGTAGACTGCGTTTCGTGGGGAAAAAAAATCTCCAGAGGGTCGTGCTGCCCTTTTCACCATTGTAGTAGGTTATTTTTCAGGGTTAGAAACTCACGATCTCTGTACCGCTCCACACTTCACACTAGCTCTGTCCCATGCGAACAGATCTGGCTGCCTTCCTCAGTTCAAAGTCCGACTTTTGTTTTTCCTGGATGCGTTGAAAATCAATTGCTGCACGTCGCTGGCGTCGGTGCTCAAACTGTCCATTGTTTTAGCATGTTGCTTCGTTACCACTACTAGTTTCGTTTTCGTTTTGGGCTGTGAAGAAAACGCTACGCAGCGTGTGTTACAGTGGTTTTGTTAGCTTTCGCGTTGTTATGACATGCCCGTGACGATCGGGTAATGACGGCGACTAGTAGCGGTTCTGCCGTTGCACGGGAAATTGCGCGTGCGGTCTCAATCTGAGTGCGCTGTGTGGTGAATGACACAAGCGCAGCATGTGAAGTAAAAGCTAAATTATCATCCCATTAAGCAATGCATTGAACTTAGGCATTGTGCTCGCGATAGCCGAATTCTATCTCTACTATCGGTTCATTGAATATTTAATGCAGGGGTGGGCAAACCGGTCCTCGAGGGCCGCAGTGGGTCCTGGTCTTTGTTCCAACTGACCCAGCACAGATAGTATAACCAATGAGGTTTCAGCAGAAATGAGAAGCACCTGACTGCAATCAACTGATTGCATTTGTAAAACAGCAGACTGGTGAAAATGTGTCCTCTTAATGGGTTGCAACAAAAACCCGCACCTACTGCGGCCCTTTGTAGAATAGTTTGCCCACCCCAGATTTAATGGCTAATTACTGTCGAATGGTAACTTTACTATCGATACAGCTGTAGCTCTCACCTGTAAAACCGGATATCCGGTCGTATCGGTTTATCGTTCTCAAGCTTAGTGCAAACCTGCGCCCTCGGTTGTGCTGTCCCTACCAATGTTGAGACCAAACCGATACCTTGTTTTAAAGCAAGTGCTTTTGCACTTTTATTTGAGTAAAAATTTCTAAAGATATTTGTACTTAATTTTACATAATTTTTGCACCTGTAGCTGTTGT
This sequence comes from Corythoichthys intestinalis, assembly GCF_030265065.1. Taxonomy (NCBI): domain Eukaryota; kingdom Metazoa; phylum Chordata; class Actinopteri; order Syngnathiformes; family Syngnathidae; genus Corythoichthys; species Corythoichthys intestinalis. Next base: position 10,185,585 of record NC_080404.1, read on the forward strand.
TTAAAAAAAAAAAAAAAAAAAAAAAAAAAGTACTTCCTACACAACGGTCTGTGGCGAATCATGGAGAAATGTGCTGCAAAATGTTTTCTGTCCACTAGAGGTCCCCCGAACTCGTTTTTGTCATCGTCCATTCGGGACTCTTCGGAAAACCTCGGTGAAGTCGAAGAGAGGAAGTCCATACCATGTTTGGCGATGTTCCCGAGGGCATTCAACTGGACACTTGTAACAGCGTGTAGTGTACTACATTGGGAGTACTCACTCAGAACGGATTACTTTAAAACGATATAGAATATTCTAAACGGCCGCAATGGCTCAAGCTAAAATACAAGCAAAAATCAACGACGTGTCGAGCGGCAAGTTCAACAGATCTATGTCCATGGCGGACCGGGCCGGACAACTTTTGTCGAATTTGGATCAGCTGGAGTTGAGGTAAAGTGCCTTACAGAAGATGGTAGTGTAGCTTCATGTTGACACATAAGTGCGATTTGATAAACGTTAAATCATATTGTATTGTTCAAGTGGCTTTTCCACTTGTATTTAAGTCTAAAACTATTTTATTATGTGCTGGTGATTCATGTTTTTGCAAATGTGGGTCTGTTGCAGGGTGGAGGCGCTCCGCGAAACAGCTTCGGCCATGGAGCAGGAAAGGGAGTGCATCCTGGAAATGATTCAATCCTTACAAAACAGTCAAGAAATGCACAACATCAGTGCTGGTGAGCTCACTCTGATTTCCACCATTTGGACAGTTTTCTTTAGTTGTGACTTTGTATTGTTCTCGTCCGTGTCACATTGTATATGAATTTATTTTGGTCTTCAATGTGGGTGTTATTAAAAAGAAAAAAGGTTTTGTGCCTTGCATTTCCACCCACATGGAATGTGCACTGTTCCAGGACCACTGAAGACTGCATATGAATGTCTTTATCATGCATTCATCAGTGTGTAATGACAATGAAATAACACATTTCATTGAATATAGTGAATATATACTTCATAATCTATTGACATGACACTGGAAACGGGGCCGATACGTAGGGGGCCTATTTTCAAAAACTTCAAACTCAAATATTTTCAAAAAGCTGCTACAGACCCCTCACATGACGTCACAACCACGCCTCTCCGTCAGCTCGTCGTGTTTACGCATTACCGCTACGTAAATTCCTCCTATTATGGCGTGTTTTTCTGCTTGTTAACATTAATAATCAAAATGGTGAAGGCGTATGTGGCGGTTGGTTGCAGTAACAAAGAAGATAGACGGAGAGACTTGAAGTTCTACCGTATTCCGAGAGACCCGGAGAGGAGAGCGAGATGGACTGCTGCAATTCGACGAGAAAACTGGGCACCAAACGATCACCACAGATTATGTAGTACTCATTTTATATCTGGTAAGATGCATTTAATTTATATTTAGAGGGTTTTGGGCTGACAACCACAATTAAGATCATTGCGAGGCTAATTGCCGACAACATACAGTTTCAAATTCAAGATTTTTATTTCTTCCGCCATCATTATTTTTTGAATAATATTTAGCTGGTACCAAGTGAAAGAAGCTGGCCTTGTCTCCGGATCATCAGTTAAACAGGGGTGTCCAAAGTTTTTGCAAAGGGGGCCAGATTTGGTGTGGTAAAAATGTGGGGGGCTACCTTGGCTGATTTACGTAGAACAATATATTTAAACAAATTTTAGCAAGCCCTTCTGTTTGTCACATTTGCTTTATTATTATTTTTTTAAATTCATAATTTCAACAATCTCGCCTTTGTGGCGTTCTCTTTCAACACTCGAGCTCTTGCGAAATACTGCTGCAGTTAAATTAAACTAGCTTCAAGTTGCTATAATTTCTTCCTGCGTGTCTTCCCTCTAATGTTGTACATGTCAGCATGTCGTTTGGTAATATCGCGTCACATCGAACTCTTTGAAAACAGCGACTGTCTCTTTGCAAATGAGGCAGACACAGTTGTTGCGTACTTTATTGAAGAAATAGTCCAATATCCACCTATCCTTGAAGCGTCGGCCATCACAGTCAACTTTTTTTTATTGATTGTCGCCATTTTAGAAAATTGGAAGTAAAGGTCACACGGGGTAATGTTGCTTAGAGTGCTGCTCTTAAAGTTTTTCAAACTTTCGTGAGAATAGGCTGAATTTCTGTGGACAAGATAGTTGTTGTCAGGGTAACAGATGTCAGGCAGAGACGGCGAAAACAGCGGGTCGAAAAATATCGATTTAGGCATCAAATATGGATCTGGCGAATGGATAGACTGAAGCTTTTCCACATAACTTCTTTTATGCAACGCATCCAATGAGTTTACAGCGTCTGAAAGCACCGGGGCTTCCATGAATTGCACTATAAATTGCATGACAAATTGAAACCATTGAGAATACGGATAAACAATCACGGACAATATGGCGGCCAGATACAGCGACACGTCATTGTGTGACGTTGGTGAGTGGGGTCTACTGACCTAAAACCAAAACAGGCACCTACCTTAGCCATGTATGAGTCTTGATGAGCAACTTAAAATGGCTATAAAAGTCCCAGATATTACACTAGATGCACAAAAATCACCAAATGCAGAGATAATCACCTATATTTTCAGGATCAATAGCAATATTTAACATATCATGTAGGTTTTTGACCAAAATAGCAACTTAATTTTTTTTTAATTTAGTGCAAGTTTTAAGCAGCTATTAAATCACTCAATTTAACATCAGAAGCTTAATACTTGAGCAAAACATGCAGAATCGATTATAAATAATATGTAAATATTAATAAATTCTATATACAATCACAACTTATTATAGAAGAGAATAGCCCTTTATAATCATTATATAAATACTGTTAGCGAATGAGGCTAGCATCCGCCTGACGTAAACAGATTTTCTGGCGAAAATTCTTGTGAATAAGTGCTTAAATCCCTGAATTCTTCATAGATATGGCGTAAAACAGTCTCGATTCTTGGTTAAAAGCAAAGAAACCGTGCAGTTAGCGTTTATTTTACGTATATTGTCGAAGTACAATGCTACTCTGTTAGCAGATGAGGCTAGCGGCCACCTGGCATAAACACAGCTTTTCTGGTGAAAATTCTTTTGAATAAATGCTTAAATCCCCGAATTCTTCAAACATATGGACGTAAAACAGTCTCGATTCTTGGTTAAAAGCAAAGAAATCGTGCAGTTAGCATTTAGTTTACGTATATTGTTGAAGTACAATGCTATTCTGTTAGTGAATGAGGCTAGCGGCCGCTTGGCGGAAACAGAGCTTTTCTGGCAAAAATTCTTGTGAATAAATGCTTTAATCCCTGAATTCTTAATAGATATGGACGTAAAAGTCTCGATTCTTGGTTAAAACAAAACAAAAAAAAAAACGTGCAGGTAGCATTTATTTCGCGTAAATATTGCCAACTATGAGGATCGTCAGTTACGTTAAAATTAGCCGCCTCCATCTGTAAACAAAGAAGATTCCTGCGAAAAGTGCTTCAATCACGCATGCATGCTACAAAAAATATAATATTTACCTTGAATCCTCTAACAAATCACTCCTGAGACAATCCTTCCTGTTTGTATGCGGTACAGCTTTCGTAGTTCTTAAAAAAATCCAATCTTAAATCCGACATGAGCGTGTGCCGTGTTCGGCTTTTACGAAATGAAGCTCGGTCCCCTCTGATAAGGCGTTACGCAAAGAATGATGAAGTGTCACGTCAATAGGTAATGAAGCTTATGATAAAGCATACATGAAATATAGGGTGACCATATGTAGATTTCCCAAAAAAATAGATAAATTTTAAACTTAAATTATACTCAAAGATACCGTATCACTTTAACATATTTCAAGTATGCCTCCTCTGTATGGATAGAAAATCCAATTTCATAAATAAATAATAGCTACGGTAATTTTCGGACTATAAGCCGCTACTTTTTCCCCTCATTTTGAATTCTGCAGCTTCTAGTCCAGTGTGGGTTAGTTGTTGATTTATTTGGGTTAATAGGTAATACTTAATTTGACAGCGGCATCATAAGACTGTCATAAGGTCATCATAATTATGACATGACACTGTCATGGGCATTATTAAATGCTAATGACAGATTTATAATATAATATATATAATTATAATGGCAAATTTTGTCACAAACTCAACTCTTGGATCTTTTCCATCCCTTCAAAAGTGAGATAATTTGCCAGATGACACTAAATGACATCAGTCATAAGCATTCATCAATGCTCATGACAATGTCATGTCATAATTATGAGGGTCTTATGACAGTTTTATGACCAGTGGTGTGTGTGTTATCTGGCATATTGATCAGGACTAATCTTGGCCCATTCTGCTCTACAAAACTGCTGTAGTTTAGTCAGGTTCCTGGGATGTCTGGCATGGATCGCTGTCTTTAGGTCATGCCACAGCATCTCAATGGGGTTCAAGTCTGGACTTTGACTTGGCCACTCCAGAATGTGTATTTTGTTCTTCTGAAACCATTCTGAAGTTGATTCACTTCTGTGTTTTGGATCATTGTCTTGTTGCGGCAACCATCCTCTCTTTAGCTTCAACTGTCAGACAGATGGTCTCAGGTTTTCCTGCAAAACATCCTGATAAACTTTTGAATTCATTCTTCAATTAATGATATCAAGTTGTCCAGGCCCTGAGGAAGCAAAACAGCCCCAAATCATGATGCTCCCTCCACCATGCTTCACGGTGAGGATGAGGTATGGTATTGGTGACCTGTTCCATTTTTCCTCCACACATGACCTTTTGTGTTACTCCCTAACAATTCAACTTTGGTTTCATTAGTCCACTAAATATTTTGCCAAAACCTTTGTGGAGTGTCCAAATGCCTTTTTGCAAACATTAAATGAGCAACAGTGTTTTTTTAGACAGCAGTGGCTTCCTCTGTGGAGTCCGCCCATGAACACCATTCTCGGCCATAGTTTTACATATAGTTGATCTGTGCACAGATTTCTGTAAGTATTTTGCAGACACTTTAGGGGTCTTTTTTACCTCTCTGAGTATTCTGCGCTGAACTCTTGGCGTCATCTTTGGTGGACGGCTACTCCTTGGGAGAGAAGCAATAGTGCAAAACTCTCCATTTGTCGACAACTTCTCTGACTGTCGATTGATGAACATCCAGACTTTTAGAGATGGTTTTGAATCCTTTCCCAGCTTTATACAAATCAACAATCCTTGATTGCAGGTCTTCAGACAACTCTTTTGACCGAGCCATAATGCACATCAGGCAATGCTTCTCATCAAGACAATTCTTACAAAGTGTGTGTTTTATAGTGGGCAGGGCAGCTTTAAACCACTCATCAGTGATTGGGCACACACCTGACTAAAATTGTTTGGTAAAAATTGGTTTCAGTTGCTCTTTAAGTCTCCTTAGGCAGAGGGTTCACTTACTTATTTTTCCCCCTTCTGTCATTGTTTGTATGCTATCCACATTAAAATATGAAATAATGTAAATTTTGGGTGGTTTTGGTTAAAGCAGGCATTGTGTGATTTTGACAACGATCAGATCACGTTTGATAGTGATTTTATTCAGAAATGTGAGAAATTCCAAAAGGTTAAGATAGTTTTTCATACCACTGTATGTTCCCCGTGGTCACATACGCCACAGCCGACATTGCGGGAGGGCTCCCCACTATTTTAGAAGTACTGTAGTAAAGGTAGGTGCTAAAAGTGAATCACCCTTTAATGCCAATTCTACAATGTTATTATCTTGCAGGAGAGAAAGAGGAATTGACTTTAACTGCCGACCGACTGATGGGCCGCACGTTATCGGTAGAGATCAACGTGGGCACCATCAGAAGCGGTCAACAGGAGGAGGCCCTGCGCCAGGCCACATCCATCATCGACGAAATCGTGAAGAAGTTGTTGGTTGACATGACCGAATCAAAGCAGCGGCTCCTCGCCTTGCATTCGGCGTGCGTGACAGAGGCGCCGCCCGTGCCCATTGACCAAAAGTTTCAGGCCATTGTGATCAGCTGTGCTCTGGAGGACCAGAAGAAGATCAAGAGAAGGCTAGAGACGCTGCTGAGGAATGTTGGAAATGCTGAGAAGAATATTAAGATCATGGATCACCAGAAATTAGAGGAGCCAAAAACCAACGGCAGTCAATAGGATTCGTCACCAAACCCTGAAATGTCCTCCCTGTCTTAAGTAAACTCTGTAGTATGCGATGAAGCTACTGTGGATGCATACGGTACATTTGTTGTGTACGATGGGGCCAAAATTACAGCATGTAAAAGTTATTATCCCAGCATGTAATATTTATGTCACAGTTAAATAGATCATTGAGGTTTAACTGCACTACCTCAATGCATGAAGACAATAGAAGTCACGTTAAGATGAGGATTTGTTGCCAATAAGGTGCTTGTTTTGTTTGTTTACGAGTGAATAAAATCATTATTAAACAAGCTAAAAGCTACTTGTTGCTTTATCAACTGTTTTGATCTCAAACTTTCTACTCATGTCCTTCCGACTCAATTATAAGCGATTATGTAAAATGAAGAACATGACGCTTTTTCAAGAATATGTTAAAAAGACATGTTGATTCCTGTCAACTTGTCTCTGCTTTGAGATCAATTCTTAAAGCGCAGATGTGTTACTGATGACTGAATTTTGAAGTCGTCATTTCCATGTGGTCACATTTTAAGGAAGTGATATATTTGAAGGGTCAAGGTCAGAGGTGGGTAGTAACGCATTACATATGATCCGTTATATTTACTTGAGTAACTTTTTGAGAAAAATGTACTTCTAAGAGTAGTTTTACTGACCTATACATTGTACTTGAGTAGATTTGTGAAGAAAAAACACTCTTACTCCGCTACTTTGTGTTATGCAAGTCGTTACATTTTTCCTCTTTATTCTACATATTACCGTATTGCCCCGAATGTAAGACGGCCCTGATTATAAGATGACTCCTTCTTTTTCAAAAATCAAATTTGAAAAAACTTTTTGAACGCCAAATTAATTTTTATACTGAAAATAATTATAATACATCTGAAACAAATGATTATAACAATATATTTGAGAGAAAAAGCGTGTTATTTTGCCTCATTTAAATCTTAATATCTGAACATTTAAATATGTAAACTAAAGTGCCGTCACATTCGTAAATGAATGGCTTCTAGTTTTTGAAATGTAAATAAACCAATCTATTGTGATCAAACAACAAATTTGAAATAACTGCATTAACCATCAAAGTGAGGTCTAACTGTAGTCTTGAAACAAATCTCAATAAGGAAAAACATTGCAATAAAATAATGCAAACTGGTTAAACTTGAGAGTAGCTGAGATCTGTCATGACAGAACATCGCTTCAATGATATCTGGCGCCATCTAGCGTCGTGAATGGGTATAATGTTTAGACCGCGAATATAAGACGACCCCCACTTTTTTAGTCTTATTTAAATGCAAAAAACACTGTCTTATATTCAGACCAATACCGTAGATTTCACTTTTTTGTTTGTTTTTTGGCCAGAGACGCCGACAATGGCTCAAACAGTTTCACCAATGAGACGTCGCAATAATAATCATATGACTCCATAATACCAATCAGACTCACGCTTGCCCTTCTATGATCACGCCGGCCTGTTCAATCACGAAGCGTCTTTAAAGCACCGTAAAAAAAAAAATAAAAAAGACATTGAGCGCCGCTGTCAACATGACTCGAAAGCGCAGTTTTTATTTGGCATCGACTACCCACGGAAAACCGGAGATATGATAGTTTTAGTTTCATAATGGGAAATCGGTTTTCTACACTAGAGGGCACTCATGCTTTTTAGACGAATGTTGTTTCATTTCAGTCATTTTTTTTTCTCTCACTGGAATTCAATGATTTTTTTATTTTTTTTTTTGCTTAGTGTCGTTATGTAAGGGTTCATTGTACAGTATAATAGTAACACTTCACATAGATAACTGTGCTGAAAAAATACCATTGTTTAAAAAAAAAAAAAAAATCAAACATCATCAGCAGTTACTCACAATGTTACTCAACACTTGAGTATTATTTTCACCAAATACTTTTTTACTTGTACTTGAGCACATTTTTGGGGTTACTTCTTTTACTTGAATAATATCATTTTGACGTAACGCTAATCTTGAGTAAAATTTTTGGCTACTCTACCCACCTCTGGTCAAGATTTCTTCAGTATTCCTTTTTAAAGGATGGGTCAAATCACATGTAAACTTCACTTTTACGAGCTTTTAATCATGCTATATGGCCATTTCCTGCACTGTAAAATATGATAAGTTGACTTTCTTAAAAAAAAAAAACAACGATGCCAAAATGTTATTTTTGTTACTTACATTAATTAGATGCAATTCACTTATATCAAGTTTTAAGGACTCAAACTTAACAACTCAAATTAACTTTAATGAATTAGATCACAGAAATTTATCTGTGTTTGATGTACTCAAAATAACTTTAGTGAAGTAATTTATTTGCGTTTTCAGTACTGAAGTGATACCTTAGCTAGCTTTAGTGCGCCTCAGTTATCATATGCAGGTGATTTTTTTATATATATACTTGAAATAATTTGTACAATAAACACCAAATGCTAATTTAAATAATAACACATTTTCATACAGTAAAGACCATACCCCCCCAAATAAATGAAAGGAAACACTCAATAAATTAATTCAAGGGAATAAAACTATTTTAAAATGCTCAATAATGCATTAAAGGGGAAATGTGAACTAAGGTTGGCCAACCATGTTTTTGAATAATATCAATGGCTAAACAATTATAAGCATATTTTCATTATTTTTTTTAACGCAACCCTTCCAGATTCTTTTTTTAACCCATAGCAACGCCCTTGACAACGAAAATGCTTTTCTTCGGCAATCTTCGGAAATTACGTCACACCGGGAAGTGCGAGGGAAGTCCGCCATTGAACAGTATTGTTTGTTGCATTGCTTCTCGGTAAGATGCCACGGCGGTGTGTGGCGATGTTTTGTTCTCACTCAAACGAAAAGTTGGATGAGTGGCCAAAGGATAGCAGGGCACGTAAATTGACATCTTTCGTTCGCACGTAGCGAATGAATTTCATGCCATCATCGAGTAGTGTTCTCTGCTGCAAACACCTCGAAGATGCCTGCTTCCTTTACCGATCTGCTTATGATCAAGGATTTGCCAAAAAGTAAGCGTGATTTTTGGATAGATGACTGACGACTTTGTCAAAGCAGAGCTGCCAACTGTTGTGGAATGAACAGTATAAGCTAGCGACGTTAGCCGAGGCTATCCCCGATCATAGTTCTTGTTGCGTTCGCTAGGTTAAGCGTGTTTAAATTGTGCGTCATCTACGATCTTGTCCGAAAGGGTTAATCCACTGTCAATCGGGAAAGGGGTGTGGATGTGCACATAAACTGGTCAGCGTCGCGGTAATTCACGGTCACGTTGCAGTAAGAGACACACCGCCGGTGAGTTTTTGCACATTTATTTGTATTTGTATTATGTATTTCCACCTTCATGCTTCAAGCATTGCATTGCATTTGTACGGTTCTCCGTTTCTTTCATGGTGATCGCTTGATAGCCTTCTAGTTTGTGTTTCGCCGCTTCGCGAGAGCCGCTGACAGGTGACAAGTGTTGCTTTTAATGTCTGGCAGCGAATCAGCGAGCGCGCAGGCCACGCAGTGAATCATGGGAAATGTAGTCTCGGGACAACACTGAAGTGGTGCTTTGTAATCTGTTCGCTTGTGTGAAAAAAATACATTTCCTCACGCCATTTGACGCCACTTTGTTTTCTTATTGTTGCCACAATAAAGTGGAGAAAGCCATCGGCGACTGTGATATAGTGGATATTATTTAGTTGTAATACGGGAGTTCACCAGTGGAGTGTACGCATGTCCTTTAAATGTGTTATTGTTTGTGCCTTACTCCTTCACTAAGAGAGAAAAGTTGTTGTTCAGAGTCACTTGGCAAGACGTTGAGTAAAGTTGTAAAAGCCAATACAGGTGTCATGTGGGTCACTCGGTCAAGATATAACAACGACTAATCCCCCCCCCCCCCCCAACGTTTTTATATTATTATTTTATATGCATGAGAGCTGCCGGATCTGCCAAAATGAACATGAAGTCTGATTATTTTTTTTATCAATGTCATCAGATAGACAAAAACATAAAATTATGTGCAAATGCCTGCATCTTCAAATCATGAAAATAATAACAGCCTATATCTTACCAATGTTGTAATCTCGATGGGTCTCGTATCCATTCCATGTCAGGAAGTCTAGGCACATTGTTTGCATCCTGATTAGCGTCTGGCTAATTACATAAAATTCCAATCTCTCCTCTTCTTCCTCCAACTCTTCAAAAACTTGGATCTCCTCCCTTGCGCTTGATCTATCGCTTATATCGCTGTTTGAATCATTGTTTGAAGGGCTTTGTATGGCGGCCGTATGTATGGAGGTGCCATCGCGTTCCTGGTGTGACGTATCACTTCCGGGTTCGTCCCCTTTCAGGCTCGAACTTCGGAAACGCGATTATTTTGTCAAATATACAACATATAAATTATTTTTTCATGCTTTATTTGTTGGACAATGTTTAATTACTTTACTTGTGACCCTATTTGGCATGTGAAGAAATTACTTCACATTACTGCTTTAAGACACGAGACATTAGCTCTTGACATGCTGCTGAATGTTTTGTTAATGCCTGGTGTGAAATGAACAATCAATTGGGGGGGTGTTCTATGTATTTATTCCGATTTAGCATTGGAAAGAGATACATAGCCTATAAGACAAGTTTAATTTTAAAAAATTAAGTAAGAAAAGAACATGTACATAACAGAAAATACTCAGGTGACTTGAAGTTCCATTTTGAGACCCCCAATTCGGCCAACTTTCAAAATTGTCCGATATGCATGTGTGATACATCTTGGAAAGCTTAAAATTTCTATTTTCTGGGGGAACAAAATTTTTGAAAAGGAGGGCATTAAGAAAAAAAAAAAAAAAATTAAATTAAACAGCGAAACCCTATTTGGTGGTGAGAGCGTGTAAGAGCAGGATTAAAGATGCCATGACTTTAACGAGATATTATCGCGTACTTACCTTGTTTCGATCCAAAAACTCCATGTAGCATGTATCACCGTGTGTATGTGAATGGCCACAGCTGGATTTTTGGGGGATTTTATGTGTGAAACATGGTAATATAACAAGAGTCGTGATGCAGAAATTGCAGACATCAAGGAGTGGTCGAGATTTTATTTTTCATATCACCCATCATCATTCACCCTTTAAACGTTTTTTTTATTTTTCTTTGGATCGATTATTTATCATCTAACATATCGGAGAAAATGCAACAGTAACAAAAAAATACAATTAAGCGATAGGTAGATATCCATGATTTTTTTTAAAGATGCCAGTTTTTTCATTGTGACGTAATTTTGTTTAAAAGTTTAAAATATGTGAGTGAAAATTTTTTTAAAGTCTTTTTTTTATACAAAATATTAGACATCAATGAATGATTCTAAGCTAAAAATGACAGAAATTTTGAAAACCAAACAAAATTAATTACCTTTGTTTTATGGCTGGGTTGAAATAAAAGCGTTTGCGTGACGTCTGTTAACGGGGGTTTCCAGTGTTAAACAGACAAATTAAAAATAGTTTGGGGGCTTAATGCGCCATGAATCTGCTATGGCAGCATACAGACATATTGTTCTATCAAACACAACAGTTCTTTTGGCTTAAAATACAGCAGTTTATTTTAAGGAGGAGTGCAAAAGCAGATACTGCTTTTTCAATCTTGCCTGTGTTTTCCGCCATATACGTGGACATAGACATGGGTTTAACACGAGACGTGCTTCAAGTGCCACGTTTATTTTGCCACTGCCAAAAACAAATGCACTTAAAAGAACATTTATCGAGCTGTTTCATGCTGGAATTCACTGCCTCCTGAAATGCTTACAACAAGCAATCACATTTCTTTTAAAACAAGTCTTAAAACATTTATAATTTGTAAGGAAGTGATGCTTATTTAGCCATTGTAAATAAATGTTGTTTTATTTTATTTTTTCCACACTGTAGAAATGTAAACCTGCTTTATGCTATTAATTGTTTTGTATATATTGTTAAATTACTGTGAATGGACCCCAGGAAGAATAGTCTCTATTTTGGTAGAGACTAATGGGGATCCTTAAATAAATAAATACGTACATATTTTAATAAATGGTTTTCAAGCACTTCAAATGTAATAATTATGATACATTTTAAACATGTTACTGTCCCAACGAATTGTTTTTAAACAAGAACAACGTAGAAAAATGCTCGTTTTTATTAAATGCACTTACACACAATGAATTCCCACAGCAACTGTAACAAGTAACAAGATCAAATCGTCTACATCTGCCAATCGTCGTTAACTTTATACTAATAATACATTTTATTTGAAGCCGCCTTTCTAGCACTCAAGGTCGCCGTACAATCATTTAGAACATTTAAACATATTAAAAGTGAGAAAATTAAAGTATAGAACGTTTAAGGCTATTTTAAAATACTAAAAGAGATATTGGGGCAGTTAAAAAAAAAAAAAAAAAAAGCTCCCCATGGTGCTGAGGCGAGCGGGGAGGACAGACAGTTGTATGGAGGAGGAGGATCTAAGGGCACAGGAGGGAGTTGTAACAAACAGGTATGGATGGGCGAGGTTATGGATGGCCTTGAATGTGAGGAGGACTTTGAACTGGATTCAAAAGTGGACGGGGAGCCAATAAAGCTGTTGGAGGACTGGAGTGATTTGGTGGATGGAGGGGGTATGGGTTATGATATGGGCAGCTGAATTCTGGACCAGTGGAGTTTATGCAAAGTTTTTTTACGGAGGCCGAAGAGGTGAGAGTTGCAGTAGTCCAGGCGGGAAGTGACAAGGCTGTGAACCAGAATTGCAGCAGAATGTGGGCTGAGGGAAGGGCGGAGGCAATTAATGGTGCGTAGGTGAAAGTGGGCAATCCGGGTAATGTTATTGATGTGCGATTGAAACGAAAGTGTGTTGTCCAGCACTTCTCCTAGGCTCTTGACTTGGGGGGAGGGGAAAACAGTGGAGTTGTCAATGGTAAGGGATAGGCTATAGTTTTTTGAGATGGTGGATTTGGCGCCAACGAGGAGCACCTCTGTTTTATTGCTGTTAAGTTTCAGGAAATTGTGGGTAAACCAGATTTTTATTTCTGTGAAACAGTCAATCAGGGATGAGGGCGGGAGAGAGGAGGACGGTTCGGAAGTGAGGTAGTGTTGGGTGTCGTCGGCATAGCAGTGGAAGTGGATGTCGAATTTACGAAAAATAATGCCAAGGGGAAGGAGGTATATGATGAAGAGTAGGGGCACGAGGACAGAGCCATGAGGCACACCACAGGTAACTGGGGAGGGTGTAGATTTGAATGACTTGAGTTGGATAAATTGGGTGCGCTCAGAAAGGTCGGATGAGAACCAGTTCGACGGGGTGCGGTTGATGCCAATAGTGGAAAGCCGGTAGAGGAGTGTGGGGTGACTAATGGTATCAAAGGCTGCAGATACTATGTCCAGGAAGATGAGGATGGAGAGCAGTCCAGAATCATCTGCCATGAGGAGGTCGTTGGTTATTTTAACGAGTGCTATTTCAGTGCTGTGTAGTGGGCGAAAACCAGATTGGAACTGTTCATAGGGGTAATTCTGGGATAGTTGAGAGTGGAGTTGGGAGGTGACTGTTCTTTCGAGGATTTTGGAGATGAAAGGGAGGTTGGATATGGGGCGGAAGTTATTGAAGTTGGAGTAGTCAGCGCCAGGTTTCTTGAGAATTGGAGTGGCAGCAGTTTTGAAAGAAGCGGGGGCAATTCCAGAGGTGAGAGGTCAACCTGTTAGTGCTCAGACCATATGCCGTACTCTACATCAAATTGGTGTGCATGGCTGTCATCCCAGGAGGAAGCCTCCTCTGAAGACGGTACACAAGAAAGCCCACAAACAGTTTGCTGAAGACATGTCAACAAAGCACATGGATTACTGGAACTATGTCCTATGGTCTGATGAGATGAAGATTAATTTGTTTGGTTCCGATGGTCTCAAGCATGTGTGGCGGCGACCAGGTGAGGAGTACAAAGATAAGTGTGTCACGCCTACAGTCAAGGATAGTGGTGGTAATGACCCCCCCACCTCTTTAATCTCTGCAGCAATGCTGACAGCACTCCTGTAACGAGTCACATGACATTTTGGAGGGAAAATGACAAGCAGTACTCAATTTGGACATTTAGGGATGTACGTAGTTCCCATGCGGTGTACTCACTTTTGTTGCCAGGGGTTTCGATATTAATGGCTATATTTTGAGTTATTTTGAGGGGAAAATAAATACATCTATTATGTAAGCTGCACACAGACTACTTTTCATAGTGTCAAAGTGTCATTTTGTCTGTGTTGTCCCATGAAAAGATTTACTTAAATATCTGCAGAAATGCGAGGGATGTACTCACTTTTGTGATACACTGTACCCATCGTCCATTGCGGCGGAACAGATAAATAACAGTCGCTACAATTAGTACAGTATTTAACTTTTATAAACTGTCACGTTGCCTTGCGACAGTATAAAAGTAAAATATTTGCCTACCAAATCGATGTGACGTAAGTAAAGTAAGCAAACGTGTTGAATAGAGCCCCGGTTGACGGTGCGGTTCACAGTGGATGTGTGCGGTAATGTTTTGGTGTCAGAAAAGCTTGAAATACAGTAGATGATGCAGATCTGCGCATGTCTGAAAAAAAACCCAAAGAACACTGGGTACATACAAAAGATTTTTTCTAATTTGACTTACTTGAGATACATCAAGCTAGGCATGTTTTCCAGCCCCTAAGTACTACTTACTTATTAAAAATTAGTGTTCACAACAGGTTGATAAAAATTGAGTTTTAAGTTTTCTCTTGCTTTTTAAAAGTAACAAGTATTTGGACAGAAAAATCATACAGGCCTGAGAACAAAGTAAAGACTTCTTTATTTCAGTTCTCCCTTCTGTACCATGACAGCTGAAGCACCGCTGTGGGACACATTGTTAGAACTAAAAATGTAACATGATTATTTTTTTGTCAAAGACTTCAACCAACGTGAAAATGTAGTGGATGAAAAGTCAGCAACACAGAAATTCAACACCTGAGTGACAGCACGTTACTATGATTATTTTGAATATCCGATTCTTGCTTACAATAATTATGCCAGTTTACTGATAAAGTGCGTAAAGTCCATTTGATTAAAAAGCAAAAAGGCAAAGTAAAGAATTGATTATGTACAAATGGAATGTGCAGGCCATTTTTAGAGAAATGTTACCTTGAGGCCAATGGAAAATGTAAACATGGTTAAGGCATTGTGGCTTTGCAACCATAGTGGAACATTCACCGATTTGTCACATAGGGCTTTTGCATGCAAAACAATTACAGAACACCACTTTTCTTTTCTTAATCACACTGTCCAAAGTGTACAACTAAAATAATACAGTATTTAAATGTTTGATGCGGACATATATGTCGTGAATCAGTCCCCCCCCCCCCCCCCTCAAAAAAAAAAAACAAAAAACAATACAGGGGTCCACAATCTAAATGGCCCCGTTTTAAAACCGTCAGGGCCACCAGAATGCTCCAACCACTGGCCCGGTGGGGGTAGTAAAAATAATGCGTTGATTTAATTAAAAAAAAAAAAAAAAATCTTATTTCACATCAATTCCCAGTGATTCCGTGTTTTGACAACGTTACTCTATCCCGATCAGGGGCGCTGGAAGTCACTCACAGCAAGGGGTACTGAGGATCTTATTTTGTTTTTCCCATCCACAAACAGCCGTTTCGGTCAAAATTTGTCATGCTCGCACGTTTTCTCCATACAAGACGTGCAAAATGGCAGTACACACACATGCTGGATAGTTTAAGTACTATTACTAGGCTCCTACAAAGACAGTGTTTTATTACACCTACAGTGTGTGTTGGCGTTTTTATATTGGAAATAAAAGCACCCGTGTATTATAAAGCAAATCCCCGCAGCTAGAAGGCAAAATGACACACAAACACATTTGAAAAGCTCCAATTGGCCTCGGTTGAACACCCACTTTTCACAAATTTCTTAAATAAATTTCACAAATAAATTGCACACGAATATCCAAAGCGCTCTGCAGCAACAACAAACAATAATATGGCTACAATGCTAACTAAGTTCTCCATGGTCTAAATCTGTAGCTAACTTTTCCTCGCTGGGCACAATTATAAACTATCATAATCATCTTCATCTTCGACCTCTATAGAATTTTAGAAAATTTCGCTGTTATTGTATAGAAAAAAAAAATCGCCAATTCATTTCTGCACCATGTTAACGCCTCCTCTGTCAACAGTTAACTTTTCCGTTCCAATAGCGCCTTATCCAACTTGACCTGGTAGCAATAGAGATGCCAAACAAAAAAAACTTTTTGAACATATAGATTTAACCCCCAGAGTTAATTGTTTCAATGTTTTATTTACAGTTGTGGTCAAAAGTTTACATACACTTGTGAAGAACATAATGTCATGGCTCTCTTGAGTTTCCAGTTATTTCTACAACTCTGATTTTTCTCCGATAGAGTGATTGGAACAGATACTTCTTTGTCACAAAAAAACATTCATGAAGTTTGGTTCTTTTATGACTTTATTATGGGTGAACAGAAAAAAGTGATCAAATCTGCTGGGTCAAAAATATACATACAGCAGCGCTAATATTTGGTAACATGTCCCTTGGCCATTTTCACTTCAATTAGGCGCTTTTGGTAGCCATCCACAAGCTTCTGGTTGAATCTTTGACCACTCCTCTTGACAGAATTGGTGCAGTTCAGTTAAATTTGATGGCTTTCTGATATGGACTTGTTTCTTCAGCATTGTCCACAAGTTGTCAATGGGGTTCAAGTCAGGACTTTGGGAAGGCCATTCGAAAACCTTAATTCTAGCCTGATTTAGCCATTCCATTACCACTTTTGATATGTGTTTGGGGTCATTGTCCTGTTGGAACACCCAACTGCGCCCAAGACCCAATCTTCGGGCTGATGACGTTAGGTTATCTTGAAGAATTTGAAGGTAATCCTCCTTCTTCATTATCCCATTTACTCTCTGTAAAGCACCACTTCCATTGGCAGCAAAACAGCCCCACAGCATAATACTACCACCACCGTGCTTGACAGTAGGCATGGTTTACTTGGGGTTAAAGGCCTCACCTTTTCTCCTCCAAACATTGCTGGGCATTGTGGCCAAAGAGCTCGATTTTTGTTTCGTCTGACCACAGAACTTTCCTCCAGAAGGTCTTATCTTTGTCCATGTGATCAGCAGCAAAGTTCGAGCCTTAAGGTGCCGCTTTTGGAGCAAGGGCTTCCTTCTTGCACGGCAGCCTCTCAGTCCATGGAGATGCAAAACACGCTTGGTGGACACTGACACCTGTGTTCCAGCAGCTTCTAATTCTTGGCAGATCTGTTTTTTGGTGATTCTCGGTTGAATCTTCACCCTCCTGACCAATTTTCTCTCAGCAGCAGATGATAGCTTGCGTTTTCTTCCTGATTGTGGCAGTGACAAAACAGTGCCATGCACTTTATACTTACAAACAATTGTTTGCACTGTTGCTGTTGGGATCTGCAGCTGCTTTGAAATGGCTCCAAGTGACTTTCCTGACTTGTTCAAGTCAATGATTCACTTTTTCAGATCCATGTATGTATATTTTTGACCCAGCAGATTTGATCACTTTTTCTGTTAACCCATAATAAAGTCATAAAAGAACCAAACTTCATGAATGTTTTTTGTGACAAAGAAGTATCTGTTCCAATCACTATCGGAGAAAAATCAGAGTTGTAGAAATAACTTGAAACTCAAGAGAGTCATGACATTATGTTCTTCACAAGTGTATGTAAACTTTTGACCACAACTGTATTAATTTTTAAGAAAAAAAAAATTCCACCCAACACCAGGAGGTGCTGCAGAAGCCTCAGCACCCCACTTCTCACGCCACTAATCCCAATTAAAGACAACCATACAGTCTATGCAACCAGCCGTTACTCTCTGTGGGGTGTAAACACACCTCATTAGCTCGCTCGCTCCCGCATGAACGCGCACAACCTGATTACTGCTGCTGATTGATTGTCAGTATCTCAGTACCAATTGAAGACTTTATTATAGAGTATTGTGCCATGCCCATTTTTGGCAATGTTTGTGTGGTCCAAATATTACTTTGAACAATGACAAAGGGTACCTGTTGACCACCTTATCAGAAACATTCTCACCACCTGAAATTCAAAGAACACGCGAAGGACAAAGAGACAAAGTAGCCTCCTTCAACACCACTTAGCGTTATACTACAAGAAGACATGTTTCTGAAACCCCCAGCACCCGGGCGAGCACCAGGGAAAAAAGACCACTCAAGAAAGAGAAAATCACCGGAGGAGTTAAGGGAAAGCGAAATCCAATATGAAAAGGGAGAGAAACTTTCAGACCCAGTGGTGAGAACGCTGGAACTGGCTTGGCTACAATTAGACAAAAAACAAGGGTTACTGTCATGTGTGCAGATCAATGCCCACATATGCAGACAAGTTAGAGAAAAGGTAACGAGAATTAAACCTATAATATGAACATAAAGTGATATTTTATCCGCGTGACCACAGAGAAAATATTTTCGTCATAACGACGGTCTAACTTGAAAATCGTTAGCCAAAATTGTGTGATGTGATTATAGAATTGGAATAGGATTCATTGTGCCAGATTCATGTTTTTGCACCGTTTTGCTCCACTTTTCATTAAATCTACCTAAAAAAATGTTATTCAAGCAAATTGTTCTTTTTTTGTGATTATTGGGATCATTAACTGACACATTGACCTGGGCCAGTGGTTTTGAAAGCGGGGCCAGTAAACTTCAAAAGTTACCCTTATTGTCTACCCCTGCAATACGCATGCATATGTAATTCGCCAATGTAATATATATAGATTCATTTAAATACAACTAAAATGGAAGTTTAAGGATGATTTCACATTACGTTCTATATCAGAGGATACTTTTCTACTACACCTTGTTACTTTGTGCTTTTTAGAGCAACATACAAGCAAAAACAATCGCCAATTTTCAAACGCACACCTTGATGTCCAAATTAACAACAGCGTTACAAAAGGCTGCCAACCAAAAAATATACAGTTATTTCTTACTATGGTAGGTAAGTTAGGCAACATGTACGTATATACAAATTAATAATGCACATTGTTATGGGCTACTTAAAGTACCGAAGTTAACATAATGTGAATATAATGTACATCATAGGCGGAGTTTGACTTTTGTGTGGGGTGGGGGGGGCATACAGGAAGAACGAACTAAAACATGCCTTAAGAAAATACTTCAGCAGTAAAATTACCTCAAAAAATATATATAAATATATTTTACATTAGGGTTAATCTTTGAGTTAGTGGGAGTTAGTCGGTGGAGTTGATTTCAACAACTTCCGTGCAGTTTGTCAGTTATTTGTTTGTTTCAGGGTTCCGGAGTGGCTGAGCTAGCGCGAATCAATGGTGCCTGCCAATAAGAAACGATATTAACAGATCTAACATCGTCAAATAAATTCAAAATTCAGATTACTGTTCGAAATACCCAGGCGGGTTAATTTCATTCTGCAGGACTATTTTTTTTTAAATGCATAATGCGACCTCAATAGAGAGGAGTGCTTTGGCCTCTTGTGCTCAGTCTGCCAGGGAGTCAGTTTCATTCCCACGAAAAAAAAAAAAAATCAGCGGTGAAAAACACCGATTTGATTTCACTCCGCCCTGCTTGCCTAGCCAGCCTGCTCCCTGCATAGCTACTGGATTACAAATGTTGCTGTTCATACTACAATTATTGACATGCAATGATAAGTTTTAACAACTTTATCCTGAAAACATAGCCAATGCTATGGATTGCATGTGTCATCGGTTATTCTCATGTGTGCATATATCATTTTTTATTGGAATACAAGCAGGAACCATTGACTCGCGCTATCTTAGCCATTCCGGATTCCTGAAACTAAGGCTACGTCTGCACTAGGACAGATAATTTTCTCCAGGGATTTTTCGCTGACTATTTTTATACCTGTCTACTTACTCGGGATGTTACAATTGATGCTCAGTTGCACTCTCACCACTAGGAAAATAACAAATAGAAGCATATGGTGTGGCACTGCGCATATTTCCTGAAAGCCGCAACCAGGAGTGCTTGTGCACAGCAGTGGCAATCCTGGAAGTGGCGACAGTTTTGACAGGCAGAAATGTCATGGAAAAATCGCGCGCCTCTTTGACAGGGGGTACCACGCAGGTCACTTATGGGGTTTAATTTTCCTCTACACATTTTTATATACTCATGTTCGGTCGGCATAGAGTTAGGAGGGGCCGAACCCATAGCTGGCTGATCGGAGAGAACGCGAACACGGGAGACGAGCTCTGTAAAAAATGCTCATCTCCGCGTTATCCGCGATGGGAGGACCACAAATAGGCACTGAAATGAAGCATATTATTGAGACGTAGTTCGAAGGTTCAAGAAAATGTGTGGAAAAGAGGAGCAGGAATACCATGTCGTGATCTGGTATACCTCTATTGTTTACCATGCTGTCATGCTGCACTAAAAATGGAGACGACATGACGTCACTTCCTTAGTATGATATCCGATCGTTGTACAGCAGGCCATAGTAGGTGGCGGGTAATGTTACCCACCTACATTATCCGTAAAACAACTAATCCAGATAATAGGCATACGAGTGTAGCCGACATGCCGTACATTCATTCATTCATTTTCCATGCCGCTTTTTCAGTCCAACTAATTACACGTTTAAGACCACTATCCGTCCTAGTGTAGATGTAACCTAACAAATACCGTATTGGCCCGAATATAAGACTGTGTTTTTTGCATTGAAATAAGACTGAAAAAGTGGGGGTCGTCTTATATTTGCTGTCTAGACGTTATACCCATTCAAGACGCTAGATGGCGGCAGATATCATTGAAGCGATGTTCTGTCATGACAGATCTCAGCTACTCTCAAGTTTAACCAGTTTGCATTATTTTATTGCAATGTTTTTCCTTATTCAGATTTGTTTCAAGACTACAGTTACAGTTAGACTTCACTTTGATGATTAATGCAGTTATTGCAATTTTGTTGTGTTACATTTAAAAAACCAGAAGCCATTTATTTACGAATGTGATTGCACTTTAGTTTACATATTTAAATGTTCAGATATTAAGATCTGAATGAGGCAAAATAACATGCTTTTTTTCCCCTCAAATATATTGTTAAAATCATTTGTTTCAGGTGTGCTGTAATTATTTTCTGTATAAAAAATAATTTGGTGTTCAAAAAGTCTGTTTTCAAACTTGAGTCTTGAAAAAGAGGCAGTCGTTTTATAATCAGGGCCGTTTTATATTCAGGCCAATACGGTAACTAACAAACTGGACAGAATTTGTTGAATTCAACTCTACCGACTAATCACACCCCGCTAACTCGAAGACAAAGCTTTATGTCAAAATTGTTTAACTTCCCTTTTAAATTCATTTGTAGGAAAGTCAATTACATGCAATGACATTTTTCGGACACTAGAGGTGGCACTGCTCCCCCCACAATCTCCGCCTATGATGTACGTCAATTTTCAAAGTTTTTGAGAGGACAGTCAAGGACACGTAAAATCCATTTGGTTATATGTTAGCACGAATAATTGTTTGAAGCTTACGTACATTCAAACTTCGGCTGTTTTAAGACAGTAAATAATTGGCACCAGAAAGCCATCACTCAAAATATCACTCAACACTTTTGTGATTTGTATAAAAATACAGTTCACTGAATTCATTACAGTTACATCAAACCAACAACTTAGAGAGGGGTTTAAAGTAATCATTTTTTCCTGTATGATACAAAGATGTGCTGCCGAAATGTTAATGTGCATATGCAATAAAATATGAATACAGTGGTACCTCTACATACGGATTTAATTCATTCCAGGACCTTGTTTGTAAGTCGAGATGGTCGTATGTAGAGCATGATTTTCTCATAAGAATACATTATAATTCCATTAATTCGTTCCACAGCCCCAATACCTACACTAAATCCTTAATAAATACTGCTGGTACGATTACAAATAGCAATTACAAATAGCAAAACAAATACATTTTAAATTCAGAATAATTATATTATAATAATTATGTAACGAATCGGGTTCTAATTTGGTGGTTGTGTTTTGCATGCTGTTCCTGAACGCCCCGTCTGACTGACGACAGAGTAAAAGAGGTGCGATATAGTTTTTACTTTCACTTTTCATGTTCTTTTGTTGTTGGCGTCGGCTATGGCGGCGGACAGTAGCCGTGTTGTGCTGCACAAGTTCTGAAACAAAAAATTAAAAAACAGACGAAGCCGGCGCCTTCCTTGCCGATGTTACAACAATAAAAATTGTCACCTTAACTTATAAGGTGCTTTTAACTGATGTGCGCATAAGTGTGGGCATTGGTAGACGTTTCACCGTGTAGGATATTTTGGCAGAACACCGGTGTTCTGTCAAATTTTGCTCCCGTAGCTTTTATGGTGGTGAATAAGTACACTTACATTAAATTGGGCTCTCAATGTTATTCAAAGGCGCTAAATAAACAAGCTACTGTACATCTTAACCCCTTCAGACCAGAGCATGCTGCTGAAGGTCATTACGTGGTCGCGTCTCTAAACCAATAAATACACTGAATTATTTGCTACTGCCACTTCTGGGAGATAATTGGACGAAACTTTACCCACCGAAATCAAATCATGAGGTTTAGCACGCCCGCTTTGCTATTTTTGGCTCTTTGAAAACGCAACTTGAAAAAGGATAACGTAAAGTGCTCATTTCTCATCAAAAACACATGAACATTAACATTAAAAATAACCAATAAAAGCGTGAAATATCCCTGGCCAAAAAATTGCACTGTGTTCTGGTGTATGAGTGGAGTAAAAATCAGCGCAGATTTTTTTTTTTTTTTTTTTGCCCAGCAGAAAAAATGCAGGTCTGAAGGGGTTAAATATACATGTTTAACACAAAAACGGCTTAAATAAATGCTTAACGGCACGGAGTTAACAGTGACAGATTGGCATGCAGTCGAGTTGTGCGCAGCCACATGGTAGGATGTGTGTGAGGAGAACTTTCCTTTGTGTGCGTCAATGACCAAATGTAAGTAGATACTGTAGTTCTGTCTTTATAGACCGTTTGTGGCATTTACTTTGGACCTGCTGCATTCATGGCCATTTGTAATGCATGAGCACAACCGCAAACTATGCAACTACGCAAATTATGATTGGGTGCAAAACCTGACAGAACGCCGGACGTATTGTCAAGCTAGTTGACTGACGCACACACCACGCTCATATTTTTATCATTTCCATCTTGATTTCAATAATAAGCATCACCTTTTTTCGTTTTACACCACCTGCACAAACCTTCTTGGGACCCAAGTTGATTTCTCTCACAAGAAAATAGGCCGTGTGTCCTTCTTGCGGGAAAACCAAGGGCGTAGGTTTGGTTTCAACATTGGTAGGGACGATATTATTGTGATGCACATAATGCAAACAATGATCCAAAAAAGGGACAACTAGCTTGACTTCATTGTTCCTTGTGGAGGCTGGCCTGACCGCAGTAATTTTGACGGTTGCAGGTCGGACTTTCAGTAGCAAAATTAGTGGTGTTTTCCCCCACCTCCACAACATTAACGTCTTTTTACATGACTGACATTGGCTGCTGCTGGCCGAAAAAAAACTTCTAATATCCCTCCTCTCCAAAGGTGGTATGTTGTCGACATGAATCTGTCGGGGTTGTAACCGTGTCTCTGTGTGTGTGTGTTTGTGGCGGGACGGGGGGATTCAAGTCATCAACCAACCAAATGTTCGTTTGAGGGGCAAAAAATGGACCGGTGCTCTGTCAAAATCTCCTCCATCGGCGAAACGTCCTACATGAGTTCCATCGGCGAAACGTCCTACATGAGTCGAATTTGACACCCAAACTACTACCGTGCGCTCTCAACTGTTTTGTTTAGACGCATACAGGCAGATCGTACTAAAAAAATGCCCTAAAAAATACTAAAATGTAGTATATGTATAGAATACATATAGTATATATCAAATAAGGACCGTTTAAATACGCTACTTGACTAATGTGGTCAACTGCTTCAAAGCTCACACAAAAAAACCCACAATGGTTTAACATATGAGAGGGTAATATAAGCAAAAAGTATTTTTGAGGAAATAAAAAGGTACTAAAAACAAAAATAGTGAGTACTCGCCCCTTATAATCGATGTGCGCATGTGTGCGGATGCTTGTGCAAGCGCGCTGAGCATTGTGTGGATGTTTCGCCGCGTAGTAAGGAATTGCCAAACACTTGCACATTCAGCAAGTGAAAAGGGAAGATGTAAGTCTGAACCTATTGAAAATAATTCACTTAATAATGGTAGGGTCTATTCTATCTTTAAAACATATGGTAAGACAATCTAAATTACCTTGAACTCTTTATATAAGGAAATAAGGTTGCTTAAAAGTTGGTGGGGACAATTTGAGCATCCTGAAAAGTTGCTAGTGTTATGTCCCTACCGTCCCTATGCAAACCTACGCCTTTGGGGAAAACAATGAAATTGCGACACTGTCATAAATTGTCGTATTTCGAGCATGTTGTCATATGTCGGAACAAATGACGAGTCAAATTTTACGTCAGATGTCGAAAGGATCGTATGTCGACGTACCACTGTAATTCCAATTAAATGCATGACTTCAATAGAACTTGGAACGCATGGTCGTATTTATATATCCTTATGCATTAATTATAGAAGAGGAAAAAATGCAGTTGCACGATTAAGAGTATGCATGATTAAGAGTAGGCCTATAATGGTTGCTGTATACTTCATCGTGAAAATGATAAATGAGAGTAATCAAATTGTCAAAGCTTTCACAATATATGTAAAAAATTATGACGAATGGCCTGTGATAAGATTAGAATTGTGTGAAAATACAACTTTTGCACCCCAAAAAATCTCTGTGGCAGTAAGCATGACAAACTATACAGTATGTGTACAGTAAGTACAGTGTGAAGAGAAGTGATGACATTGTGCAGATTATAGATATGAAACCCATCCATCAATGTGGGTAGGTGAAGATATTAAATGTCAGGTTAGTGTAACAAGGTGATTTTCAGTCTTTGCACTTTGGTTTCTATCTGAGGCTACCTGTGGATGTTCGGCCCAAAAAACAAAAACAAAGGTGTTTGTCTTAGAGGAGGCTGCAGCTGCCAAATGGGTTTCTCCTTTTCTTGGTCCTTTGTTTGTTTGGTCGCAGTGTGATGATTTCTCTGCCGTTGCTGGAACTCTGGCTGCTTTGATTACTACTTGTGGTATTAAAAACTCCTGTGAGATAAAGCGGCATGTCATGTTGAAAAAGGAAATTAAAAAAAAAAAGAACATTAACGATAATGTTTCTTACCTATTTTATTGCTTGTTGAGTGTACTGCTTCTGTCTCTTCTGCTGTTTGCTGTTTGAGTTGTTGAAGATACTTCTCAGCTAAGTATTTAAACACTGAAAACCAAATATCAATCCCCAAAATGTACAGAATTAATGCACCACAATGACGATCAAAATGTTTGATTTTTTAAATTTTTTTAATTTTTAGGTTTGAAATTTATGATAATTTTTTTCCGGAAAATGACGTGTGTTTTGATCTCTTCTCAGGCGATTCTTTATTTTTGACAGGTATATTTTACTTTAGTTTCAGAAATATGTTAAAATGTCACCATGTACACAGTTTGCATGTACCTTTTGCAGTGTATTGAAATAAAGAGAAACATAATCTGGTTAACCTCTCAAAGTGTTTTTTTTTTTTTTGAGGCACGAGTTGAATTCCTTCCGTGACAACGCGCAAAGCTTAGTCTTGGAAATGCCAGTTCAAGCCTCTTACACAAATGTTTTTCATGAGAATTTAGTATGCATAAATATTCTACTTAAAAATAACATACTGTATTACTATTAGGGTTGGGCATCAAGTATCGAGCACCGATGGGACAAGGTTCTAACACTCAGGTTCTCCCGGAACCGTTCGAATTTTTAAATTTCGATTTTATATTTCGATGCACTGACCGCCGAGCGGGAAAAAAAGCTGCTGAAAACCACGAAAAAGCCACAAGAAGCGCGTGTTTGTGCATTGCAACTTGATTACAACCATGGACACAACTTGGCTTAACTTTACAAAAAAAAATGAGCAGTCAGCTCAGTGCAACATATGCAACACAACTATATCATGCAAACTGGTGGCTGCACGACCAATTATGCACGACCGGCTTAATGGAACACAAGTGCCAAGTGCATAGCGAGCTGAGTGCTACGTAGTTGACACGCTGCGCCGTCAGAACCAGGTAAGTAAAACAATACATTACGTCAATTTTCTGCTGTCCCAGCAACTCGACCCCGGATTAAGCAGTAGATGATGGATGGATGGATGGAACACTATGAGAATAAATCGTATTACTACGTCGAGCTATGGTCGATATCACATGTATAGAACTAAATGCGAAATGACAGACTCGGCGACGTTAGAACATATAAAGAGAACTAGATGCGAAATGAAAGGCTCGCTGGCACTAGTAAACAGCCGAATCTTAAAGCAGTAGACGCCTCCGTTAAAATCAACAGTATTATGGAATCTGTTGTGTTGCTTATTTAGAAAGAAGCAGCCATATGAAGAATTCGATTACTTTTTTAATGAACTCGTAGCAGTGAAAACATAGCATCACATCACAAGGCATCCTAGCCAGACCTTCTCATCTCTTCTTCTCCGCATTATACATACACACTCCTACAGCGCCACTCACTGGCCTAAATGGTATTGTATTGTCACAATGTAAACATTGCATGTGTCTGTAAACACAACAGAATCGGTTTTACAAATACGGAAACCTCATTATTTTGACTCATCTACATCAAATTATAATCAATAGAAGAATTTATACAACCGCTTCATCGTAGTAGCTCCAAGCTGAGGTACATGAATGGCAAAAGAATATAAGTAAATGTTTTCTCCATGAGCTTTTGAAAAATAAACATCTTTGTTCTTTTTTTTTTTCCAAAAAAATAAACATCTTTGTGAAAGTGCACTCCTGTGGAAAGAAACTTCACCACATTTGAGTTCAAAGATTGATATTTAAATATGGCGGAAAAAACACTCAGGTGACCTGCAGTTCCGCTCTGAGACCCCCAATTTAGCCAAATTTCAAAATTGTCCTATATGTAGCATGTATCACCGAGTGTCAAGACAAAGCTGGATTTTTTTTTTTTTTTTATGGGTGAAACATGGTAATATAACAAGGGTCGCAATGCAGAAATCGCAGACATCAAGGAGTGGTCAAGATGTTCTTTTTCATATATTTAGTATTTACCCTTTTAAATTTTGTTTTTCAATTTTTCTTTGTTCGGATCGATTATTTATCATCTTACATATCGGAGAAAATGCGACAGTAACAAAAAAAATGCAATTAAGCAATAATTATGAGGTGGATATCTGTGACTTTTTTACAGACGCCATTTTTTTCATTGTGACGTCATTTGTTTAAAAGTTTAAAATATGTGAGTAAGTTTTTATTTTTATTTTTAAATGAAATATTAGACATCAATTAATGATTCAAAGCTAAAAATGACAGACATTTTTAATAATAAATATAATTAATTACCTTTGTTTTATGGCTGGGCTGAAACAAAAGCGGTTACTCTACGTCTGTAAACGGGGGTTTCCATGGTTAAACGGACTAATTAAAAATAGTTCGGGGGCTTCATGCGCTATGAATCTACTATGGCAGCATATAGACATATTGGTCTATCAAACACAACAGTTGTTATGGCTTAAAATACAGCCGTTTCTTTTAAAGAGGAGTGCAAGAGCAGAAACTGCTTTTTCAGTCTTGTCTGTGTTTTCCACCATATATACGAGGGGCATTGAAAATGTAATGCACTCAAGTGCATTGCTCCAACAGGATTTTGTTTATATTTATATATAGGATCTTGTTTATATTTGGCACAAACATGATAGGACACACCTTCTTGCAATTGTTATGTGTGTTTTTCTTATTTTTAGATTTTTAAAGCTTAAACTAGCTTCCAAAATGGCTGCCCCTCTTGAAGCTCTTGAAGAAACAAAGAGCTGTAATAGAATTCCTTGTTGCAGAGGGAGAAACCCCTCTGAGGATTCACAACCGGCTGGAAAATGTCTACAAGGATGATACCATAGACTATAGTACTTTAAAAAGATGGGTGCTGCGATTTAAAAACAGTACTGACGACCACGAAGAGGTGGGTAAAGCCAGCATAGCCGATAAGCCCAAGAAGTTTAAGGCCCAAAAATCAGCTGGCAAAATTATGGCCACCGTTTTTTGGGATTCTCAAGGTGTAATCATTGTGGATTTTTTGCCGAAGGGTGAAACCATTAACACTGAGGTATACATTGGAAGCTCAAAGCAAAAATTTGACGTGTTCGGCCCAACTTGGACACGACAAATGTGCTCCTCTAGCATGACAATGCATGTCCTCACATAAGCATCAGGACCATGGAGGTCATCACTTCATTTGGATGGACTGTGATACCACATCCGCCATATTCTCCCAATTTGGCACTGTCAGACCACCACCTCTTTGGTCCAATGAAAGAAGGACTCCGGGGCAACCGATATGGCAATGACGAAGTGAAAACTGCTGTCAAGAATTGGTTTAGAGATCAACCGGCTGAGTTCTACAGCACTGGTATATATGTTCATAGGTGGACTGTAGCTCTTGAGAGAGGTGGAGACTATGTGGAGAAGTAAAAATGTAATCCTCACACTTTCACAAGAAAGAAGAGGTCACCCTGGAGAAATGCCATACTAGCTATAAAACAAAAGCAAGTTTGTAGACGAGCAGAACGCAGATGGCGAAAAAACAAACTCCTAGTTTTTTATGATATCTACAAAGAGAGTCTTCGCAAATACAACCAGGAACTGAAAAATGCTAGACAATCATATTTTTCAGAGATCATTAGTAGAAACACCCACAATACTCGCACACTATTTTCTGTTGTTGACAAACTGACAAACCCACAAGCATCAATACCTCAGGAATTGGCATCTGAGGTGTCCTGTAATAATTTCGCAGCATTTTTTACACACAAAGTACTAATGATTAGACAGACTGTGTGCAACTCCGGATTAACAAATGTTACACTAAATGCCTCCCAACATGTCCCCCACGTCAATCTTAGACAGTTTAGCCTCTTGGACTATGCCACTTTAACAGAAATTGTGTCGAAACTAAAGCCCACAACATGCTGCCTTGACATCCTTCCTTCAAACTTTTTCAAAACTGTTTTTCATTGCATAGCCCCAGACATACTTCAGATTATAAATACTTCCCTCCAAACAGGAGAGTTTCCTCAGACTTTAAAAACTGCAGTAATAAAACCTCTCCTAAAAAAACCTAATCTGGATGCCTCAACCATTAGTAATTACAGGCCAATATCAAATCTGACATTCCTGGGGAAAATTATCGAAAGGGTTGTGTTTGAACAGATCCAGACTTTTATGATCCAAAACAATCTTTTTGACTCATTTCAGTCTGGATTTCGGCCACAACACAGCACCGAGACCGTGCTTATCAAAGTCCTAAATGATATTCGTCGGAATACCGATGCAGGCAAATCATCTGTTCTGCTACTATTGGATCTCAGCGCCGCATTTGACACGGTTGATCACAACATACTACTCAGCAGATTGGAACAGTGGGTAGGGCTTACTGACACTATTCTTCAGTGGTTCACATCCTATTTACATGATAGGGATTTCTTTGTGTCAGTCGGAAATTATCAGTCAGAACGAACCAAATTCACGTGTGGAGTCCCTCAAGGGTCAATTCTTGGACCACTCTTATTTAACATCTATATGCTTCCGTTAGCTCAGATAATGGAACAGTATGACATCTCCTATCACGCCTATGCAGATGACACACAACTGTACATTTCTGTGTCCCCACATGATTATAGTCCCTTAGTCTCCCTGAGTAAATGCATTCATCAAATCAATGAATGGATGTGCCAGAATTTTCTCCAGTTAAATGTGGAGAAAACAGAGGTGATCATTTTTGGGCCAAAAAAGGAAAGGTCAAAGATAAGCAGCCAACTTAGCACAATGTCACTTACAGCTACAAATCAAGTCAGAAACCTTGGCGTAATTATTGACTCAGACCTAAAATTTGATAGCCATCTAAAGTCCGTCACTAAATCCGCTTATTACCACCTAAAAAATATAACCAGAATTAAGGGGCTTCTGACTCAACAAGACATGGAAAAACTTATGCATGCATTCGTTTTCAGCAGATTGGACTACTGCAACGGTATATTTACAGGTCTTGATAAAAAATCAGTCAGGAAGCTGCAGCTAGTACAGAATGCTGCAGCCAGAGTCCTCACAAATACAAGGAAGCTGGACCACATTACACCGGTTTTGAAATCGCTACACTGGCTTCCAGTGAGTCAAAGGATAGACTATAAAATACTACTGCTCGTCTACAAAACACTTAATGGCCTTGGACCAAAATACATGCTTGACTTGTTAGATTCCTATGAGACATCTAGACCCTTAAGGTCGTCTGGAACGGGTCTTCTGCATGTTCCAAGAACAAGAACCAAGCAGGGTGAGGCAGCATTTAGTTATTATGCTCCTCACCTCTGGAACAAGTTACCCGAAGGTCTGAAGTATGCTCAAACCGTTAGCTCATTTAAATCAGGGCTAAAAACGCTTTTGTTTAGCACTGCATATCCATAACTGTCTATATATTTCAATCTACCTGCCTTCTATTCCTCTTGTGCTTATCTCCATTGCTGATTTCAATGATTATTATTAGTAGTAGTTTTTGCTTTATTTCTATTTTTGTTTTATATTTATTTATTTATTTTTATTCTGTGATTAAATGCGGTCTTTTGTCTTGGTTTTTACGTCGTGTTGATTTAAATGTGATTTTTATGGTTTTCATGTGATGTAAAGCACTTTGAATTGCCTTGTGTTGAATTGTGCTATATAAATAAATTTGCCTTGCCTTGCCTTGCCTTGCCTTGTACCTTTCTTTTGATGTGTAATACATGTTCCTATTATAATTTGTTTGTACATAATAAAGTTGGGTGCATTACTTTCTGAATACCCCTCGTATTTTATATTTATATAGTTAAACTGCAAGAGAACTTCATATAATTCATATATTTCATATTAATCGTATTAATAATAATAATAATACATTTTAAATTCATATAAAATAATAATAATAAATGTTTAATTCATATAATCCACAAAAAAAAAAATCGAGAAGTTTAGACATTAATATAAACTAATACATTTTTAAACTATAGATTTTTTTACCCTGTCTTTTTTTTTTTCTTTCTTTTGACCCTGCCTCCTAAAAGAATCAGAATCGAGAATCGTTCGGAACTGGAATTGAAACATGGAACCGGAATAGTTCAATTTCAAACGATGCCCAACCCTACTCACAGTCGACATGCACCTACGATGAAAATTTTGAGTCCTCCATGATTTCCAAGTAGGAGAACTTGCAAAATAGAAGGGTGTTCAAATACTTATTTTCTTCACTGTACTGTATATGTTATAATTTCAAGAATTTAGACAGTAAGGTGAAGAAGGTCCTAAACGATTAATCGGTTATCAAAATAGTCGATTAATTTGCTGATCGATTAGGTGTCGATTAATCGATTGATTGTTGCACCTCTAGTACAGACATTAAGATTTATTTTTCATGGGATGGCTTCATCCCCTCAACACATTAATAAAAGATTTTAGTAAGAGTTGTTTCCATTCTGCTTACTGCCGATTGTTCTGTACTTGTATCCCAGTTAAGAATGTTAAATACAGAAAACATTGCTTTTACAGTTGATTAATTGTTTATGATGGTGACAGGTAAGACATGGATTACAAATGTATCACATAATGTTTTCCACAACGAGTATGTCCCTGCATTTTAAGATTTGACTTGTCCTGCGGCAGGATTGTAGTAGGAGCCCGTAAGCAAAACAGATAGAGCCGGAAAAATTAGACAACAGAGTACAGTACAGTGCAATGCTAATTCTATAGTTCTGAAACTACAATCACAGTTTTAAAAAAAGTTATTAAAAAAATAAAATAAAATTTTGCTTAGCTTGTCAGGTAGTACTGAGCACTATGCACGCATATTGATTATGATTACATTGTGCATGACCGTGTGTTTGATAATTATCCATTTGAACAACAGGTATAGTTCAATTACTTACATTCTGTTACATTCAAGTCTTCTTTTACCGAAGCTCTATAAAATCTCAATTTAAGTCTTTTGGCCAAACCCTCCGCCTCCTCGCTGCAACAAAAATACACAGCATACAAGAATAGGAAGGAATCCAATTCAAAATGTTTACAAATGTCATTTAGTACATGAGAAACAACTTACTTTTTAACAACAGTTTCTTCCAGGAGGTCGATTTTATTCTGCACAAGAACTGTAGGAATATCTCCCACCTCTGCTTCAATCTTCTCCTTCCAGTTATCAATAGCCACAAATGAATCTCTGTCCGTGGTAGAGAACACCAGCACGCATGCTTGGGCGCCTGTAATATGAAACAAACCACCAAACCATATACATTTATTCTAAATCCAAATTGTCAGAGCAGGAGATTTGCTTGGTGGATTTAATAAACACCTACAGGACACCTGGCAAATAAATTAAAGATTTGAATTTTTAAGAAAAAATTGCCTGTACGGAGATAATGTGATTGGCACTCAGAATGACAATCAGCTGCATATTCATTGTTTACGAGAAATATTCCATGGAAACCCTATTTGCATTAGTTTGTCCTATTTCGGACATGACCTAAGACACAAGTGGATCTCAACTCAAGGATCGAAGAACAGATCCAGCCAGCCACATTATTTTTATTATTGTAAATCAAGTACATTAAAGTGCCTGTAACAGCATATAAAGAATCTTAAATAGCATTAATTATATGAATTAGAATCATATTTTGAGACGATTCGACTATATACAACAATTTGGCAAAGAGCAGATGATGAGAAATTAGTCTTTTAATCTGCCGTTTGGCCCCGCCTGCCATGATAGCACTCTAGCGTCCCCAGCTGGATGATGAAGTCGGGGGGCCAACGATTTCATCTGATTTAGAATTCAGCCCATTGAGGGGGAAGATTCAGAATGAGGAAAATGCCACAGAGAGCAGCAAAATGTCATGATTGTTTCAATCTCTCTACTCCAATATTTTTACAGAATATTGTTAGTATTTTGCTCCACTTGCTAAATAAATGGTATGGTCATGACAAATAACAGTCTTGTGCTGAATGGAATATGAAATATTTAAAATGCATTTATTCAGTACGACAGGGCAAAATTACTACACAATAAGGGATCTAATAATCAATTATTAGATGCATCGCGATTCAACGCGTCACGATTCTAATACGATTCATAAAGGTTCAAAAACGATGATTTTCCCTAATAACTTTATGACAGCCACTCGTAACGGAACGAAATTCAAGACTCGTCTGCTGCCCGGACATCTTTAATGGACACACGCGGCACGCACAACGTTATGATGGATGCTGCCGGTTGCTGAGCGAGAGATTTACTCCTTTTCAAAAGACTGGAAAATAAATTTGTGTATGAGACAGGCCGGTATGAGACAGGCGGTCGCGTTTTTGTGCACAAGTTATTTTTTAGAGCGAGAGGGGAAGAGAGATAGTTCGTTGCTCAGTTTTGCAGCAGTAGTATCAAGTCATGTCAAATGAAAAATGTCCTGAGTTTGTTGCTAAGACTCGTGTGTGTCTATAAGAGGTGAGTACACGAACCCTCTTGTACTTTATTGTTGTTGTTTTTGAGATGTTAACAGTTAGCGCCGAGCTAACGTGTATTTCATATGCAGAATGTGCAAAACCATGATTAAGTACAGCGGTAACACTACAAACATGCAAAATAGTACAGAAATCTGTGAAAACAAAGTGTATTGGTTAAAAGAAGTCTCATTTCTAAAGATACTTTGTTTCCAGAAAATGTGGAATTCATTCCACCTGTGTAAATTTTATTGTATTGTTAAGAGAAATAAGTATAGCCTTTAAAATGGTTAATGTTTTTGCACTTTCTTGTAATTAAAAAAAAAAAAAAAAAAAAAAAAAAAAACAGTTTCAGGGCAGCTTTTTGTGGAATGGGCATGTTTCCATCATTCCTGTTTAATCATTAAGATATTTTAAAATAAATAAGAGACATAAATTTGTTTGGCTACTTTATCAATTAGTAATGTACGATGCATCGATAATCGTGATAACCATGATCATCGTCAATACCATGATTATTATTATAAATGAATCGAATCGTCGGGTGCCAGAGATGGCACACCCCTTCTGCAATGTGGTCAAAACTGCCGAATTCATCCATTCCTGAACGGTATTTTATGCCACCAGAGTTAGTCCAGCTTTTGTCATTTCCCTGCTGCTTCGGAGACTTAGGAAAGAGCGTAAACAAAACAGGAGGCGTGTCAGCTAGCCGACATGCTAACCCGAACCGAGCAGCTTTTCCAAGTCTTATTCTCGCCTTTTGAAAATGAAAAATCACAAAAAACTACCCTGACTCATGTCACACACGGCGGCAGGGTTCATTGTCTTCACCGATCGGCCACACACACATCCAAGCGGTCCATTTCATTCAGGACCATAAAATATCGCGTGAAATATGAAATAAACCCACTTTTAGCTGTCATACGCACTTTAAGGCTATTCGATTAACCAAAACGGACTTTTCTAGTTAAAACGATGTTAAAAACGTCCAAATTCGGTTTTCAGACCTGCACCATTTTTTAGCTAAGCCGCCGTAGTCTCCTCTGCATTTCCACTTCCTCCCACGAGAGAGTGTCATCTTAAAACAACAACAACAAACATGGCTACTGAGGATTCTGCCCAGCCAACTTTGGACACAAATTGCATAACGCCTTGAGTAAGTTTAATGTCTCATAATGTACTTAAAGTATTGTTGTATATGTCGAAGGATTGCAGTGGATTGTCAAATAAAACATGCAGCCTTGAAACATTTAAAACTTCCTCATATACTTCGTCTGCAAACTTTCATGTACAATACAACAACAGACGGTAATATAGCGCCATGTCTGGCTGAGTGTATATTGCACTACACCACAAGTATGAAAGTATACAGTATGTGTGTGCGTGTCTGTCCCTGTTTCGTCATCCCGTCTAGATTGCTGCTACTAGATTACAGTAAACAAAAACATGTCATGTTGTTTTATATTTTCATACAATAACATATTTTGGCAAAATGCATAGGTCTACATTTGAAAATTGGATCTATATGCGCATATTTGTGTTTGTTTAGACAAGGTGATTGCCACCTTGCATATTGTTATTATTGATTGACAGTTATGAACTAATCATTAATTTATGTATTTGAGACGAGAGAAATATATATATCATCACCCTGAGCCTGGCTGTCTATCTACTTTACCTGACTGACTTAGGGCGCTTTCACACTAGACCAAGAGGACCAGGTTCAGGTTGGAGAGATACCTCGCAACAACACTTGCAAATGAGTTGTTGAGAAAGTTCACCATTCACATTACGAAAGTTCACCATTCACATTGCGCCAACCAAACTTTCCGACTAGTATCATGTGGACAAAAGGGGCATTCATTGATTAAGCAAATAGAAGAGGAAATACCTACCTCCTCAGAGGGGAGGGAGCATGGAGCATCACAGTGTGGTGCTGCGAAGCTGCACATAATGTAGCATAGCATTATTGTTACATGTTAAAGTGTTTTGTTTGTTTTTTATTACTGCCTTTCATTTTGCAATAATAATATAACCATGCATCAATGTGTCAATTTTTTGTCAACTGACTGTTTTGTGAAGCATAAGTTTGTATGCACGTAAGCTTGAATTAAAAAAAAAAAAAAAAAAAAAAAAAAAAAAAACTAATGTAGCATTGCATAGCAACTCGCTCGCTGCTCAGCCAGCGGTGGGGTACATCCCTCCCGACTCCAGCGAACTGGAGTAAATAAAAAATGCATAGGGGAAAATTAAACCACAAAAGGGAACCGTGTGGTACTCCAAGTCCCTCAGGCGGACAATCGCTCTCACTTTCGTGACTTTTTGGACTTTCAAATTGTCGTCACTTCCAGATGAGCAAGACTCACAAAACAGCCGCCCCGAGAGGCTCCGCCTGTTAGGGTTTGTTTCCTCCTAGTGTGGCTTGTCCCCGTAATTACCCATTGATTTCATCTGTTGTTACTGCCCCTGGTGTGTTGACCAATCTGCTGTCTCTTGTGTCACCCACCTGTGCCTCATTGTCTCCCATGTTATCCCATGTCTGCATTTATGAAACATA
The DNA here is from genome assembly GCF_030265065.1 of Corythoichthys intestinalis. Lineage (NCBI taxonomy): Eukaryota > Metazoa > Chordata > Actinopteri > Syngnathiformes > Syngnathidae > Corythoichthys > Corythoichthys intestinalis. The sequence goes on from NC_080404.1 coordinate 10,221,951, forward strand.
AATACAGACATGTGTTCTCGGTTCTTGTTGCATCAATGTCTATTTGTACGTCCAAGCCAAATTCCTCTAAAAAGTGATATTTTGTTTTCAACTTTTTATTTTATTTTGCTGTTATTAAAGCATTTTGAGTTCCCACACACCCCGCCTTGCCTTTTGTTTTCCCTGCGATTGTGTCCACCCTGTCCTTGAAACCTGACACCGCCTGTTTCGGCCAGTCACTCTCACACGGTACGTTCAGCAACAGCATGCAAAACACAATCGCCACATGAGAACCCGATTCTGTGTATCAAATGCAACTGCTTAGCGCAGCACAATAAAATGGCCATGGCTAATCGTCTATCATCTTACAATTGTTGATTCTGAATAGCGTCCGCACTATACTTACGCTTCCATGGATGCCCTTGGTATACTGTCATAGCCTGGAGCATCGCAGCTCCACGCTGTGACACAGCACACCCTGCTCTGGTTGCATTCACAAACGAAGCAGGGTGTGCTTAAAGCGGACTGAGACCCACAATTTTTTTTTTCTTTTAACCTGTCCTGTTCAGCTGCTTGACACGGAGCCAGCGCAGCTCATCCCTCCTCCCGCAGCCCAGTAAGTGGGCCATCGCCACCCCCAAGGGATCCAGGGTGGTTCCCCGGGCCACCTGCGCCCCCATCAACCTGCCTTCAGGGATGGGAAGAAGGAAGCAGGAGAGCGCCGAGAAGCCGCCGTTAGATCGGAACCCTAACCTCACCCCACTCCCACGGCCGGCAGCCCAGGCAGAGAGGAGGCCCAGCCCTGGGAGCCACGCTATAGCAAAAAAGTGTGGGACCCACCTACTACCCTATTACTGTGGTTGCCATGTCCCCGACTGGCAGCCATTACCCAGCACTGTGATTGTGTGGGGAGGGTAGTGCAGTGTATGCATTAAAATAGAAGAGCTCGGCTTGGGGCAGTGGGACCGCTGCATGGAGGTTCTACCCAGCTGCCCGTCCCACCGCCCCTTGCTTAAGCTCCTCCACGGAGTATGATGTGCATGGTGCATTAAAAGAGGTGCGGGAATGGCGGGGCCTGACGTGAGAAGGCAACCGTGAAGTCAACCCCCGCAACAGGTCCCATCCATCCTGCAACCTTGGAGTGTGATGCATTAAAATCAAGGGGGAGCCGGCTCGGGACTGTATGGCCCCGTCCTGACTCTCCCCGGAGGGATGAATGAGTATGTAGGTGCCAGGGTGAAAGATATTTACAGTTCAAAGTGAGAAGTGCGTGAATTAAGAGGCAGGCTCCCGCAGGCGTGTCCCCGACTGCCAGAACCACCGGCTGCAGGGCGGGGGAAGCACCAGGACCCCGATCAACCCCCGCCCCAGACCACCCCCAGCGCCCCCCGCATCCGCCCACCCATCCACCCGAGCACCCACCCCGCACCCTGGACAGGCGCAACACCGAGCGCCGGAGACCAGGGAGACTCACAATTTTTGAGCGGACCAGAGTTCGGTTGTTTGGTCCGAACTAGAGTTTGGATCCACGTTCACATTTAAAAAACAAAGCGGACTATCTGGGATAAAGAACTCTGGTCTGTTTAAAACGGACCAAACAGTGCTAGTGTGAAAACGCCCCTAATTGACTGGCTGGCAGACTGACTTGCGGACAGACCATTTGGTTCATAGACTGACTACTCTTTCTCATGTTTGATTTTTTTTTCAAATGGTATACGCATGTTCAGTTCTAATAAAGAAAAAAAATGGTTTAAATAGAAGACATTCCGAATACTTTATTTGTCATTAGTTTTATTTGCAAAGAAATTGTAATCGTTATCGGAAAATCGGGTTTGAAAGAAAATAATTGGGATTTCCTTGTTACGTAAAATCGATCAACCCGAATGTACATCAACTTTATGTTTATTACTAAAATACCAAAATACATTATTTCCTGCATCTGAACCATCTAATCAAAAGCATTATTTTATTACAGCTCTTTTAACACATCTATATTTATTGTGTCAGCATTCCAACACCATTGCTAATTTACATGTCAAATTAGAGCAGGGCGGTAAACCAATTTACCGTTACCGAAATTCTTCATGATGACCGACGTAATTTTGACCATGTCGGTAAATTCGGTAATTTAATAAAAGAAGAAAATATAGTCTTTTCATCCCGCTTTGACTCTGTGTTGTTCGGCTGTGTTCATTCCCCTTTAAGAAAGCAGACAGTGTGCTTACGTTTGGAGTCACATGGTTTTCAGGAAGCCAATCAAACAGAAGCCCAGTAGGCTAACGCTAGCTGCTAACGCTAGCGGCTAACGCTACAAGTAAACGGGATGAAGTCGGGCTTAAGTTAGCTTCGCCAAATTTTCACCCGACATTAAGTAAACTCTTGACGGGTTCCAGATAGGGATGGAAAAACCGAGGCTTTCTGATACAATGAACCACTTTTAAGACAATTGCCCTAAATTGAATCACTGTTTGACACGCTGCAAGAGCTCCATCTACTAGATAAACAGTGCACGTTTCTTTTTAAAAGTAAAGTTGACAAATTGCCTCAGCATTACATACAGTATCTTCAATAGAATTAAGTGGATGTCGTCTATTTCAACCAGGAGATCGGGTCGTCATTAAGTGTGATTTACACAATTAAAGTTGACCTCTTTAAGCCTGTGTCATTGCTTTTGTCTGTGAAGATGTGTTCAAAGCAGTATTTGTAATACACGACAGTGCTAGTCTTGTAAGTGGCTCGTCCTACATGACGGGGAGTAACTATGTATTGTTTATTTTTTGTAAAAATTACAGTACAATAAGCACAGTGCTTGGGAACAGGAATATTATTTATTGAATACTGTAAGGATTTCCAAAATCATAAGATGTAAATAATTGAGCCGAATAAAAGAAAGGAAAGGTTTGTGAAACATTTTATTTTTTAATTAAGTATAATTTCTGGGGGGCGGGTGGATGTGTCGTATTTGTATCCATTCTAAATATCTAAACGTATGCCACTATCTAGTGTATAACAATGCAGAATGAATTTAATGAAATTCAAGTGATGATATTTTTCAAGTCATACAAGCTGTTATAAATGTTCACACAAGAATTCTTATTGTTTTCCAAGATTTTTTTTAATACTTAATGTTTAGACTGCATGTGCAGTTGTTAAATTGAAAGCTGGTAAATAAATTTAACGAGAAACTGTTAATTTGTATTCCATGCATTGATTCAAATTTTCAAATTAGATAAAAAATTGCTTGGGCGAATTTATCGTCATTTATCGTTATCGAGGTAAATCTGCTCAATTTATCGTGATACGTACTTAAGGCCATATCTCCCAGCCCTATGTCAAATACAAAGAATGGACAAGAGATATGCTGAGCTATACTGAATAACTCATTGTCATTACATGCTTGCTTCTTACCACGGTAGTATGCCTTAGTTATGGCATCAAACTCCTCCTGTCCAGCGGTGTCCCACAACATAAGGCGAACATCTTCGTCATTGACGCTAAAAATCAACGAGACAGCGCATGAGATGAGTCACTGTCACATCAGCATAAATCAGGGTCTCATGTGGCCTACATTATCTGCCTTTCGAGGAAGTCCACTCCAATAGTCTTTTTGTAATCCTTTGTGAAGACACCCTTGCAGTAACGCTGGATCATGCTGGACTTCCCCACAGCACCGTTGCCCACAACGACCACCTTGATGGCCACTTCCATGTCCTCCTCCAGCATGGTGACGTAGCCTCAGTTGCTCCTCTCACTTTGACGTTGATGGAGCACTTATTCACCAATGTGTAGCATAGACGTAAACCCTCTGAAAGCATAAATACAGTCCAGTGTTTGAATACACTGACTGTATTAAAAACAAACTATCCATTGTCGGTAACATGTTATAAACATTTCAAAATATTTGTCTACTTCTGCTCACTGTTCAGCTTTCTAATACAATAAAAATGACAAATGATATTACATAGAATTTTGTGTTGGCTATTAGCCCTGGATCTCACCCGATCTGCACCTGCTGAGGAAAGGAAAATGCACTACACTGCAGCACTACTCTTCGATCAGACTTAAAACAACAGCAAATAACTCCCAATCTTTAAATCTGTGTTGTTACATGATCAGTTTAGATAATGGATATCCCAATCCAATCACGTGATTCGAAATCGGGCCGATCGCGCCATTTTTCAGAGGATTGGAATCGGCTATAAAGGATCAGCGTTTTTAATGAAAACAATATATTTATGGTTTTCTGCTTCATGCTCCTCTAGCCTCTCACTCTCCCTCCTGCTGCTTTTCTTGGTCAGCAGAGCACTGTAGTTTGCTAGTTCGTCACACATCGGCGCCTTTGATCTTAGAGCTACTAGGGTCCGCTGACAAGATCAAAGCTACAAACCTGTCAATCATCATTTAGCTTGTTACACACTAGCGGCTGGGGCAACTCATTGCGTAAGTGAGAGGCTGTTCACAGCAGTGTGAGCGGCTTTGAGTGGACTCACTCAATGAAGCATTTAATAAAGACAAGCATTTTCTATGTTATTCTTATTTTTAAAAAGTTCACATTATTAAGGCGGCACGGTGGGACAGTAACATGTTTAAAACCTTTGTTTGAAAAAACAAAAAAAAACTTTTTTTCGGCACTCGGTATAAGCTTCTCAAAATTAGCTGACTCGGACTCGGGTGCACAAATATGTGATCTGGACATCCCTGTTCTAGATTATTGGTAAAATATGCAGATTACAAAGCAGAATGCAGAACAAACATCCCAATTTGTTTTTAGCATTTCTATAAGTAGGTATGATAAAACATCAGTTATTAGAGTTTTTTGTTTGAACATATCTACAATGACCATAATTCTCCACCACATGTCACATGACATGAGTACATACTGTATAATATATTACATCATTTGACATGCAGTGAAAGAACATTAGAGTCACTTTTTTTGCTAAATGGGCTTTAAAATCAATTTATGTAAACTTCCTTACATAGTAATCCCATAGAAAATCTATGGCTAACCTGTCAAATGACAAGGAATAAAACAGTCCAGAGAGATTCCAATGTGCGCCTGCTTGGAAAGGCTATGAATTTTATAGTGGGGTTGTTTGTACAAGCTGTCTGACATGTGTGTTTATTCTTCCATTGGCACAGCAGATTGCAGACTAACGCATGGCAACTTGGACTGTGACAGGCGTGCGGCTGCTGGGTGTAGTGCTAAATAACTATTGAGGGAAAGCTGTTCCCTGTGGACACTGACAGCATGGCCAGGATGTCCAAAAGCCTGGAATATTTCCACTCCTAAGCAGAGACATATTTGAAATTCAGAGAGGTTACACAAGCGAAACAAGCCTGTAAATTTAATGTCTACGTGTAATTTGAAGTAATAGAATCTGGTAGGTTAATACAGTGGGGAGAACAAGTATTTGATACACTCCCAATGGGGTTTCCCATTGGCAGTGTATCAAATACTTGTTCTCCCCACTGTTTGTGGGTTCGTATTACTGCAGCCAACTGCACCTAAATGTTTAAAAGTCCATAGACAATTATATACAGGCGGGGGCAGAGCAACTTGCTTGTTTAAATTTGGCGCCCTGAAGCAATGGTTGCCCTGAGGATGGTAGGGATGGACTTATTTGAGAGGGTGGGGCGTAAAGTTTGGTTCTTAACTTGCGTTATTTATTTTGTGTTCATCTTTCAGAAACCCAGTGAGCATCATGGAGTGGACGAAGTTGGAACGCGCTTTCGCTGTTGAGGCATTTTTTTTCAAGCGGTCGCTCAATCATTGCGCCGCAATGTGCATTCCATAGACACTTCAATATCGCCTCCCGTGGTCATGCTCTTGGCCGGCAGTTGATTGTTTCATGGGTAAACAACAACAAGGATACCCCAAAACATTGACGCGGTGAGACAATATCATCTCCCCGAATACCCGCAAACAGGCATCTGCTCTTGAGTTGTCTGCTGGTCCAGTGAGACGAATCCTCCATGAAAAATTTAAATTTCATCCCTAAAAATTAGCTATGGTGCAGGAACTTAATCCAAGAGATTTTATTGCTCGTGAAAATGCATGCGAGGCGATCTGGGAGGCCAGGCTTCATTTTCTTTACATCACCCATTTCCCCGAAGTTGTTTATCCATGAAACAATCGACTGCCTGCTAAGATCACGACCACGGTGGGCAATATTGAAATGTCTACAGAATACAGGTTGCGTATCAACGATGGAGCGACCGCTTGAAAAAAAAAAATCTCAACAGCGAAAGCGCGTTCCAACTTTGTCCAGTCCATGATGCTTATTTGTATTTCTAAAAACGTCAAGAGCCAAACTGTAAACCCCACCCCCTCAAATAAGTCCATCCCTACCATCCTCAGAGCAACCATCGCCTCAGGGCGCCAAATTTAAATAAGCAAGTTGCCCTGCCCCACCCTGTAGAAGAATATTCAAAGAAACCGTTTAAAGGATTTCCATCTTTGTGTTAAAAAATGTCATTGTGATGATGTATAACCTAAGTATAGGCACAGTTGTCAAAGTTGTTGTTAACTTTTTTTAATGCCCGACAAGACTTGCGCGCACACACTAGATATTATCAAATAGCAACCTAGATGACGTGCTACATTAGAAGTCCAAGTTACAAGTCCCATACCATTGGCTGCGTGAGCCCAGAGTGATCATGGGACACATAGTCCATATACCACATTGATGAAATAAAACCCACCATGACTGCATGGATGTTAAGCAGGCCAAATCACTCCATACCAGTGACTATAGATAGTACTGCAAATATTGTTATTCAGTACGTAACACCTATGGACTCGGACCACAAATAGGATGTTTTTCTCATATGGTAAACATACCTGCTATGAGAGTAATAGCAATCAATAGTGTGCCCTGCCTCACTTTACAAACAGTAAAGATTGTTCTCAGCAATTTTATACAAAATTTCTTCAGATCAGTAAGAAGTAAGCATATAAATGTTATGCACTATAATGCATGTTTATATGATGGCATTGTTATTTTTGCTTGTTAGCAAAACATAAAAAAAAAAAAATAATAAAAAACACTTGTATTTTTTGTTTCAGAGCATTAAATGTATTGAATCGAATTGAAAATCGTGTCCCTCGTATCGAAAATCGTACCGAACCGTGACTTATTTGTATCGTTATTGTTCTCATGTTAAGTATTGCTATAAGAAAATTGAATCACTCATACTGAACCAAACTCTATCACCTACCTTCAATTATATTCACCTCCTGCGCCCCCCAAAATAAACCACATTAAAAATGTGAGAATTGTTACTAAAACACAAACAAACAAATTCAACACTTTTTCATACATTGCAAGATCTTGTATGGAAGCATATGTTATTCTGAAACGTTGCCCTTTCTGGGTGTGACAAGCCAGTTCAGGTTTTCAGATGGATTTAGAAATACGTGTAAATTAAAAATTATTTGTTTTCTAGATCATAATGAGGTGTATTATTTAAAACAAAATAGATAGAGCCACTGTTATCTGTTGCACACGAGTAAAAGGAAAACCCAGATGGTTGAAATTGAAGACTAATGTGGTTTGAAACCACATTTAGAACAATTTAATTTGGTGTGAAAATACATTATTCACATAGTAATGTAATGTGAAACTGAGCATTTTCATATGATCAATGGCTTTCGCCGAATGTATTCCTTGTACAGGTCGACCCAAAAAATGGGAAGTTTTTAACAAGCAAATAAAACCAAGTTTGATGGAAGAAAAATATTTTATCTGTAGTAATTCAAACCTTAAAACATGGCATTTCAGAAACAATTATGAAATTTTCATTTTAAATTGATGTCCATTAAACGGTGTCCTGCATGAATGCATTCTTGAAATCTGACTACTGTTGAAATTTTTTTTTGCAGACATTAACAAGTTGAAGCACTGCGAGACAGTGACCTTGAGCAAGTAAACAATGTGCAATTTTAGTAACCATGGTAAATTCAGGATGAAATTCACAAAATCTCAGCTAAGAGGAATCTCAACAGCAGATTTCAAGAATGCATTCGTGCACAAGGATGCCATTTAAATAACATCATAAAAATAAAAAAATAAATAAAAATAAAAAATAAAAATCATCGTTGTTTCTTAAATAGCATTTTTAAGGTTTCGATTACTATAATTTTTTTCTTCCATCACTCTTGGTATTATTGGATTGTTAAAAAAAAAAAAAAAAAATGTCACCCTGTATTTACAGTAACTTTCAGACTATAAACCACTACTTTTTTCCTTCATTTTGAATCCTGTGTCTTACAGTCCAGTGCGTCTTATTTGATGATTTATTTGGATTAATAGACAACACTTTATATGACAGCGGCGCCATAAATCACAGGGATTAGTGAATGCTTATGACAGATGTCATTAAGTGTTATCTGGCAAACCTAGTCACTAACTCCATTTATGTCCAGCTCGGATCTTTCACATTCATTCAAAAGTGAGATAATTTGCAGGATAACACTAAATGACATCTGTCATCAGCCTTCATTAATGTTCATGACAGTGTCATGTCATTATTATGACAGACTTATCGCACCGCTGTCAAATAAAGTGTTACCGGTTAATATCTTTAGGTTTAAATATCCAGTAATACAGTAAGGACAACTGCGGTTAATAGTCTGGTGCATCTTATAAATGAACAAGTCCTGTTTTCTTGTCAATTTGGTGGGTGGCGGCTTATGGTCGGAGGCGCCTTATAGCCTATTAACCCAAATACGGGGGTTGGACATAATAATGGCAACACCTAACATTTTGGCATCATAATCATTGAACATAATTGTGAAAGAATAGCATAAGGAACATTCTAATGAAGTTGAGCATCTTAAATGGCCGGCACAATCCCCATACCTCAACATTATTGAGCATTTATTGTCAGTTTTAGAGATTCGATTAAGACGTCGATTTCCACCGACATCACCTCTTTAAGAATTAGAAGGTATTGTAACTGAAGAATGGCTTAAAATTCTTTTGGAAACAATTTATAAGTTGTATGAATCAATACCTCGGAGAATTGAGCCTGTAATTCTCACAAAAGGCGGACCTACACGTTATTAAATTAGTTTTTGTTGATTTTTTAAAGGTGTTTCCATTATTTTGTCCAATAGTTTTGGAAATCAACCAATAAACTGAATTTGACTATAAGCCACAGGATTAAAAAAAAAAAAACATTGTTGTGCGTTTAATGTTTGCAAAAAGGCACTTGGACACTCCACAGAAGTTTTTGGCAAAATAGTTTGTGGACTGATGATCCAAAGTTGAATTGTTTGGGAGTAACACACAATGTCATGTGTGGAGGAAAAATGGAACAGCTCAACGACATCAACACCACCTCATCTCCACCTTGAATCATGGTGAAGGGAACATCTTGATTTGGGGCTGTTTTGCTACCTCGGGGCCTGGACAACTTGCAATCATTAATGGAAGAATGAATTCAAAAGTTAATCAGGATGTTTTGCAGGAAAATCTGAGGCCGTCAGTCAGACAGTTGAAGTTAAAAAGAGGATGGATGCGCAACAAGACCATGATCCAAAACACAGCAGTTAATCAATTTCAGAATGGTATCAGAAGAACAAAATACACGTTCTGGAGTGGCCAAGTCAACGTCAAGACTTGAATCCCATTGAGATGCTGTGGCATGACCTAAAGGTTGAAGTTATTGCTGCCAAACGTGGGGGCACAAAATATTAAAGGTGATGGTTCACTTACATATTTTTCCCCCTTCTGTCATTGTTTGCATAGTCTCCTCATTAAAATATGAAATCCTATAAATGTTTGGGTGGTTTTAGTTAAAGCAGACACTGTTTTTTCATCTGTTTGATTTTGATGAATATTGCCTCTGTAAAGCCCTTTGAGACTTCTGTTGTGATTGAGGGCTACACAAATAAAAATTGAAAATTGAAATTGAATTGACAAAGATCAAATCACATTTGATGGGGATTTTATGCAGAAATGTGAGAAATTCCAAAAGCTTCAGATCCTTTTTCATACCACTGCAAATGCTGTGATCAGAAAGTGATATACAGTCTATAAACAGGAGTAATTTCTAAAACGCAGCACAGTAAATTTGCTTCGGGGATGTCATGACGTTTTTTTTGAGGAGGGGGAAATGTGGCATCCATATACATATATTCTCACTAACAATGATTTCAATTGCTTGATTTGACAATTGGTACTAGAGCAAGCGGTGAGAACCTCTAGGTACCTCATGATACAATACGATTTGCTATCCAAGGCTAACAATGATGTCACTATATGGCGAACGATTATCGATACATTGGTCAAGATATCATTCTAACAAAACAACTAATAAACAGAAAAACAAGCTATCTTCAATTCTTCATCCTTCTACTGTAAATTTATCTCTAGTAGACATCCAATCCATTTGAACTGGGAGGGTGGCAGCAAATAAACCCCTCCCACTTCAAACGGTTCCCTCCCACTTCTATGGCCGTCAGTGGCAGCCAATGCCAGGCAAGGAGGTAATTTTGGGCCATTTCAGGTCATTTACCTGTTGATTTTCAGTCACTTCCTGTTGATTTTGGGGGATTTTATTGGTCACTTCCTGTTGATTTTGGACTACAGAACAGGAAGTGATCTGGGAATGAATAGCCTATGACTCACACTCAACAGGAAGTGACCTGCAAATGCCTGAAAATGAACAGGAAGTGACCTTTAAATGCCCCGAAAATCGGAAAGAGTGACTGCTCTGGTTTCAAATGAACGAACATTTTTTCGCCCACTTTCATGGATTTGGTGTTTAGCGCCGTCAGTGGCAGCCATAGAGTTAACTGAGACACTGTTATGGTGGAAGATTTTGTTTGCAACTTGTAGGTTCTTTAAAAAAAAAAAAAAACACCTTCTTATAATTATAAATATATTCTTGGCATGAGCGTATCAATAACCTTTTAGGATGCAAAGTATCACGATATATCACCATTTCGATATTTTCTCACACGGCACACCCCCAACTAGAACGTGGCATCTGCTCAGATTCAAGACCTCTAATCTAAACGCAAACATTGTTATAACCACCCAGCTCTGAGCGTGCCATTAAAAGCAAATAAGAGAGAAGTAAGTCGATCTATTGATTTGTGCTTCTTCCACTCTTGCTGTCATTGTTCTGACGCCTGTAGCTTCAGCTACTGGCTTCTTCTAGTCTACAAGGAGCTTGAAAGTGGTCATCAGCTGCTGATGTAGTCACGCTGGCCAGCGGGGGTGACAAGTAAAAAAAAAAAAAAAAAAAAAAAAAAAATTATTAAAATAAGATGTATCTCTTACCTGAAATGGCGTTCGTGCGTTAGACAACATCAGATGAACTGTCTTCAGAATAAAGTGACTCTTTACGCTAAAATGACTTGAACGCGGTTAGCTCCTTCTCAGCAAAAGGAAAAAAAAACCCTATCTCCCTACTGATAATGTCCTCTTGCGAAAGCTACTACAATGAGCGAAGCTTCCTAGTAGAAATTAATACAGCCAGATCAATGTCGGTGTAAAAGTAATATTATGTCGCAATTTGACTTGCTGAAAAATCATCAGCGCCCACTGCAAGCTCTAGCTGCAGCGAGATAGCTACGTAGCGCACGAGAGCGGCTAGGTTGCATTGCTAGCTCACTAATGTTTGTTGCTAGGCAGCAGAGCATGGGTGAGTTGTTACGTCAGAACTAGAGGCACATGGGAGGATTTGTAGTTCAAAGGAAGTGTTTTTGGTACTCCAAAATTGAGTGTATTAACTAGAGAAAAGCTTGTCTGTTACCATACAAATACTGTACAGTATGTCCAATAAAGCAAAGGTGGTACATTTAAATATTTTACATATAAAATATCAAACTAATCTTTCTCTCGCTAAATTTCTTGATATTAATGATTTGTGCTCTTTCTGTGGAAATGACAAGGAAACAATAATGCATTTACTTTTTGAATGTGTGAAAACAAAAACAAAAAATTGGACTGATTTTGAAACCTATTTTAGTCATGATTCTACTGGCCCCTATAGATATTTTTCCTGAGCAAAACATGGGCGGCGACATCTTTGAGAAGTTCTGCTCCGAACTTCCGGTTTAGACAGAACAACATGAAGTGTGGTTGAAGTAAGCAGTGTGTTGACAAAGTTAAAACTGCAAAAACAAACCAGAGGAACCCACAGAATCTCCAAAAATTGATTTAGTACGACTTAGATGAGACTCCGAGACTTTCTGTGCTGTGCGTGAACTCCTGGAAGCGCCTATTTGCAGGGTTGGAAGTGTAATGTTTTGATCAGGGACCAGCTAGTAGCTACAATGTGCCAGTGTGGATCTGCCTCGCCATGCGCCTTAAATCAAATCCAACTGCAGACAATAAGGTAAGGATGTGCTTTAAACCTAAGGATCTACCCAAAAGATTGTATGTTTGTTCTTATCACTTCGTTGATCATTCGTGGACAAAATTAAAACAACCTGTGCAGCTTGTGTTAACGTGAGATGTAGATTAATACGCCGGCCACTTGAGTGACCAAAATGAGGTGAAATTACAAAAATGTTTACAGTTGCCAAATGCAGAAGGGCTGACACGGATTTTGTTGTTACAAGGAAACACTATAGACCCTACTCACCAACGTCACAGAATGACGTGTCGCTGTATCTGACCGCCATATTGTCCGTCAGTGTTTATTCGTATTCTCAATGGTTTCAATTTGTTGTGCAATTTATAGTGCAATTCATGAAAGCCCCGGTGCTTTCAGACGCTGTAAACTCATTGGATGCGTTGCATAAAAGGCGTTATGTGGAAAAGCTTCAGTCTATCCATTCGCCAGATCCATATTTGATGCCTAAATCGATATTTTTCAACCCCGTTTTCACCCTCTCTCCCTGACATCTGCTACCTTGATATCTACAACTATCTTGTTCACAAAAAATCAGCCTATTCTCACGAAAGTTTGAAAAACTTTAAGAGCAGCACTCTAAGCAACATTACCCCGTGTGACCCTTTACTTCCAATTTTCTAAAATGGCGACAATCAATAAAAAAAAAGTTGACTGCGATGGCCGACGCTTCAAGGATAGGTGGATATTGGACTATTTCTTCAATAAAACACGCAACAACTGTGTCTGCCTCATTTGCAAAGAGACAGTCGCTGTTTTCAAAGAGTTCGATGTGACGCGATATTGATATTACCGAACAAGACACGCTGACATGTACGACAACATTACAGGGAAGATACGCAGCGAGAAATTATAGCAACTTGAAGCTAGTTTAATTTCACAGCAGCAGTATTTCGCAAGAGCCCGACTGTCGAAAGAGAACGCCACAAAGACGATATTGTTGAAATTATGAATTTAAAAAAAAAATAAAGCAAATGTGACACACAGAAGGGCTTGCTAAAAGTTGTTTAAATATATTGTTCTATGTAAATCAGCCAAGGTAGCCCCCCGCATTTTTACCACACCAAATCTGGCCCCCTTTGCAAAAGGTTTGGACACACCTGTTTAACTTCTTTCACTTGGTACCAGCTAAATATTATTCAAAAAATAATGATGGTGGAAGAAATAGGCATCTTGAATTTGAAACTGTATGTTGTCGGCGATTAGCCTCGCAATGATCTTAATTGTGGTTGTCAGCCCAAAACTCTCTAAATATATATTAAATGCATCTTACCAGATATAAAATGACTACTTCATAATCTGTAGTGATCGTTTGGTGCCCAGTTTTCTCTTCGAATTGCAGCAGTCCATCTTGCTCTCCTCGCCGGGTCTCTCGGAATACGGTAGAACAAGTCTCTCCAGCTATCTTCTCTGTTATTGCAACCAACCGCCACACACGCCTTTACCATTTTGATTAATAATGTTAACGAGCAGAAAAACACGCCACAACAGGAGGAATTTACGTAGCGGTAATGCTTAAACCCGATGAGCTGACGGACAATATGGCGCGGAGGTGTGGTTGTGACGTCATGTGAGTAGGGTCTATATAGTATATGAACAAAAATAACATGGCGTTCTTTTTTAATGCAGATATTGTTAGCAATAAAATTTTTGGACAACATGATTCCATTTCTTGTTTTATTTAAAACGATAGGTGCATGTGCAAAACAGGTCAATGAATCACAATTTATAAAATTATTAGAAAAATATTAACGAAGGTGGCGCATAGGTTGAGCCTTCTATCAGTATAAGTAGAACGCACGTAGTCTCGATATATGTCCATCAACGTACAGTCATTATTGTTGTGATGCACATCAAGTTGTCTTCCCTTGCCTAACATTTTCCACCTGTAAACAAATAAACAAAAAAACTTGAATTTACACTTACCCCAGATATAATAGTTTTGAATGTTTAATAATTTATAGAATTCTGTATGCTACGTTTTTTTATTCACAAACAAAAGTTTGCTAAGAAACCTCCTATATTTGTATTTTTCCAATCAGAAATAGATGATACACTAAAATGAATAAGAATACCGTAATTAGCAATTAAAAAAAAGTAATAAACTGATGAAAATATATGATTCCCCCAAAGCTTCTGGTTAAAATTTCGATAATATTTTTACATATAAAAACTGTATATATGTGTTGTTGATGTTGTTGTTGTTGTTTTTTTTTTAAATTACTGTTTTATTTCGAAAGGATAATATAACTGTGTTGATTGCATCTGTATGTGTCATTTTTTTGTCAACTGTTTTGTGAAGCAGATGTTTTGTATACATTTAAGTTCGAAAAAGAAATGTTAGTTCAGAGGTAGGTGCAAATTATGGGAACAGTTTGTGCAGAGCAGGGTATTGTATAAAATATAATTGACATAAAGAAAAAAGTCTCTGTATTTTTCTTTTTTATTTAGTTTTTTTCCCTCCTTCAAGTAAAGTGCACAGACTTCTCCAATTTTCTTGAATGGTCAGTTATTTCTTTCAATGATCCTATTCATATACAATGAGCCCCCCCCCATGAAACAATTCATATACAATGAGCCGCCTCCCCAAAAAAAGTATTTACAGCGGGACATTTTTTGTTGTTGTTGTTTTTAAACTTTATCTACAACAAATACAAATATTCTAGCATGGGGTGAATGATTAACAAACAGTTAGCAAAATTACACACACAAAAAAAAAACAAAATAAATAAAGGGTTGGGTTATTGTTCAACACAAGCTGTACTGTTTGCAAAGTCTCCTGGTCCTTATAGCCTTGGGGTTCAAAGATAAACTTAAATCGTACAAACATTTTTCCAAAAACATGAAAAATTTGGTCTTTGATTTACATATTTTACACAATAAATGTGGAATTTTGCCAAAATGGAGATAAGATTTATGACATTTTTTAAAAATATGTATATTTACAGTTCATAGTTTTGACACCCACACATTTAATATTAAAGATAAAAAGTTTTTTTTTAGCCAGTAGCAGCCACTGTAAGAAATGTAAAAATATGTAAATGTTGTGGAAGTGGGGAACACGCCACTAATTTTGCTACTGAAAGTCTGACCTGCATCAGAGTTAGCATAACATTAAACTGTGTGAACTTGCTAACCTGCAAAACTCGAGTAGGTCGCTGCTTAAAGAGTCCTTATTTATATGTCTTCTACTGTTAACGTTAATTAAACTGTGAGAAATGTGGTGAACCGAGTTTTACCCCTTTCTCCCCAATTTCAATTTCAATTTTAATTTTATTTATGTGGCTTTAAAGCAGCCTACAGGAGCGTTCTTTTATTATTATTATTATTATTTATTTATTTTTTTTAAGTTTGATTGTGCTTTTGGACAAAAGCAGTAGTTTAATTCATATTTTATTTAATTTACTTTATTTTATAATTCATATTTAATTCAATGTTTCGTGTTATTAAGAGAAATGTTTATTTTTTGCATTACTGGATAGTTAAGAGATAATTAACAAGTTTGTATTTATTGTTAATGTAAATATAATTTATGTTCAAATATTACACGTTAAAATTGCTCATATAATCCCCCCCAAAATTCTGGAAGTATTCAAAATGCTTCTTTAGGCATTTTTTAAAACAAAGATTTGAATTGAACGGTGTAGGCTGAACCAATAAACATAAAAGTTAGTATAAATCAATACAGATTTATTTTTGCATTGATCATTAAGAATGTCCTGTCCCCAGCAAAAAGTGTACATGCTGGTTATTATGACATATCGTCCATACCAATGTTGAGACCAAACCCACGCCCCTGGGTCGACCCCAGAACTGCGAGAGTAAGTACACCGTACATTCCCAAGACAGATGGGAAACAATTTCCTCTGCAGCTGCACAAAAGAACATATCGTATCAATTTACATTTTCAGCAGCGGGACAACTCGAACAACTAAACGAACAGTTCATGACACGACGGGGCGGGGCTTAGCCAGTCTTACTTCCTGCTTTTGACCAGTTACCCGCGTTTCTGAAATAACCCAGTCCTGCTTGGCGGGAGTCGACTGCAAAGAACAAGACGCAAGCCCTGACACGAATTGCTTGGTAAACAGCACATTTTTATTGTATTATTTTGGCAGCAATGTCACTAGTATACGGCACAACGGCAATGAATTTATCGAGCCATCAGCATTTTCTGAGAAGTAAACGTTGTGATACAGTCGATGCTAGCTGTCTGAACAACAACTAGTACAACATTTGTCATTGGATAAGTTGTACTCCAGTTCCGTGAATAATGTAAAAAAAAACATTCCACTGTTTGATTTGTTCGGATTTAACCCCACTTCAAGCCTTAAGTAATAAGCAATATAAGATTTAAAAGTACTAAGATTCAAAAGTACTAAGTAAGACTGATACAGCTCAGCGAGTGTACTGTGTGTGCATATAGTCATGATAGTACGTAGTCTTTACATTTGCTAAATTTGCTTCGTCCAAGAAAATCAACAGTACAGTATGAGTTGTTGAAATCTATTTGTGGTAGGATTATACTGCTGGCTGCTATAAAAGTCATTGCATTTACTCCAATGGTAAATGTTACATTCTCACAATCTGGCATGCATGCATGCATGCAGACCAAGAGCGTAGGTTTGGTCTCAATATTGATAGGGACGATATAAGAGCATAACCTGCATGTACACTTTTTGTTGGGGATGAGCCATTAATAAGACCAAATAGATTGGGTGAACGGGTGTAAGGGCTACATTTCTCACGAATATGAATCTAATGAATTGATATGCTAAATGATCAATGCAAAATAAATCTGTATTGATTTATCCTAATTTTCACAATGCAAATTTATAACTTCTTAATCTGATAATGTTTCTTAAATCTAGTCGAATAATTTTCTCCATCTTGTTTTGGGTGTTAAAGACTATTTGACAGATTGATATCTCAGATTATTCCACTTAAACAAGTAAATTAATTAATTAATTTTTAAAAAAAAGTAATTATTACTATTTGTTCTTATTAAGCCCATACATCTAAAAGTTGGTCATTTCACCTAAATCCAGAAAAATGTGCTTTTTGAACAAAATCTATTCTTGAATTAAGAATATTTCTCACAAACAAGTTTTTTTCCCCCCCAAATTAAATATACAAACTTTTTACTTAAATCAATTCTGTTAAGCTTATTTTCAGCTAGATATTTTTCATATTTCAAGAAATCTAAGTGAGTAAAATTTAGTTGAACCACTGGCAGATCATTTCACTTATTTCCAGTAGATTTACGCTGAAAACAAGGGAATTTAACTAGTTTTAAGGATGTGTGTTTTTGCAGTGCATATGTATTGGTTCAGGTGATACACTGTTCGATTCAAACCTTTGTTTTCAAAAACTAGAATAAATGTCTGGATTTTATTAGTAAATTTGAATTGCAATATTTGAACATAAGTTATATTATCATACACAATAAATATACAAACTTGTTAATCATCTCTTAACTATCACGAAAGCAAGAAATAGACATTTGTCTGAGGACAACTTAACATTGTCTTTCAGAAATAAAGAAATTAAATATAACTGAAAAAAACTTCTTAGTCAGGAAATAACAAAAAATAATAATAAAAAAAGGAGCCTTCCTTCAGGTAAAACACTACTGCTTTTGTCCACATGCACAGCCAAACTCAAAAAAAAATGAAAGCTTCTTTGGGCTGCTTTAAGACCACGAACATAAAATAAAAATGAAAATTGGGGAGAAGGGGGTGAACATCGGTTCACTACGTTTTTTGCAGTTTAATGTTAACAGTGGAAAACACTTACAGGAGGAAATTTCTCTCAAACTAGCTTCCTACTCAAGTTCGGGAAATTCACACAGATAAATGTTATGCTAACTCTGATGCTGGTCGGACCTTAGTAGCAAAATTAGGGGTGTGTTCCCCACCTCCACAACGTTTATACATTACTTACAGTGGCTGCTGCTGGCGGGAAAAAATGCCTTTTATTCTTCGTCTTCAAAGGGGGCGAAGGAGGTGGCATTGTTGTGTTTGTGTCGGGACTGTGATTGGGTGTGTGCGTGTGTGTGTGTGTGTGTGTGTGTGTGTGTGTGTGGGAGGGTGTCAAGTCATCAGCCAATCAAACGTGTTTGAGTGAAAAAAATGGACTGGCACATTCAGCAAGTGAAAAGGCGTCAATGTAAGTCTGAACATATTGAAAGTACTGTAATTCACTTATTAATGGTAGGGTCAATTCTATCCTTACAACATACGGAAACACAATCTAAATGATCTATATAACTGGAGTCATTATATAATGCAAATAAGGTTGGTTAAAAGATTGTGGGGACAATCCTGAAATGTTGGTAGTGTTATGTCCCTACCGTTGCTATACAAACCTACGCCTTTGTTGCAGACACAATGCAGTTTCCGAGCAGGGCAAGGAAGTTTGCCACCAATCCTCAGACGGAACTCTATGGACTTCCTCTGCAATTCTATGGACAGCCGCCACTTGAGAACATCTCTCTCACTGAATTTGAATCTTTTGCAGTTGATAGACTGAAACGTAAGTAAAGGCTGAAAGACCTTTTAAATATACATGTTGATTCTCACACACTAAAATACTGATATTCTGTGTCTTTTAATATCAATGCAGTGTTGAAGACTGTTGAGAATTCAGGTGTAAGCTATGTGAAACTGTCCGAGCAATACACGAAGAAGTTGGATAACGAGTTTAGGAACTTGAATTTTCCTTACAAACTTGATGCTGTGAGTAGGACTCTTGACTGTCATGTTCTTTAAGTTCAACATCGATAATATGAACTAAAAGAGTGACCCAATCCAATTAATATGATTTTACTACAGGATGACAGAAAAACTCAGAACGGGCCAAGTGAATACGAAAAACGGAGAAAGGACCACATCTCCCACTTCATTCTGAGACTCGCCTACTGCCAGACGTAAGTGATGTTTGGAAGTGTGTCCTGTAAGAACCATATGCATTTTAATTTGGCATTGAAACAGGGAGGACCTCAGACGATGGTTCATACAGCAGGAAGTGGATCTATTGCGCTACCGCTTCAACGGTCTGCATCCAAAAATAAAGATGGAGTTTCTACACAAAAATAATCTGGAATATGATGCGGTATGAGACATTCATTATTTTAAATACAATTTGAAGCATTGTTATTATTGTTTTGTCTTTAAATTTTCACTACATGTAATTTGTCTTTTTCTATTTGTTTGTTTGAACATGTTTATTTGGAATATTCAATACATAAGTACCAATAATCAGTAACAATCAAATGGAAGAAAAAGAACACAAAATATGAGTATGAGTAAAAGTAAAACTTATTTACTCCCACTCCTTGTCTTTAAGTTCTGACGTATCATTTTCCGTCCATACTTTTAAACAAATACATTGTTATTTAACACATATGCAATCCCACCATATAACTAACTACATGTTACCTATACTCAAATGTCGTAAAAGCCTAATCCATAAATTAAACCCGGAAAAACATAAATAAATAACCCGAATATCCCATATCGGAGTGTGTGTCACAACACACCTAGTTATTACTATCCACAGATTCAGTATTCAATGTACAGTATTCATGAATATTTAACACTTTTACTGGGCGTGTCGATATGTCCACCTCACAGTTTCGAATGTTATGTGTTCGAATCAAGCATGGAATGACATTGGTTTTCTGGCAAAGACCTTTAACAATTTTTTTTGATAGTGTGATTCTATGGTATGTGTTGAGGTGGTTGCAGCTCAACGTTGCATTCGTAGGATATATTGACGGAGAATAAGTTGTCTTTTAGCCAAAACTTGGCATGTTTAATATCCATTGACATGTGGATACATCCTCTCTCATTGCTGTCTTCACAGGCAATCCCACAAATCAAAGTCATCAAAGTCAAGCAAGAAGAAGTAATAAAAGTAGCACTTTAGACAATTAAGTCCCATCCTGCCATCTTGTGGCGAAAAGTTAATATGTCAATAATAACAAGCAATAGGAGCATTATTTCCACATCAACTGAGGACACATTTATGAATACAAAACATTTCCTCCACCATTTCTCTCAACACCCCCACTTGTTCTCATGTTGATGCCTTTTTAACAACCAAATGAAATTTTACATTTCAAATTCCAAAATAACACTGTCAAACTTCTTCAATTTTAACTTTGTTACAGGTTTTGTCATGATATCAGCTATCATGTCATCCGTTGTCAATCAGGTAGCACTCCGCATCTCCTCTTTTGAGTGCGACTCCACTGCACCGGGTACCATCTGCCAACTCGATGCTGGGGTTCTCTGGTTTGAACGTCTCCTGGAAGCTTTTGAACTTGGTCACGTCAGTGATGATATGAGATGTCACTCCCGTGTCCACCATCAGGCCTCGTTTTCGGATGCTGTGTGTATCCTGCCGCCTGGTGTCGGGCTGTTCATCTCTCACCTTGAACGCGAAGTCAGGATCTCCATCTTCAGCAATTTTTCTCGTTCCGTCCGGTTTTTCCTTGCGTCTGCAAGTGGTGTCTTTGTGCGTGTCTGTTTTGCACCGACTACACCATGTCTTTTGTCGACATGATTTTGCACGGTGGCCTTTGATCCCACATTTGAAGCACACCAACTCTGTGTCGTCTTTGAGCCGGTCACGAGCGTTTGCTTTTGTGGTTTGCTTTGAAGCTCTTGCTTTAGTCTTCATCACTCTGTCGCTTGATTCTGCTGCATTTAACTTTTCCGTTTCTTCAAAACTTTGGAGTTTGGTTTTGAATTCTGCAAATGTCATGTTCTCATCAGTATGCGCCACATGAATTGTAAATGGCTTGTAATTTTCTGGCAGACCATTCAAGACCATTGCGATAAGTAGACCATCTCCCAATGTTTCACCTGCATTTCGCAATGCTGTGATGGCGGTCTCAGCTCTTATTATGTAGTCCACTATGCTTTCTTCTTTTCCCTTTTGAAGAGATGTTAGCATGGTGTACAAGTTTATAATCCTGGGTTTTCCCTTCCCAGCATAATATTCTCTTAATATTTTCAGAGCTTTTCTTCCGTCATTTGGCGCATCACTCATTATTAACGAGAGGCTTTTATCATCAAGAAGTTGTATCATTTCAGCATACGCGTCCGCATTTTTCATTTCATCAATTTCTCTCTCTGCTTCAGTGATTGGTCCTACCAGCACTGTCTTCTTTAGCCCGATTAGATGAAAATGTCCCAACATTTTAGTTTCCCAGAGTTCATATTTAGCTTGATCTCCGTCAAATGCCAGTCGAGGTAACCTACTTGTTCCTCGTGGATCCATGTTGCTTGTTAGCTTTTTCCGCTAATCAGCAGTCCGTGAGCACGCTGTCCTTCGCGACCTTCTACACAGTGGAAACTGACTTTACCTTCGAATGACTCCTGGGCCCATAACCTGTTGAGGTGGTTGGAGCTCAACGTTGCATTCGTAGGATGAATTGACGGAGAATAAGTTGTCTTTTAGCCAAAACTTGGCATGTTTAATATCCATTGACATGTGGATACATCCTCTCTCATTGCTGTCTTCACAGGCAATCCCACAAATCAAAGTCATCAAAGTCAAACAAGAAGTAATAAAAGTAGCACTTTAGACAATTAAGTCCCATCCTGCCATCTTGTGGCGAAAAGTTAATATGGCAATAATAACAAGCAATAGGAGCATTATTTCCACATCAACTGAGGACACATTTATGAATACAAAACATTTCCTCCACCATTTCTCTCAACAGTATGGCCTGTATTGGCGCCTGCCAGGTGTCATCATGTAATGCAATATTCAATGCTTGATAAAATCTTTGAATGCAGAAATATTCTAGCAGCCCCAAATGTTATGAAAGGTCATATTTGTTTAAAATTGTTCAGGTTGAATTTAACTGTTTACATATTGTTTTAATGTTTCTCATGTAAGACAGTGGGGAATCAAGCGTCACTCCAAGGTACTTGAATTCAGAGACAATTTGTAGTTCCTGTCCTCCTAAAAATAGACCTGATTGTTTGATGTCCAAAGGTCGCTTTGTGAACATCATACAGTTTTCGTTGTGTTTAGTAGTACGCAGGATTCGTAAAGCCATTCATTCATAGGAACCATAGCTAATGTGAGGGCAGAGGCAGCGTCATGAATATGTTTTGCACGAGTGAAGATGACAGCATCATCAGCGTACATTTGAAATTCAACATTTACACATGAATTTGGCAAGTCATTAGTATACATAGAAGTAACAATGGGGCAAGTATTGACCCATGTGGCAGGCCAACAGAGATATCTTGAAATGTTGATTTGACCAGTGTTGTTAATAACGGCGTTATTTTTTTCAGAAGTGAGTAATCTAATTACCTTAATTACTTTTCTCATCTTGGCAACGCCGTTATCGTTACTGAGGATATAAAGGCGTGTGTTACTACGTTGGTTGAATGACACGAGAAAAGACTGAGAGACACGGACTCATGGAGATGAGCGAGGAGGAGGAAAGGGAGTTGTGACGCCGTTGCAAACGCGATGCTAGGTGGCTCCAATAATACCTGACGGTAGCCAATAGCCTACAAAGTACGGCCACATGATGCTACGGTAGATAATATCACATGTAATTAGAACTAGATGCGAAATGACAGACGCACCGGCGTTAGCACATGTATAGAGTAGAGCTGTCCCGACTAGTCGACGTCATCGATGACGTAAATCCGTCGACGAGCAAAACATCCCGTCGACGGTTAATGAAGGGTTAAAAAAATATATGCGTGGAAAGTTCAGAATGTCGGACGCTCTGTATGCAAGCGGGGAAAGCGGCACAAAGCCAAAAAAGCGCACCACGGTGTCCAAAACATTGACTTTTTTCAAAGAAATAAAGGAGGGTACACTCTTTTGTCCTGTCTCTTCAATGCCAAGCTTGGCTGCACGTCGGCCGTGAATAAACACCTAAAGCGCCGTCACCCAGTTTGTAAGTCCATCTAACTAACTTACTACATGTTTTATTGAAGTTGCTAAGCCTGTCACGATATGCAATGAGTCCATTTATCGCACGGCAAATAAAAATGAGGCCGGTAATTTTCACGGCTGCCTTTTATCGCTGCGCACGTGTGTGTGTGGGTGCATACATTGGTGCGTGCGTGCTGATGGCATATGAGACTCCAGTTCCTTTCTCTTATTAACACGCTGTAGAATTAAAGTTCAGACATACAAAATAAGAAAACACATCAATATTAAACACTGTAAAGTTAGCACTGCTACACTGAGGTGAATAGGGGAAAAAGGCAACTTACTTTAGCCTGCTATAAAAACATTGGCAGTCGTCTCGTGAAAGCAAACTTGCGGTTAAAAGGTGACACTTCAAACATGAAAAATCGCTGGTTAACAGCATTTGCAAACGAAAAAAATGACCCAAAAAATCTCTTACTGACACTACATGCAATTACAAAAAGTGCTTTTTTTGCGGAGTGTAAAGCTGAAGTTAGCGGTTTAGCGAGCGTACTTCCGGTGAACATTTAAAAATAAAAGCATGTCATGTTCTTCATATAAATAGCGATTTCTGGAGTTAATCCCACATACTTCAAAATTCAGATTCTACACTAAGAATACCTTTAAAATGACACCCTTAATGAAAAATCTGATTGGCAATGAATAATTATTATAATTATTATTATAATACTATTATATATAGTACTATACTATAATATTAATGCTAGATGTTTTTTTAAGAATTGTTTTGAATCATGTTGGAAAGGCGAAGTCAGTGTTCTGAATCTGTTTACATTCCATTCTTTTGCACTAGTAAATTCTATCAGCATTTGAACTCGTTTATTTTTTGATTTATTATTGTTATTTACGTGTTTATTTGTACTTAAATAAATAATTTACGTGTTCCAATGTTTTTGTTAATTGATAAGCGCCAACAAAAATGTGATTGCTAAATTAGTAAAAAAAAAAAAAAAATTTTTTTTTAATTATTAGATTAGTCGACTAATCGTAAAAATAGTCGGCTGACTAATCCGGAGAAAATTAGTCGTTTGGGACAGCCCTGGCCCCTAGTATAGAGAACTAACTGTGAAATGATAGACTGGCTGGCGTTAGTAAACAGCCGCCATCTTAAAGCAGTAGACATCTCAGGAAGGCTCGTTTGTAGAGAACCTTCCTAGCGAACCTGAGTAAATTTTTATCTAAAATACTCAAGATACAAAATACAAGATTAAATGACTTCCAAACATAGCAAAGGTTACTATGTTTTTTTTTTTTTTTTTTTTTTTTTTTTTTTGGAATGGAAAAAAAAAAAGGTAACACCAGTTACTTTGCCAAGTAACTAATTACATTCTTACTAATTACACACTTTTTGGGAGAAGTAATTTGTAACTGTAATTAATTTTTAAAAGTAAGATTAACAACAGTGGATTTGACACTGTTAATGCGGGCACGCTGTTTCCTGAATTCTCAATATGATTTTATCCACTGAATTTTGTCAAAGGAAAAAAATTGGTTAATTTAGACAGAAGAATTTTATGATCTACGGTGTCAAATGCTTTTCTTGGATCTAAAAATACAGCACCTATTTTTGGTGTCCAACATGAATTTTAGAATACATTAGAAGTTTTCACTAGATGGTGCTGTTTGACTACAATCAAATGGAAGACCCTATTCACGAGGCTTTGTTAAATTTAGCTCTTGGTATACACACATTAATTACCAAGTGTAGAGTAGTGTATGGAACCTTTATCCAATGGAACTTGTAAAATGAGTACACAATTGAGGACGGGTATATTCAAGATGCATCATTGTTTTGATAACCTAGAAATGAATTAAAAGCTTGCACGATTGCGCATTCATTCTGGTATGTATTTATTGTCTGTTTGAAATCGGTTATTGGCCCTCAAAGCCCAACGCAGCGATGCTTGGAATCTTTAATTTAATTTTAAATATCAAATATCTTTCCAATCCAAATTACCAAACAAAAGTTTAGCCACTCTTTATGAATAGTAACCATTAATATATTTTATATTAAAGTTTCATCATGTTAATCCCTGATTATATTTATTTCAGATTTCTGTCGAGGAAAAGCGTGCTATGAAAGATAAACTTGTCAACTCCAGCTACAATGTTAGTGGAACCACTGTGGAGGAACAAGATTTCTACAAAGTGAGTTCCTCAACTCATACAGTCTGCTTTTTGAGTGCTGTAGAACTTCTCACAACGTAAGATTATATAACATCATTTTTCAGATTTTTTAAAATGATTTTTCTAATCGAGAAATTGACATATTCTTGGTTCGCAAAATGATTATTTGTTGCAGCATGTAAATGCAGTATGTCTAGTCAAATATGTGTTTGTTTTACTATTAAACGTTAACTGACTCATAGGAAAGCCTTGGAAACAAATACGATTTTAAGCCTGAATAATAGGGGATTAATATTTTGACATGTAGGTAAATGTTGAAAAGTAGTGTTTTTCTTGTAAAAAGCACTCATTTTTTCTAACACAGTTACTCCTTGTCCTGTCTTTGAGGTTCCTTTCCAAGATGCTCTGGATCTGGTACGAACAAGAAAAGTCTACCTCAAAGCGGGCTATGTGTACATCCCTCATCAAGATATCGTCACCATAGTACTCAATGATTTCCGCACAAGGTTGTCTAAAGCTCTTGCAGTAAGTGTCTGAAGCTCCCCTATGCTTGGCAAAGTTATGAGCTTTGAGATCCTCTAATGTGAAGCCTACTTTATATAGGGACTAAATTCAAACTTTTTGAAGATTTTTTGAAGTGAAGGTAGAAGAGCAGCAACCAACATATTTTGACAACTTTGAATGTTCATTCGCCGCCACCCTCCCAGTTCAAATGGATCCACTTTTTAAATCTATTTTTGCACTCCTCTAATTTCTCCTGTAAGTAATACAATCGCACTTACTGGGTACTCTGCTGCAAGAGTAGTATGCCTTCCCTGCAAATGTCTTTTCACATTACTCCTTTTGTGATTTGAAAACTTATCACTACAGAGCAAACATTACGAAAATCCTTTTGCATTGGTAATGAATGCAATTGATTCGGCCCAAGAAACGTTGAATCTTCTGTTAGCCTCAGTTTTTTTTTCCTTTTCCTCTTTGGAATCCATGTCCTATCATATAGCCACCGGTTTGTTTACAACAGCCGCCCTGCTTATAGAAACGTACGTCGCAGGCTATGACGCAAATCTTCGTTGACAGAAATGTTGAAATGTAATAATTATTGTACACATTTATACAGTAATGGAAAACATTGTTTTTTTGTGTCATGTTTGTCCTCCTATAGAAACAATGTTTAAACAAAAAATACATTTCCTTCCTCTATGATTTTCCATTTTCAAACATTTTTGAAACGCTCCAGGGAGCCACTAGGGCAGCGCTAAAAAGCCGCATGCGGCTCTCAAAACAAGGGTTGCCGACCCCCGAGTTAGGCTATCAATTAATTAGGTACATATTCGCGAGAAATATAGCCCTGACCCCGTTCACCACATCTGTTTGGGCTTATTAATGTCCCATCCCCGCAAAAAGTGTAAATGCAGGTTACGCTGTTATATCATTCCTACCAATTTTGAGACCAAACCTACGCCTTTGGTTGTATAATATCACTGTGCTTACTTCCCCGCAGCTAAATTGTCTTGTCGGGATACAATGTGTGGCAGTGACACTCGAATTACATTCATTCATACATAGGGATGGGAATCGAACTCAGATTCCAATTCTGAACCGGTTCCTAGTGTTTCGAGGCCTCGACATCACAATGAAAAAGCCTTGACAATCCCTTTAACGATTCCTAAAGACGCGTACTGCGTCATCACGTGACGTGTCTTGTTGTCCAGATGCATCAAACTAGCATGGCGCCAAGAACCACTTGCTCCAAAGTTTGGCTACACTTCACCAGGAAAGAGGGTGAAAATGAATGGTTAAGATGGTGTAGCACGAGCATTGCAGCCGTAAACATAACAATGACAGCATGTACGTAGGTTCAAATGCTCGAAAGTGTGTCTTCACTCCACAAGGAAAAATGACAACAAAGCGACTTGCAGTCATTGCAAGGTGGAGATAACTGCATCGGGAGGGAATACGACTGTTCTGTCTCACCTAGACGCTAAGGCTCAGTCCTGGCTAAACGGCAAGCTAAACTCCCAAATGACGATGCAGAAGACGTTGGTATAATATGCTGACTTTATTCATCCGTCGTTATGACACCATCATTTGAAGAGTGAAACTAAAAATAGAAATGAAACAAATAAATTTCGTCCCCAATAAAAAACAGGTTCACGTCAACATAAATCAGCGATGATTAGCTGCTAATACAGTAATAACACAAACGCTTAGCTTGCGTTCGCTAGCATTAGAACATCGTTCAAACAACTGGATTTAAGTGTCCGATCGCGAGTGGAAACGCGCAACAACAACACAAAAGATGATGCATACAGACGTTGCCTCAGTAGATATTTTACAAACATTAATAAAGAACGTAGGCTGGTAGCAGTGTTTCCCTCTCTTACTAACTCGCTTACTTGCTTGGATACTTTGTAGCTGCACTTCTTCTTCGCGTGTAAGCGCGCTCTTCTTCATGTGAGCGCGTTCTTCTTCGCGTGAGGCAGCGCAAGGGCGCCCCCACTTGAGCCTGAAAGCACACTAAAACTAAAATGCATGCATTTCAATATAATGATAAATAATACACTTTAACACATATTGGCAGAACAACGACTTATATGCAAATATATACCAATTTTTTAACATTTCTATTAGAAAAATGTTTCAGTAAAATGTTACACATTCTTGTGTATTTGCCACTTATTTCCACAGTTAACATTAAAACTTTGGGCCTCTTTTGACCTCGTTGTGAGGTTGTAAGGTTGTGACTTCTGATTAAACAAACCCGATGCCAATCAAAATGTTTGTTCTTCTTTTTCCCCAAATTAGAATTGATAAGAGAATCGATAAAGAATCGAATTGTTAAGCAATATTGATAATGGAATCGGAATCGTAAAAATCCTATCAATTCCCATCCCTATTCATACAGTACATTCAATCTACTCCATAGTTGTTTTTTGGTGGCTTTCGGAAGACCTGGTCTCACAAAGATACAAGAATTTTCATGTTTTTGTAACTGTACGCAGATATCAGGGTACTCGCGGGTTATTAAAAGTATTAAAAAGGCATTGAATTTAGTTTTCCATTATTAAAGGTATTAAAAGTATTAAATTAGCTGTCGTAAATCTGGATTTTTTTTCACCGTGGTTTTAATTTTCAAGAACATCTCAGTGCAACCTAAATTATATCCGTGATGAATTTTTTTTTTTTTTTTTTTTTTAATCCATAACGAAGATTACGTGTAGAATTTTTACGATGCACTGCACCTCGTGCGTGCGCGCCGTTAGACTCAACATCACAACAGCAGGCAATCGCACAGTACCAGGCCCGGAGTGGCTAATCGGGAGAACTGGGACAGTTCCCGGTGGGCCGGCCTGACGTTTGGGCCGGTCGTAATACACATTTTTAACGAAGCTTTCAGTTAAACTATTTACTAACAGCATCACGCAACCTCGCTTTGCGCGATAAATTGTGGCCCTTCTAGCATTCCGTAGTTTGAAATTCGATACCCCGCAACAGGCTCCCTCTCATTCTCCAATGCCACCAGCTCTGCCTCTGGTAAAGAGTATCATGATATCATCCTGTTGACTTGATTCTGGAAAAACTTAATTTGGGGTTTTAATGGCCGAAATGGGGCACGTTGAGGCAGCATGACGAGCGTGAACCCGTCTGGCTGTTGGCGCGACCCATTATCGTTGTTTTTGAGCATGTTTGGATAAAAGTACAGCGATAAACCGTAAATGAACATGCAGAATGAAATATTTTTCATGAGAGCACCACTAAAACTTCCACCATAGAGGCTCCAGGCACTATTTGTGGGCAGAAAGACGGAGGATGGTGGTGAAATCCACGTTCTCAGGCTAAACATAAGTTGGGCATTTTAACCCAAAACATTGCACTCTGAGGCGGACTGATGAACGTGAACTACCCTGAAATACACAGGTGTCTGAACTGTATAAGTGCATTGGGAGACAGCCGTTTTGGTGAGTTCAATTATTCTTTCAATCAATCATTCAATCTTTCACATTTAATTGCGGTAATTTTATGTCATGAATAATATTAAAACACTCGTAAGTAATGATATATCACATTGATTTTTTATTTATTTAAACTATATCCAGTACGCCCCCAAAATTTTGAATATCAAGTAAAAGTTGTTTTATTTTGGTAGATTAAACCAACAAAATTGAGTATGTAAATTTGCATGTACCACAAACCAAAAAAAAAAAAAAGAATATGATGAAAAGCTTCAGTTTTGTACACACTTGCCACATGTGTAATTCAAAACACCTGCAAAAGGTTCCTCATTCTTTAAAAAGTCAGTCTAATATAAGATAAAATTATAGCTTGTGCCCCAAAAATAAAATGGTAACTTCATACAGAACCTGCGCTTGAGCCCTTGATCTCAGAACTGTCAGTAGACATGCTCTTCCTCTGTGCCTCCCTTTTTACAAGTTATTTGGGGAAAATTCATATTTGATTCATCTTTACAAGTGTAAAGGAAAACTCTTTTCTTGTTTCTAATGCGGCTTAAATTTGATGAACTCCTGTGCTAATAGGTGTATTTAGAAATTGAAATATATAATTTATGCATTTTAAAAAATTGCAAGTTTACTATTGACAGCATGCGATTAGTCGCGATTTTAAAAAATTAATCGCTTGACAACACGATTATTATTACAATATTTTAATAAGGTAGGTCATGACATAGAGGGCCGGTCTGTGGGACAAAACTTTTTGTTTTAATTGTATCTTCAACAAATGTGCATTCTTTTGTCAAACACACTTAGTAATTGAGGTTAAATTTGATGTTCAGTGCTTTATTTTTTTAATATGATTAAATATTATCTAAATAATGGGTGCGAGAAAAGTATTAATTTTCAGTCAAAATGGCATTAAAAAAGGTCTTAAAAGTCTTGAATTTAGATTTATCAATCCTGGGGGGACCCTGGATATTCTTTAATCCAGGCTTGTCTCAAACATAAATAGTATGTCGTAGGTTGAGTCGCATGGCTTGTTAATGTTTTTTTTTTTTTTTTACGGGTACATTCTTTTCCAATCCCAGAGTCTATTGTGAAAAACTTAAGAAAGCAGTGACAGGTGGTCTTGCACTTCCCCACAATTGAGAATGATGATTTTAGTGCAGACACATTTGTTGAAGTGGTCGCCTTTAATAACTGTTGTTTTACCTCATGTCTTTTTCTTCTGTAAAGATATTCCATTGGCTTGTCTTTTTTAAGTAATAGGGTGTTTTGTCTCAATGTGCCGAAACGGTTTTAAGACTTTCATGGCATCATTAGCTAATATGTCACTATAAACTGTGCATAGCTGTGTGGCGCTTATTTTACCTGATGTGATAAATCTGTATAACCTCGTTAAATAGGCGTCTTGCTATTCTCTTTTACAAAGTATTTGCAGCTTTCTTTTTTGTAGGCAGCCTTGACACTAATGCAGTACCACTTTTTGTTTCTCCCTAAACAGGCACTCTAGTTTTAGAGTTCTTTTGTCACTGATTGTTAAAATGGTGTACCGAGTCCAAAATAGAATAAAAAACACATATAACATAATTATATAACAAAATATTAGGGATGTACAGAAAGCAAAATTCTTGGCCGAAACCAAAAACTGAATATTGGAAACACTTGGTCGACAATTGAAAGGCTGAAAAATACATATTTATATAGTTTTTATATAGTTTTTTTTATTCCAAAAAATATTTTATTTCATTATTTTCTGATTAATGCCCTTTGACTTGGTATTGGTTCTACAACCCCAGAGGCTAGTGGTGCACTCGGAAAATGGGTCCCACGCCTCCAGTTGCTAAGCTGAACGAGATCTCGACGTACTTTTGTGTGTAACTGTAGTTCCCAATAGGGCTGCACGATATTTGGGGAAAAAATGACATTGTGACTAGAGCTGTCCCGACTAGTCGACGTTGTCGAAGTCATCGATGATGTAAATGCGTCGACGGGCAAAACATACCGTCGATGAGTAATGCAGATAAAAACTATATAAAACTATTGCATGTCCTGCGCTGGGACTAGTGCGCATTCGCACATTGCAATGGCGATGTTCAAACGATATATTGTGCAGGGCTAGTTCCTAACAACAACAAAAAGCTATTCCGTTTTCGCTGAAGCTAGTAAAGCGCTCTACAAGTCTTTTATAATCTCTCCTACTCCTTAAAATAAGACTCTTCGTTTTCTTGTGCAGCAAGTGGAATCGATCAAGAGCCAAGCGATGTAGCTCCCGGCCGGATTAAATGGCGACTGGCAGAAGGTTTGTGGAAGTCGCGGGAAAAAAGTGACAAAAATACGAAGTGTTCGTGCTATAAACATATTGTACTAAACCACAGAAAATGCACATGTATGCATTTAAATACTACTTTATTTGTATACTGTTGGCTTGATTAAACGGCAAACTACTCACGCACGGCTTCAAATGCATTGTACGCGATGTGACTCGATGTCCTTCATTTAATACCTGATATATTTCTTTGAGGTATCATCACAAGTGGACTAAGGTTCTTCGCATTTTTCGGTGGTAAACTTTCGGCCTTTTAACTGAAAACCGAAAATGGAATTTTAGCTATTTTCAGATGAATTTTCAGTCACATCTCTAATACATATGTATATAACATTAAAACAAATAAAATAACGTTTTAAGTTTTTTCAGTGTCCGCCTGCATGCGGCTACACTCCTTATTATCAATTGTTTACAATAGTTGTGCTCATGTGTTGTACTGTAGGTCTGCTTGCGAGCATCAGGGCGCTGAGTGCTGGTGAAGAGAAACAGGGTTCAAATGAGGGAAATGTGTGCATGTATAATACGAGATGTCTGCGGGGTGGATGGGGCAAAGCACAACCCCCCCACACCCTCCCACGCACACACATCCGATGTGGATGTGTGAGGTTCAATGTTGACATACAGACTGCACTGCATTGAATGCCCTCAGGCTCATGCAGCATGAAGTTTTGGGGGGAGCTGGAGGCTGTTTCTGTAATTGACTGTATGTAATGAGACAACCAAGGTCCAGTTGGATAGTGATAAGAGTTTTTAACTGGAGGTGCAAACACAAAGTAACTCTGCATTGTTATGAATAGATATATTGGTAGCCTCGGGTGTTGTTATTCTGCCGGAAAGACATTCTTTTTTTAATCAAGACGGATTTATGCATTTTATTCACCTTTTTAAAGGCCTTTTCCACATGAGCGGAAGCAGTAGAGGTGAGAATCTTGGGGGACCTCACGATTCGATTACGATTCAGAGGCTACGGTTCGATTATAAATCGATTATTGGTGCACAACCCCCACAACCCTAACCTAACCCCCCCAGCTATTAGCTGCTTTTAATGTTTCGTACATTAGTTACAAAAATCCTCTCAGGCTTATATAAACTACTATTTCTCTATCAAGTTAACAGTTCAAAACAGTAAATAAAATACTCAAGTCCCCATTCTGTATCAGCAGCCTTAAACTACACTCAGTTAATTTAATGTTGTGAATCAACCGTTAAATTTGGTAAAATTGCTTCTATTGCTCCATAATTTTCCTTCTGTCTACTTTTGACTTGTGAAAGTTTTAAAACTGTTTCATCATTTAAAGATAGATTCAAGTCAATATTTTGCCGATTTAGGAGCATTTTAAGATAAAAAGTTAATTAGGTTCGCTCGGAAGTTTCGTTACAACGGAGACTTCCTGAGAAGTCTACTGCTTTAAGATGGCGGCTGTTTACTAATGCCGGCGTGTCTCATTTCACATTTAGTTCTACTGTATATACATGTGCTATCTACCGTAGCATTATGTGGGCATAGTTTGTAGCAACGTGGGCGAAGTTTGTAGCAACAGGGTGTTTTTTGTAGCGGCTGTCTGCGTTTTTCTATCTAGTGGCATGAGTTGTGGATGTTTACTCTCGGTCTATTCCTTATTGCGTCCCAAAGACCCCACTGTGTTAGTTCCGCTTTACTTAGCATATTTAAATAATTGGAATATGGATGTTTGTGAATCGTTCTCGAATCTTCAGCGGCCGAATGGGGAATTATCTAGGAATCGGAAATTTCACATACCTTTAGGAAGTAGTATGCAGTTTGGGACTGCACTGACTGTTCTTTCTGATTCATTGATTCATCATGCGTTCTTGCAAACCTCACCTGTCCAACCACTTCCTCGGTCATCTGATATTGGAATCAATCAGGAGAAAGAGGCGGGAGCTACTGACATGACTAGGAAACGACTATCTGGTTGAATACTATGGCGGAATGCAAAGCGTTTTTTGTTGATAGGTCAAATTTTCAAAGTTTTGTCTTTTTTTTTTTTTTTTTTTTCTTAATTCCCCTTTTAAAAAAAACATCTCATTTATTCATAAAATCGATTTATAGCCCAGACCTATATTAGGTTGATGATAATAAATTTCCCTGACGATAAAAAAAGCTGACTCCGTGTAATTCTGCATACCATCTGTTATGGAGGTTGTTAGTCTGTTCGTTGAATTTTACAAATTCCCGTAATTGAAAAACAATGATTTAAGGAAGTGAGATTATGGGAAAAAGAGCAGTTCCATACATTTCAGCAATAATATCAATATCCAATAATATTGTATAATAGCATTGCTAGTTGTTTTCATATTGGAAGCATTGGTAAGACCGAAAAGACTATCGATGGGTACTGTGAGACAAGGATGAAGTGTAGTGCTTCCTTGAATATTTTGAGACCGGGTCTAATGTAGAGGTCGACCTATTTGGGTTTTTCAAATGCCAATGTTGATACCGATATCTAAAGAAATTTTCAGCCGCTTGTGGATGTTCAAAGCTGATTTTGTGAGGTGACACAATTTTTTTTTTTTTTTTAAAGAGCACGTAGCTTGTTCAAATTTACAAGCACTTCTTTTTATGATTCTACACACTCTGCAAGAACAGTACATTTTTTTCAAATAGTTAAACCCACCAGGACGTCAAGACGATATGTAAACAAGTGGGAGTTTAAGAGGATGCTCGTCATGCTAAAGCTAATGCTAACGAGAATTCTACGCTAACACTATGAATTACATTGAGTGTAAGGATCACTCCGTAAACACCTTAAAAGGCTAAAGTAACATTGTATATTATCTCGTGCAAGATTAAAGAATATTTAAAAAATTTTTTTTTTACAGTACTTACAAAACAGGCAAGCCTGAAGCTTCCTGTAGCAGCCTGCCTTCAAGCTGCTGCAGGGTCCTTCCATGGTCCTACCGTCAATCAGTGGCGGCCACAGTTGCCCACACAGATGCCTGATCAAAATCCTTTTTTTATTGGCTTATTTTTTTCCAACATCAGCCGAAAAAAATCCATATCTCGGCCCGATATATCAGCCGGCCGATATATCGGCCGACCTCTAACCTAATGTTTGCATGTGTTTAGTTACTTCATAACGGCAGTAGAACTTTTCCCCACATTCTAAACAGCCTTTAAATCTCAAGGGGTTTGTTGCATCAGTATGCTTTTGTACTTTACTGTAAGATTAGCAAGTCTTATTAGGGACTTATGTTAGTTCCCACTGCTTTATTTAGAAATTTGAATGCATTCATAGGATAACCTATTTTGATCATTACTGATATGACTGCAAGGTGCCCCTGATAAAAAGGATTGGATAATGTAAAAACTCTTAAAACGGAAACAAACTGCAGTGGCACCACAGTTATAATGCTCAAAGCATTAAAATGTTAAGGCTGTAAAGGGAGTGTTGAATGGGGAATCAAACCTGGTTTGTCACCAATGAATGTCGAACATTACAAGCAGCATAAAGTCCGTTATTTCTTAAACAGGGCCACATATGTCTCTTAAGGGAATGGTCACTGTAATTTTCCAAATTGGACACGCAAATGTGAAACCCATGTAACAGCATAATCAAGTGTAATGGCTCAAGTCCTCCACTGGGGACACAGTGTGGCTGTTTGAGCATCCCTTTCTTAAAATTATGATTTTCCAATGTGACTCCTGCTCTTTGTTGCATCTTTGTGATTCTGCTATAGCTATATGAAACATTACGTGACTGTGTTAAGATTGACTGTGCGTACACTGCGCTGTAGTTGATTGGAAGACACATTAAATTGTAACCATGTTTACAAGAGAAACAATCCATAAACCGCGGGGTGTTTTTAAGTAGACTTCAGGGGGTTTAGCATGCCAATTAATTACAAACCGAGCATAGAAGAATCCAGATTGTGTTGGCCATTTGATCAAACTGCTGGTCTCTCACATTGTTAACTCATATTTTTTGCAGCCCCCACCAAATAATATCAGCTCAGCTACAAATCCATGTCGTTGTCTTCTAATTAATTCTCTCCACGGTACTTAATCTTTACTCTCGACACGCCGTGTTCGGCTCTTCTCATCCTTCGACCCGCCCTGTTTACCATTACTCAAACGATGCCAATCTCTTCCCGCAGCTGACGGCGCGTTCGCTTCCGGCGGTGCATTCTGATGAACGGCTCCAGCCCCTCCTTAACCACCTCAGGTAAGTGGTTGGATTCATAACTTTTAGCTGCCCAGTTTCTCCCTAGAGGATTTGCTGTGGAATTGATTTTTGGCACCAAGGGGCATTTGTGGTCCAGCAGGTCTAGATCTTTTTCCACATATTCACACTCAAAACTAGAGCCTACTTAATTCTGTGCATGATAAACACAACAGAAGTTCCATACGTCACACTCTATACTGTAAGCAAACAATGTGATGCATCACTTTACTCAAAGCAGTTGCGTGTTTTAATGAGCTCTCTTGATGTTGATTACAGTGCTGTTTTCGTCAACAATAACGATAACGTAAATATTTTGTTGACGAACAATTTTTTCATTACGATAATGTGACGATGACGAGCTGAAAACGTGGCTCAAGAGACTAGAACATAATGAGACGAGTGCCAGTTTTTGTCTGTCGAGACGACTACGAGACGAAAATGCGACATAGTTTGTCACATGTTCACAATGCGTGACATTTTCATATTGTACGTGGTGGAGCTTGCAGCTTGCGGCGTGGCAGTGTTTTCCCAACACTGCCACTCATGTGAGATGTACTGCACTTCTCCCTCACTCTCTTCACGGAGATTAGGATGTGTCTCAAGCTAGGCTGCGCTCCATCTTGCTTGTTGGAAACACGGTAAAATTTGTTTTCTTATTTTGGCAAGAGAGAATATGAAACTTTGCTTTAACCTTTATAGATCTGTGCTGAGTGATCATCATACGCTAAATGTAAATCCTAGCGTTGGCGTAGCATTTGCATTCACATTAGCATTAGGCTCAGAATGACAAGCGTCCTCTGAAAACACTGGCCAGTCTAAAGCAGAGACACTTGGCTTTTCTGTTTAATAAGTCTAAAGTAGTGTTCTCCAAACTATTCCAAATAGGGCCGCAGTGGGTGCAGGATTTCACTCCAACAAAATAAGACCACACCCTTTCACCAATCTGGTGTTTTATAAGTGTAATCAGTTGATTGCAGTCAGGTGCTGCTTGTTTTAGTAAAAACCACATTGGTTAAAAGTGCTTGTTCGGTATGAACAAAAACCAGGACCCACAGCGGCTCTCGAGGACCGGTTTGGAGACCCATGGTCTAAAGGATGTTAAACGCTCGGAACTTTTTTTTTTTTTTTTTTTTTTAAGTTTGTGAGATCTAAGTAGGTTTAATTAAAAATAATGTACTGTACTACCGTATTTTTGGGACTATAAGTCGCACCTGAGTATAAGTCGCACCGGCCAAAAAATGTGCAATGAAAAGGAAACAAACATATATAAGTCGCACTGGAGTATGTCACATTTTTAAGTCACATCAGCCTCGTATGAAGGGTTCAGCGACAACCCGTCCGTTTTGGGCGGAACGACAAATTTAAAAGAATTTGTGCCGAAAGGCGGGGCCCAAAATAGAGCCTTCATCTATTTTTTTAGAGCACCGCCACGCTGACGTCATCAATGCATCCAATAACAGAGGGACAAGCGTACTTACTGTATATCTGTTATCAGGCTGTTTCGGCAAACAGATACATGGTAAGCAAACCATGGCTTATTAAACCTTAACAAATGTGCGTTTTTACGTTGTTTTTTTTTTCCCCTCCAAAGTTTTGCGAGCTCTGGGACACTGATAAAATGTGTACTTACTAGGGTTGTTCCGATCATGTTTTATTTGCTCCTGATCCGATCCCGATCGTTTTAGTTTGAGTATCTGCCGATCCCGATATTTCCCGATCCGATTGCTTTTTTTTTGCTCCCGATTCAATTCCAGTCATTCCCGATAATTTTTCCCGATCATATAGATTTTGGCAATGCATTAAGAAAAAAAAGAATAAAACTCGGACAAATATATACATTCAACATACAGTACATAAGTAATGTATTTGTCTATTATGACAATAAATCCAGAAGATGGCATTTACATTATTAACATTCTTTCTGTGAGAGGGATCCACGTATAGTAGGACTTGTGACTTTTTATATTGTGACTAAATATTGCCATCTAGTGTATTTGTTGAGCTTTCAGTAAATGATACTGTAGCCATGGCCAAATGCATGATGGGAAGTGGAACCATGACTGTGCGTACTGCTACCAATTGATATATCTTCTCTGCGTTGGGAAATAAAATAAGGTGTTAAGAAAAAGATCAATTGCTACCTTGCTTCCCCACATTGCTTCCCATGATATTTCCAATCATAGGGAGAGGGATTGTAAGGCTTTAGCCAATTAAAAAAAGGTTCCAAAGGCTGCCAAAATTCACTCTACTCTTTATACGCTGCCTTTTAACTCTCTATATAGGTAAAAGGGCACCATTACAGATTGAGCGCGACAATGCGTGAGTGGGTCGTGCAGCGCATGCATTAATTGCGTTAAATATTTTAACGTGATACATTTTTTGAAAAATTAATTACCGCCGTTATCGGGATAAATTTGATAACCCTACCTTAAGCCTAAACTAAAGACTCTGGATGAGTGTAACATATTATGTTTGTAACGTTAAATACAATTAGAAAACGATTTAATTAAAAAAAAAATATATATATATTAAAAATAGGCATGGCAGATATTTTTTTGCCGATTCTAATACTTTGAAAATGACGTGATCGGACCCGATCGATCGGGACATCTCTAGTATTTACCTCTCCTTGTTCAGCTAAATGGTCCCTCGATGTGCGTTTTTGTGGAATTGTAGTCCAAAAAAAACTATTCACCTTCTCATCAAAACTAGTAAAACTGTTTTAATTTGAATGCTCCCTTCTGCAAGTCGCTGTCTTTTTGTGCAACAATGAAAAATAAATACATTGGGGCTAGGGACTATAGGAAATATTCTTGCCACTTTTCACTTCATGACAGCTTCTACGTCGGGCTACGTGGCTCCTCCCGTTTTGTGCTTGCCGTGACCGCTCTTCACACAAGGCTGACGCTTGTGTGAAAAGGCCTTAAGACTAAGACAAAAATTAAAAGGGCTGCCAAAAACAACACTGGTTGATTAGATTGCTTTTTAGTGGATTAAATCTCGTATACATTTTATTTTCCCTATAATATCAGCCAGCCAAACTCTGGAGCGCGAGTCACTATACAGTATACTAATCAAAAACTACCCACTTCAAAGGAAAACACCATTGCAAAATCCATACCCATGTAGGCAGCTAAGAACATAGCGAGGGTGCTTTCTTTAAGATGCAGGGAAGCATATTAACAGCGTGGAGGAAGCCATGTCGTTTCGTTATTGTGATGAGAATTAGTGGGCAGCTTGTTGTGATCAGTAGGTCGTACCCGAATATGTGGTGGCGACGCACAATTTGAATGAAAATCACTGCAACTTGTGAGTGCCAAAATCAATAGCCATCAATTAACTGCCTTAAGGGTTGAATTTCTTTTTAATTTTCCAGTGAGGTCAAAATAGTAACTTGTGCAGTTCACAGCCCCTTTAGAACATTTACAAGAAGCTATATTCTGTAAAGGTTTTAACAGTAACTTGATGCAAGACCATTCCTGTTAATTTCTTATTTCTGTCCTTTAAAATAAAGATGTTAACTGTGCATGTTTCACCTTTATTAGCCATTCCTATTTGGGACAGGACTACAGCATCCAGAAAAATGTTGGTAAAATCTCTTTGGAGCAGATTGATTCAGTAAGTTTTTTTTTTTTTTTTTTTTAATCGAAATTTGCTTGTGTTATCTAAATTATTCTGGTGTGTTTCTTGACCACTTTTGTCCACTTCTAGTTGTCAGGCAAATCCTTCCCTTTGTGCATGAGGCAGCTCCATCAGTCCTTAAGAGAGAACCACCATCTCCGGCATGGAGGCCGTATGCAGTATGGCCTTTTTCTCAAGGGCATTGGTCTCTCTTTGGAGCAGGCGTTGCAGTTCTGGAGGTCGGAATTCATTAGAGGAAAAGTGGACACAGACAAGGTTAATGCTTTGTTACATTTTTTGGGGTTGTTTACTTTCCCAAACCAGTTTATGTAAGCTGGCACACTTAATGGGCGGTGTTGCTGTATTATATTAGCTTTATCTGCTCACTGTTTTGGCTTGCATGTATTCAGGTTGTTAGTCATTACATGTTAGTACACACCTTTTGGTATCTAGCCAGCTGCACAAAAGTAGATATTTCAGGGTTCCTGCGGGTTCTTAAAGTCTTAAAATGTCTTAAATTTAAAATACAGATAATCAAGGCCTTACATTGTCTTAAATTAAATGGAAAATTGCAGTAGGTATTACATTTCCAGACGATACATTTTAGGGCTGAATCTATCGATTATTTTAGTAGTCGATTAATCGATTAATTAGTTTGAATAGTCGAAAAAACTGATAAGAAACAGAAAAAAAATCCAAATACCTCAGCTGAGCCTCAAACAATATAAAATAAATAAATAAATAAATAAATGAGGATCTAAGTACAATAATAGAAAAACAGTTGGCTAACGTGCATAGCAAAAGGCGCTAGTATAAGTGCCTAAATACTTTTTTTTTTTTTTTTTTTACAATGCTCTTAACAAATGGTTCAAACACATATTCCTAAATATGTTATGTTATGTTATGTTATGTTATGCTAAATATACTCATAAACGAAATATCGAATGCAGTAAAAAAACATTAGCTCAAACAAAAACTTATAAAACTTAAGCTTATGTCTGTCTTAACAGGGAGCAGCTGGATTCATCCATGTGAACTGAGTTATGTTATATTCACTTTTGCCACTAGAGGGCAGTGTAGCCACCCAAATCAAAAAAAGTGCAAACACTTTCAAAACAAACCATTAGAACGCCACTTAAACAAATACTTGAAGCAGCAAAATTTAATTCAAATCTTTTTTCTAATTTAATTATTCGAATTGATCGATTAATTGTGGCAACACTAATGCGTTTAATGCCAGGGGCATCACTGTAGTCTGCTGTAACACTTCTAATGGTGTGTATTTGTCTTATTAAAGGCCGTGCACTAAATACAAGAGTTTGGGATTATTATGTTATACGGTACATTGTCCGCAACCTCAGCGTAAGTCAGTGACTTGCCTTGTCTCCATGATTCCATTTCCTGGTTATTCACGGTTGTAGAGGTGAGCAGGAAAATGCACAGATGGAGAAGTGTAAATTTAATAAATGGCTGAAAGATGGTTTATTTAAGAGGTGGTTGGCTCCTGGGGAAAATAACAGTGCCCAGTGCAAAGTAGGAATGTGACAACATATCGAAAAGGTGATAAATCAGGGTACTTTGTAGCCACTGTTTAAATAAAAAAATAAAGATGGCTACCAAAATCTTCCATTAGAATCGTGTCTACGTTAGCTCACTGGCTACTATTGACGGTGCCAGATATCCAATTCATTTTGACTGGATTAACGCTGTCAATGGCACTTTTGTCGGCATTTACCTGTCACTTTCTGTTCATTTTAGGGCATTTACAAGTGACTTCCTTTTTATTTTGAGTCACTGCCTATTAATTTGGGGACATTTTTGAGTCCTTCCATTTCAGCGATCCAAGAAGTGGCCCGTAAATGTCCCAAAAGGTAAAGGAAGTGACTAAAAATCAGCAGAAAATTATATGATATACCCCAGTAACCCAAAATTAACTGGAAATGAGCAGAAAAAGCCCCAAAACAACAGGAGTGACCCGTAAATGCCCCAAAAGGTAAAGAAGGTAAAGAAGACCGAAAATCAGCAGGAATTAACGTGAAATACCCCAGTAACCCAAAATCAACTGGAAATGACCAGAAAAGGCCCCAAAATCAACAAGAAGTGACCTGTAATTGCCACAAAAGAATAACGTAAAGTAAAGGATAAAGGAATGCAGAGCTTTATTAGTCCGACACACAGACATGACAACGAAATCACGTTAGATGAGAGAGCATCAGGCAGCGGCAGGTGAACCGCGCTGCCAACTTTCGCTTCTTCAGAAATGACAGAGCAGTTGCAGGCAAGTTACAGTGAGCACACATATATCATACAACATAGCAGGTATAAGACACGGCGCACAGGTCCCGTGCATGAATTTTTTATACGACAATAAGGAAAACTACCCAGTCATGGCTGGTGATAGTTTGAAAAGACAAAAGCAGATTGGAAAAGAGGTAGGAATGAGTGAATGCATGATTGTGAGCATGTCTATCAGTATTTATGTGTGCATGCAGACAAAATAAGAGTCGCAGAAGTCTGTGACCGTTCTTGGGAGGATAGATCAAGGACGTCAGATAAGGACCATCTGCGTGGCTCTCCCAGGATGAGGGAAGTGGGGAGGCAGAGGGGGGTGAGGTAGGGAGATTTTAAGACTAAATTACGGTAAGCCGGAATTTAGGCTTGCCGTTATGTCCAAAAAAGCAGTTGTCCTCAGTCAGTTGCACTCATCAAGGCGAAGGGCAGACCTCAATTCCCGCAAGTCTCTCCCAACATTCGCAGTCAGCCTCGCCAGTTCCGGCACTTGGAGCGTGTCGTCCACACGTCTCAGTAACCCAAAATCGTCGGGAAATTACTCGTAAATGCCCCCAAATCAACAGGTAGTGACCTGTAAATGCCCCAAAAGGAAACAGAAGAGACTGAAAATCAACAGGAAAATGCCCCAAAATGAACTCTTTGCCTGGCATTGGCTGCCGTTGATAGCCATGGAGCATTCGTTCATTCGCTGCCATCCCTCCCACTTCAAAAAGATTGGACTTCTACTAGTGATAAACTCATTCCAGCAGCTCATTCATTACAGTGAAATTAGTTTTTTTCTTCATCAGAAATTGTTATGACATGTTTTGGTCTTAAATTATATTTTTAATGTCTTTATAAACATTAAATATGACTTTCAAAAGGGTACAAGAACCGTGTTTTTGCCTTGTTGCACTTGAAAATGCACCGACTCAAAATTTTCAAGTTTCAAAGAAAGAGCTCCACAGAATGTGCGTTGCAGAAATGTCCTTTCTTGATATTGCACAACGTTACTTTCCCGTTATCAATTAACTATTTTTGACTCCCAGCAGTCCAGAGGCAGGTGGTGGTATCATCCAAAACAGTTATTATTCCATAGTTGAATCTTTTAGGATAAATTATCAGAAAACATTCTCGTAAACGCAGCGACACTGCAGTCCTCTATTTTCCATTTAGATTGTCGACCCCTGCAATACTTTTTGTAAAATGAATCCCAGTGTAGTTCCATAAATCCTGCAGTATGTAATTAAGAATCCATATTAAGGAATGCCAACAGTACCAGTAGTTGTTTAGTGTATTAGCTTTAGCACTGTATTAATTTTTAGCATGAACAAAAATTCTGGATTCATGACAATATGTCCTGCCGTGTTTTCTTCCAAAAGCACACCAACAGAATAATTAAAACAATCTCATCAGTTTTCTTCTCCAGCCCCTTGTGTCTTCCACCATCTGCTTATGTGACTACTTAAGTGCATCATATTTTCAGCCATCTTAGCTATAATTTAAATTCCCAGAGCTCTTTTTTCCCCCCATACAAGACAACACTAACCCGCTCACTGCTCTCACCCTGTATTGTGTTATGTCAGAGGTTGGTCTTCACGGGGAGCTGCCTCATTAGTATGCGAGGTACATAAGAAGCTATTACAGCCAACTATGCCAAAAAGCAGGGACAGTGGGAGAGGCGATGGAATATCGGGGTTGTTGGGTGTTTATTACCACTCTGCATGTCTTTTCTCATAATTTCATTGGGAGA
Organism: Corythoichthys intestinalis; assembly: GCF_030265065.1. Lineage (NCBI taxonomy): Eukaryota > Metazoa > Chordata > Actinopteri > Syngnathiformes > Syngnathidae > Corythoichthys > Corythoichthys intestinalis. Next base: position 10,265,517 of record NC_080404.1, read on the forward strand.
TGTCTGTGTCATTTGTGTGGATACACATCTTGAACCTTGTGCCGTGTGGACCTCTGGTAAATGCTACTCTTCATTTTATATCTAATAATATAATTGACTTAATTGATTTACACAACAGCAATGTTAATTTTACAGGCTGCATTTCTCTAAGGCCACTTTCTAACAACACTTATAGTAAATATGCATAACACTTAAGTCCTAAATGCTATATAACCAGTGTGCTTTTTATTTTATCTTTTATTACCTGTGTATTTCAGTAACTAAGGAAACCTGAGTTTTTTTCTTTTATATGACCACAATCACACTAGTATTTGAGGTTTGGAGAAACCCTCACCCACTACGTGGCATACAGTGATTACTTTCATCAGGTCAAAATGGAGGACATATTAAAAAAAAAAATCAGACTTGCGGTGCATTTTCTTCAACAATAAAGTTTCGCACGGATTATAGTTTATATTTGTGTAACTAAATAGTAAAAAATACCAATTTAAGGTCAAACTTTTTTGGGCTATTTAGTTTACCTATTTTTCAAATTGCAACATGCCCCAGAACAAATCTTATTTTGAAATGGTATTAACAAACAAACAAAATTTTTAAGAAAATATTTTTTTGGGGTAAAAACAATTTGAGAATAGAATTGCTCAAAATAAGTGAACCCTTTATAAAAGGAGCAACTTTACAAAGTTCAGCTGCATTCATTTTATTATACAGAGGTGGTGAGAATTCTCGAAAAAATGTTTTCAATGTCGACGCACCTGCTGCTCGCCTCATTCTTTTATGTTTCGCGCTCTCTGCATGACGTTCTACGGCTGCTTTGCCCCTGCTGCTCACGTGCACGTCACACAGGCAAAGCGTGCAGAAACCGTGGAACGAGTCTCAACTGCTTTTGGCGAGAAAATCGTGCTCTTTCGTCCATTCAATGTTAAAAGATGTTTGCTAGCAGGGTTGCAAAATCTTGGCGAGGAAATGATGTTGTCAGATAGCCACACATAAAGCTTTGTTTACATTTTATTGAACCAATGATATAGCACATTTTCAAATGAAGCCACTCTTGGCCAATCACAGACCAGTTGTGACAACAGTGGGGTTGAGTTGCGTCACATAAATTGAACGGTGGCCCATTTTCTTTAAAAGCTGGACAAATAGCATCCGGCAAGGGGGTTGTGCAGGACGCTGGACACATCACTGAAAAGGCTGAGGGTCTGCCCCAAAACCGGACAGGTGGTCACCCTACCAGGCACCACTATATAATGTAATAGAAACTGGGTAACTTGCTCCTGCTTGACCTATTAATAATTATCAATAGTAATTCACATACGAAAATTTGTGAAGTGTTTTTATACACATTGTGCAACAGCTTAATTACGGTAGGTTTTTATGCATACAGGTAGTCCACGGGTTACGAACGAGTTCCGTTCCTATGCTGACGACGTAACTCGAATTTTCGCGCAAGTCGGAATGAACCCTTTAAGTACCCCGAATTACCCCCTCTCAAAATAACTATCCAAAAACATATATGTCATATTAATAAACTAAAGTAAAAAATAAGATACTGATATTACTTCCCCCTGGTAACAATGATTACACCATAGTTCTTCTGACAACTGACATTTATTAATTTGTCACCATCAAACAATTAGAAAATAAAATACAATAATGACAAAGAGTGCACAATAACGCTTTAAAGTAGATCAATAGAGACATATCTGGTTACAAAAACATACCTCAATATCTGCACAGTGATACCGAGGGAAATAAGGTCCAAGTCTTGGGCAATTCAACAAGGAAAATGGCAGCCATTGGTGGCACCGGTCCAGCGGTAAAAACGAACTTGCTTAATAAGCTAGCGGGCTAATAGTGAGCTAACAGGGGAGGGCATTGCCGAGCCCACGCTGTTTACTGTTTCTCTGCCATCTTGAAATATTAACTGGCGTTCACCCCCGCATTCCCCACATGAAAGCAACACTTGAAACTAACAGAAAATAGCGCTGACGTGACGTCAAACAAGTCTGAGTGCAACAAACTCTAGTTATTAAAATACCAGCTATGCATCGTGATTACTGTAGAGATAGATCAACCATTTAGATTAATTACATCTAATAAATAACAAAATTAAATTACAAATAATTTACAGTACTATCTCTACATAAGAAATTAATTGGTTCTGGAAGTAGTTTCGTAACTTGAAAATTCTGTAAGTAGAGACACGTTTTCCATGTAAATGCCCTAACCCGTTCCAATTTCCAAGCCCCCCAAAATTCATACATAAATCTTTTATAATGCATAAAAATGCAAAATAAGTAAATATGTCAAAATATGTAAAAAAAATACATGTTACAATTAGATTTGCAAAGTATTAAATGTGATGGTTCACTTACTTATTTTTACCCCCTGCTGTCATTGTTTGAATATTATACTCGTTAAAATATTACCTATAAATGTTTTGGTGGTTTTAGTTAAAGCAAACAGTTTTTTCATCGGTGTGATTTTGACAAAGACCACATCACATTTGATCGTGATTTTGTGCAGAAATGTGAGAAATTCCAAAAGGTTCAGATACTTTTTCATACCATTGTACATTCAAAACAAGACTATGGACTGTGTCTAAGAGGCAATGCCAAGTGTACTGTTTATAAAGGCGCATACACACTTACACATAATCCTTTTGATTGCGGCCTATTTTTCTGTTTGAGGAGCCTAAGGTTTTTTTGAATGTGTCCTCATGCGGGGTACTGCAAGGATGATCAAGAGCTCATGAGCCAAGATATGCACAAGCTATGGCTCTGCTCTTTAAATACGGTTTTTGTGCTCATGTTTCTATTTCCTGCTGCCTTCTTAAAATGCTCTTAATACTGCCAGTTTGGAGGTCAGCTATATTAGGGTACATCCAGGATTATCAAGAACACAGAGAATGAATGACAAACTCTAAAGAAGGGGGTTAACTTGAAACAGTTTTTTGGCTCTGCAAACCTGGCATGCTACATTGATTGTTCATAGATCTGCTGAATATATTTCACATATCAATCTGGGAAAGATCCAATCGAGACATGTTTCATGGGAGGAACATTCAATAAATATCCGGCTGCTAATTGGACGATGGCTCTTCTCATCACACTTGCGAAAACATCATTTCCTGACCAAAAAAGTTTTTAGTGATATTCTTTGCTCCTCTTTTAATTAGGGCATTAAGTGTATTTTGGGCAAAACTTGGGAAATTGACCTATCTGCAAAAATCGTTTTGCATACTGTCATAGTAAGGCTGCAACAACTAAATGATAAAATTGATTAATAAATTAGTTGCCACCTAATTTTTGCCGGCAGCTACTGTATGAGCAGTCCTGTTTAGGTCCTTGTTTGTAATGTGAGGCTGCGCGTGCCAGTGATTAGAGCAAGAGAGAGAGAGTTCACTGCTACACTCAAGTTGGGTTGCTTAATCAATCCAGTAATATGATGAAGTGTCGAGAGTTAGATTGTCTTTTACGTTGCTAGATCCAGTGTGCCTCCATCAGAGGTGAGTAAATAAAGCCAACTATATTTTGTCTAGTCTTGGTTGATGAGACGTTACTACTTAGTACGGAGCGCTAAGCTAGTTAACGATTATGTTAATCAGTGTCTTAAGTGTCCGTTTGTATTGTATTTTGAAGAGCATATGAATACTTCACTCATTGTTAGATAGTAAAGTTGTCTCATATCGTTTATAAAGAAAACCACAAACATAAACCCATTCGCATATAATCTGAGTATCCTTTCAACACATTCAAACTGTAAATTGTCATACAAGAGAGTGTTCCCCAGCAAATTGGATTAGGATTGTATTTATGAACAGCTTTTAAGAAAACTGATTCATTACAGTCTGCCTCCTCCTTATTTCATTGTGTTATTTAGTTTGTTTAAAGAAAATAAATGACTCATTTAAACAAATTATATCAGCACTTCGCCTACAAGAATATCAGTCAGTGTCACTATTTGTTTTATTTGAATGAACAGGACTTTGGTCTGATTAGTGTACTGAGAAATTCTTTGTTTTATACTCAGAACCATTGTTAAAAACTTAAACAATCATGTACTTACACCGCTGCAATTCTGTCAGATAATGCTCAACTTCTCCTAGAAAACGATTGCAGTTACAAATGCTTTGGTAGTAATACTGTATCTTCATTTATTTTGCTTGCAATAAAAACAAAAACAAAAGAGCATTAAGAAAAAATAAATAATTATCATTTTACACAAAACTCCCAAAATGAGACGGAAAAAAGTATTGGCACCTGCAGCCTAATACCTGGTAGCACAACCTTTCGACAAAATAACTGCGAACAACCGCTTCCGGTATCCATCAGTGAGTTTCTTACAATGTTCTGCTGGAATTTTAGACCATTCTTATTTGGCCACCTGCTCCAGGTCTGTGAGATTTTAAGGGTGCCATCTCCAAACTGCCATTTTCAGATCTCTCCACAGGTGCTCTATGGGATTCAGGTCTCATTGCTGGCCACTTTAGAAGTCTCTAGTGCTTTCTCTCAAACCATTTTCTACTGCTTTTTTAAGTGTGTTTTGGGTCATTGTCCTGCTGGAAGACCCATGACCTCTGAGGGAGACCAAGCTTTCTCACACTGGGCCCTACATTATGCTGCAAAATTTGTTGGTAGTCTTCAGACTTCATAATGCCATGCACACGGTCAAGCAGTACAGTGCCAGAAGCAGCAAAGCAACCTCAAAATATCAGAAACCTCCGCCAAGTTTGACTGTGGGGACAGTGTTCTTTTCTTTGAAGGCCTTTTTTTTTTTTCCTGTAAACTGTACGTCGATGCCTTTTCCCCAAAAGCTCTACTTTTGTCTGATCTGACCAAAGAACATTTTTTATGTCCCGAGGTCAGAAGTGGGGTCTTTCTGGGTATCGTACCATAGAGTCCCTTTTCATTTAGACGCCAACGGATAGTATGGGTTGACACTGTTGTACCCTCGGACTGCAGGACGGCTTGAACTTGTTTGGATGTTAGTCGAGGTTCTTTATCCACCATCCGCACAATCGTTCGTTGAAATCTCTCGTCAATTTTTCTTTTCCGTCCACATATAGGGAGGTTAGCCACAGTGCCATGGGCTTTACACTTATTGATGACACTGCGCACGGTAGACACAGGAACATTCAGGTTTTTGGAGATGGACTTGGAGCCTTGTTATTGCCTATGCTTCCTCACAATTTTGCTTCTCAAGTCCTCAGACAGTTCTTTGGTCTTTTTTCTCTCCATGCTAAACGTGGTACACACAAGGACACAGGACAGAGGTTGCGTCAACTTTAATCCATTTTAACTGGCTCCAAGTGTGATTTAGTTATTGCCACCACCTATTATGTGCCACAGGTAAGTAACAGGTGCTGTTAATTACACAAATTAGAGAAGCATCACATGATTTTTCAAAGGGTGCCAATACTTTAGTGGCCTATTTTTGGAGTTTTGTGTAAAATGATAATGATTTAATTTTTTTTGTCCATCTCTTTTATGTTTTTTAACAACTAGCAAAATAAATGAAGATATTACGCCCAAAGCATTTGTAATTGCAATCATTTTCTGGGAGAAATTGAGCATTGTCTGATGAAATTGCAGGGCTGCCAATACTTATGGCTTGCAGCGTACAACATGTCTAAAACAACAAGTTGAATTGTGAAAGTAATTGAAAAACAGTGACATTCATCCCTTTAATTGTTTTAGTTTGATTAATCGATTATTAAAAAAATAGTTAGTGCAGCCCAATGCCATAGAATAGAATAGGCCTCTTTGTCCTGATTGGCTTGCCAGTAGAAGGCGACCAATCCATATTAAGATACAGTACGGCGCATTGGTTCGCGGAAAAGCAAAGATATTGTTTTCCATCAGGAAAAACGTTTGTGACGTTCTTTCCTCTTTAGTAATGAGGAAATGAAGTATATTTCCGACAAAACTTCAGAAAATGAAATATTTAAATTTTTGTTTATCTTGTTTGAGAGGCTGTCTGGACAAAAATACCTCTCAAATCATTGTTAACTGAATGTATTGAGGGCATTATTTAGTCCTGATGATTCCGCTTTTTACACATTAAACACAAATGGGTGAGAGCAAGTGTTTGTGTTATAACAGAAAGTGGAGGGTCCCAACACGTGATGAATCCAGAGAGGCATTCAATACTTAATAAGAGATTCATTGTTCTTGGAGAAGACATAATGTGTTTTAAATTGCCATGCTTTTTTATTACATTAGCAAGTTCAAGGATTTTATTGCAGCATTAATGTGTTATCGTGTGTGTAAAGGTACGTACTACATGTTTTACTGTTTTGAGTTTTAGAGGCAGGCAACCTTAATTCACTTTTAATGTTTGTAAACGGTCACGTCATGTCCGAAAGTATCGAAGTGCAACCTGTGTATGACCCCTCTACACTGCGTATTTCTTTGGCAGTGCATAGCTAAACAAAAGCATGAAATGGAAAAGATGGCTGTTAGCCATAATTCAGCAAGCTTGACTCTTATCACAGGTACCGGTTATAAGCATTGTTTTTTATTATTGAGGGGAAAACAGTTTAGTCAGTGGCATGATGATTAACAATGTCTCTCTTTACCCCAATATTGCATCCCCACCCCCCCAATACTCCTCTTTTCTCTTTCTTAGTTTGACAAAGCCTACGCTTACAGCATCCGCCACATGTTTGGCAAAGAAGGCAAGAGGACAGACTACACTCCCTATAGCTGCATGAAGGTGATCTTGTCAAACCCACCCAGCCAGGGTGACCATCATGGTGAGTTGACAGCTATTAGATGAAATTACAGTGGTACCTCAACATCACAATCACATCGACATACGACGTAAAATTTGACTTGTCATTTGTCTCTGCATATGACGACATGCTTGAAATATGACGATTTATGACAGTTCCATTGTTTTTTTTGCAAGACGGAAGCACGGCGAATTTTCTTGAGAGAGAAAGCAACATAGGTCCGAAGAAGGTTAGTGTAGGTAGTGAAAAAAGGAAAAAAGTCACAAATGGCATTTTAACTCGACTATACGGCCGGAATATGTCTACGATCTTGACGGTTTCACCTCCGACGTCCGTTCGCCAGTCTTTTTAAGTTAAGGTGATGATTATTATTTTTGTAACATCATCAAAAAAGTCTCCAGCTACGTCAGGTTTTACTCACTTTGACTAGGTTCATACTACAGGTCTTAATGCACGAATCCGATTTTTTCGTGTTTTTCCGACTCGAGTCGGACATTAACTTGACGGTCTGAACGGGACAAGTCGCATAGAAGTGGACCATTTCAAATCCGATCTGAGTCACTTTCGTATGTGGTTCAAATCCGATCTGGGCCACATTTTTTCAGAAAGTGACTGGCGGTCTGAACCATCAAGACTCCCTAATCGGAATTCATGCAGCAATTATGTCAGCAAAGAGCAAGACGCACGGAGGACGGCAGCCATGTAGGCATTAGCGCCTAGCTTGAACTCTGCTTTTAAGCACGAAATGGGCTTGACCACAGTCATAAAAAAATAAAATTAAGAAAAGAATAAGCCTTACAATTTTCGATTTTCATTCTGTGCGCCGAATGAGCAATATTTCATTATTGCACACATGGCCGAGTCGGGGCAAACTGACGCAACCACGACATTTCACGCACACACGTCAGAGGTTGTGTGTGTGTGTATGTGTTCTATCACTCCATATAAACTTTGAATATAAGACCAAACGGGGATTATTAATGTCTGTTATTTGTGTCCTCTTTTTTGGAAATCAAAATATGATCACTCTGGAACGACATACAGCTAGCATGTGTGATTTGTTTTGATGCTTTTGCTCATACTTGAAGAGTCTCAGTGGACAAAGGCAGTCTGAACGGGCACGCCAAAAAAACAGATATGGCAAAAAATCGGATTTCAAACGGAGAGTCAGATATTACGTCGGATGTCGAAAAGGTCGTGTGTCGAAGCAATCGTATGTCAAGGGGACCACTAGGAAATTTTTTTTAAAAAATGTAATGTTTTCAAAATGTACAGTGTCAGGACTTGAGGGCAGATGACAAGAAATAAATGTATTTGTAGGGTGTCCATTTCGTCACAGCGATCCGGAGCTGCTGAAGCAGAAACTTCAATTCTACAAGGTGTCTCCCAATGGTATTACTCAGGTGGGTCCTTCACAGAAAAAATACAAAAAAACGTAATTGATGCCTAAGGTAATTCTAGAAAAGCTGTACTTTGCAACTACGCCTATCTTTCCCTGCAGATATTAGATCTGGTCAAAGGTATGCATTATCAGTTGGCCTGCCAGAAGTATTTTGAGCTGACTCACAATGTAAGTAGACCTCCATGACTTACGTTGTATAAATGGCAAAATATTTTCATTGGAAAAATAGGCAAAAATATTAAAAGCATGCTATTTTACCACCAGCTGGAGGATGCCAATTTCTCCCTCAATCACCCCAACCAGTACTTTGTGGAAAGCCAGAAGGTTTTGGGAGGGGGCAGAGATGTCAAGCGTGATATCGTGGATATCCCACAGAGGTCACAGGGTAATTCTACATTTAAAAACCATGGTGCTGCTCGAGAAAAGGCACCAGCAGCTGCCAACACAAACAGCTCACAGGATTTGGCCGAAATGACGAAAGATCTGGACTCCTACTTCCAAGATATCTGATTCATTCTTTGCCCGCATGTAGAAAATAAGTGTTTTTGTGTAGGATGGACAGGTTTTGACTGTTAGGGCAGAATAGGCCCTTCACTTCAGACCTAAAGTCACATTGCTTTTCTTATTAAACATCTTTCCATTATGTTTTTCAGGCATGAAAATCTCTCACCTTTCGGCGAAATTCGCCGTTTTGAAGTAAAAAAGGGCGACCTACGTGAATTGCGTAGATCCGAGGAGAAATTCTTTTTTTTTTTTGGGGGGGGGGGGGGGGTCGGGAGGTTTTATTTAATTATTATTATTATCATCATCATGTGATTAACTTAGTACGTAAACTGAGCACTTAAGAAATCGGTTCTTTAAAAAAGTGACAACTTGGACAGTCAGCAAATCCTTCTAGATGCTTCGCTGACGAGAACCAATCATCGGCCCAAGCTGCGTTCCATTATTCCAAACGCGCGCACTCCATACGTGTACATGGAGTGCTCGGAGAGCCTTTGGTTGGATCGCAAAGCTGCGAAAACAAAAAGCAGGCCTCACCCACACCGGGGCAGACCAGAGCGCAGCATACACACTTGCCTGTATTTGCCAGCAGATTGAATTTGGTGAGTAATGGTTTCAATCGTTTTCACATTTTGCGATATAAAAAAGTTACTGCCATTCGTTGCAGCTTGCGTTGAACACTGCCAGAGCTAGCCAAATCTCCCATGAAAAAAAATAGCTCCCGTTAAATTGGCGTCAAGCTTGTGTATTTAGCGGTAATATAAATGAAGAAACACACTGTTGAGTCAAATTAAGCGGCTGCTCTCGGACGGAGGGGGGCGCCTCGTATCGCTCCCGTTGTTCGCCTGAGACGCGTTATTTTCGGCTGGGACTTGAGCTGACGGCCGGTGTCGGCACAACACCGGTCCGACGAGTGGTAGGAATGACTCTTGCTTCTTAAAGCTTTTCAGAAATACAGGGATCCCTCGTTTTTCGCGGTTAATGGGGACCAGAACCCGCCGCAATAAGTGAAAACCGCGAAGTAGCGCCCCCCCTCCCCATTTTTTTAAAAATTTTACATTGGAAAAAAGATACATGTATATAAGACATGCTTTTTCACTTTTTTAACCAAAGTATCATTTATAAATGGTTTTCAAGCACTTCAAAATGTAAGAATTATGATAAGTTTTAAACATGTTACTGCCCCACCGAATTATTTTTAAACAAGAATAAAGTAGTAAGAAAATGCTTGGCTTTATTAAATGCTTCATAGTGAGTCTACTCAAACCCTCTCAGGCTTTGTTAAACGGTGATTGACGCATGTGCAAAGTTTTTCTTTTTATATATATTTTTTTGTTTGAAGCAACTTATTTGATTGAATAATAAAGACACAAATGTCCTAGCCAAAATGTGGCCCAAACACAAAACAACATTACTTCAAAGGAAACATTTGTTTCAATCAAGAAAAATAGTTTTCAAATGCTTTTTTGTCTCAAATTTATTTTTGCTATCAAAAACAATTTTTTTAATTGAAGTGACTTTTTTGGGATTAAAAGTATATACTGTATTTTGATTGAAGCAACTTTGTTTTTGATAGAAGTAACTTTGTTTTTTGATTGAATAATAAAAACACAAATCTACCTCCATCGTTATTGAGAGAAAGAAATTAAGAAAGCTTTAAAACTAAAAGCCACCGGGGAGTTTTTTTTTTTTTTTTTTTTTTTTTTTTTTAATATTTATATTTCATTACATAGACATGCCTCTTAGGGAAAGGAGATTGAGGGATAAAAAAAGGAGTTGGATGAGGCTGCTAAAGGCAGTGGATACCTCATCAGCTGGGTGAATAGCATACCTAGTAAGAACAAGTTTGCAAGGATAGTCGGGTATTAAATACAATTATAAACGCAATTACAATGTTATTTTTCTATAAGATTTTATGTCATTGCTTTATTAATCATTAGGTGCTAGAGTTGTTAAGTATGGATAATAATGAAATAATAGTTTTGAGAAAACTGTGCTGTTGGTGGCTCAGTGACCATCTGATGTGGTTTGTTTGTTCTCAGATGAACAGGTTGAGGAAGGAAATTTTGATGCAGAGGTTGAAGGAAGAAAAGAGGCAGACTGACTGAGTCACAGCCAGAAAGTGTTGATGACAGTTATGATTTCTATTCACTGTTGCCCCCTCCCAATTAAAGTATGTCACAGTCGCAGCCAATTATTATCTAAAGCTGGTTAAAATTGAAGTTATGTTGTTTTAAGGTGTATTAAATACTTGTTCATGTGCCCCTTTTGATCTACGAGCACCTGCCCCTCCACCGGTCTCTGCACGGCCCTGCTGAAACACAGTGTGGGTTGACAGAGCTCAATATTTTGTTGGGGTGTACAGTGTACTGGAACATATTTCCTCCACACCCTTCTCACCTTTTTAACCCCTGACCCATTTTCATGCCTGGTTTTTGAGACCACATTGTCCTTGTTCCAAGACGACTTGATGGTGTTTTGATGTGAGATCTTGGTGATGCTAACTAAAGATGCACTGATACCGATACTAGTATCGGCAGGGGGCGCCGATCCGGCCCGAAATGGTGGTATCGGTATCGGCGAGTACCAACAAAGACGGCGCCCATACCATTTACCGGTCCATTATTATAACATTTGACCACAGCCTTTTTCTCCTCCTGGCGCTCACTACACTCTCTCTGTGTTGTGTGATGACACGTGAACACCAAGCAGCTATCGCGATTGGCCTGCTCCAGACCAATGAGAGCGGGCCAATAGCCACTCCTGACCAATCAAAAGGGGGCTTTTTCATATGGACGAAAAACAAACCAGGAAATATGGCGGCGGTCGGGAATTATTTTCCAAATAGAAATCCCGTCGATTAAAATCAATGGCTGCATGCAAGATTTGCGGCCTGAAAGTTTGGAGATGTGGAGTTAAATCGGCCAGTTTCAATACCTCGAACTTGATAAAACATTTGAAGACGAAACGTGAACGAACACAACGAGTTTGAGCCTGCAAGAGCAGGACTGCTATCCAGAGGAAGAAGGCCGCTGGACCGGAGCAACAATCTCTGGTCAGTTCACTTCGTCTACTTTACTTTTATTGTCTTTTACTGAAAGAAATGCCGCAGTAATTTGGGAAGTGTTTCCAAAGTATTGTTGCCACCTTTCAGAAATAGAAATAAGGGACTCCCACCTCCCGAAAAAAAAGGAGAGACGGGATGCTGTGGTCAATTATTATTACTTATAATTGTTAGCGTCCTTAAATGCGGAAACAAGGTTGAACCTCGGAGCAGACAACAAGCGGGGGATACATAAAAGGGTTTAATGATTGCAAACAAAAAATAACACGCGATCGCGGGATAGTAGAAATAACAAAAGGAGCCCGTGACAGCAGGTCGATGGACAAACTAAGACGATAGGCAGCGGTTACAAACGAGAGCAGCACACTAACAGAAAAACCCAATGCAGGGGCATAACAAGCAAATGTAGCGAGATTATTGTGCCAGATGTCAAATAGCGATCAGCAAGGCAAATATCTCGGCAGCCTTCTCTGAGATCACCCGTGCTTAAATGCTACGTTGATGAGCCTGCATTGGATTCAAGTGCCACACCCCCACGCCCAGCAACAAAACACAATCCAACCAGCAGCAGAATGTGACAATAATTTCATGAAAGTTGCACTGTTTGCACTTTGAGAGGTTTAAAAACGTTTATTCAGTTCATTCAGAGTTTATTATTATGAATTTATTTTTACTTTCTTACTGTTGGGCTAGTATTATACATGTTTTATTAATTTCACAAATTTAGCACTATTTTGGCCTTTGAGAGCTAAAGGTTTATTCAACTATTGTCTACTAGGGTTTAGTGTACTTTTTCCTATTTTGCAAAGGTAAGCAACAGCCTGACAAAGCCTTGATAGCAATGATTTCACATCCAATTATGTAGCTCTTTGGAAGGAAAAAAAAATTAAGGAAAAAAAAAACTATATACATATATATATATATATATATATATATATATATATATATATATATATATATATATATATATATATATATAAACGGGGTGGTATCGGTATGGTATCGGCCGATACTGCACAGCCAGGTATCGGTATCGGGGCCAAAAAATGGTATCGGTGCAACATTAATGCTAACTAGAACGTTCCTCTGCTGCCTCAGTAACAATATCATTGCATTTGGTGGCAGGAGTGTGGATGAACAGTGGCAGATGGTTGGGTGAAATAAATAATCCCCCTGGTTGTATTATGCCACCGGCCCCGGGAATATTGCCTCTCAGTGCACAATATATTCCTAGTGTATGTGGTGAATTCCCAAACTTTTTACCTCCTTCCTAATAAGATGTGAAAAATGGTGGCTGTAAAAAAATCGGAACCTTTTGTCCTGCTTTAGTATTTGGCATTGCAGCCTTATCTCACTTTTTCAGAAAGTGCAGTTTTGTTCTTTTATCAGCATTTTTTGTTTTGTTAAGATTAATAACTTGAGATCCAATTAGTGGCTCAGACGAGTCAGCCCTTAATTATATGAATACAAACACTCTCCCCCAAAGGAAGAGTGGTGCCTTGAATGGTTAAGAGGATCCTTCTGTAGTTAAATGATTTTATGTCTAATAACTCCTGGTGGTGGTGTAAAATTCCAGATGGATATGTCATTTCTATTTTCTCTGTGCCAAGACATTTGTGGGACCAGAATTCATAGCTTCTTACACCAGCACAGCACACATCGTTTTATTTGGGATTAACCGTTGAAAATGGTGCTCCACTTAAAGGATTTATCCAAGTGGGTAACAGTGCCACTGTCATCAAGAGAATGCCGGATGCGTTTTGGTAAAGCTTGACTGCAGCTAAAAAGGGAAAAAAAAAAAAACGCTAAATGCATTATAGGCTCGTGACAAGTGCAGGTTGTTCTCTTCCTATTGCTTTAAAAAATAGCATCCAACTAATGTGACCCTAATGCAGTGTTTCTCAATTGTTTTCTGTTACGTCCCCCCTCAGCAAGACGCAAACGCCACCCCCCTCCCAACTTTCTGCCACCACTAAATAGGCTATATATATATATATATATATATATATATATATATATATATATATATATCTCTCAGAGGTTGCGCTAGACTTTTTCCTTGTCTGTCATTTTGACTGACATGGTCATGAAAATCCGGTCATAATCTATTTTTACCCGTCACTTAAATTTTTTAAATGATGATAATGACACTGTGGTGACCCTTTGTTTGGCATAATTCACCTTCCGTACTTGTGTGTCCATTTGGCCGAGCGCGTTAGCGGCTACGACACAGTCACGTGACAAAGACACTTAAGAGCCGCGCTCGTTCCGGCTTGAATAGAGAGTTCACAGAGAGCAGCAGAGCTACAGTGGCTGGACACAGCAGTTCGAGCTAACAAGACTCTTAACATTGCATACTGCTTCAACATATTCAATAGTATTTAGTTTTCATTCATTTTAAATTAATATTCTGTCCGAACAAGCTTAACAGAGAATCCACACCGTGCCATCACAAATCAAGCAGATGAATATGTAACTTTTTCTCCGCAGTGACAAAAACAGCTGACTGTGGCCCCAGTAGGTAGGCTACATTATGGAACGATGAAATTAACAGTTCACCTGCTGTGGCCTGAACGGAGTCTTACACCTTCCTCCTGGTGTGCATGGACTTGAATTGCGTGCCCGCTTGTGCAGTCCCTGTTTTTTCACCTCTTTTATCAACACCATCGTCGTTTTGGGGCTTTTTGAAGAAACTTCGGACACTCAGTTGCCTTGACATTTTTCAGAGTAAGGCCAACGACGCCATGCATCAAGAGAGACAATAGCTAATTAATATGCTCACTCGCCACCCTGTGGTCTGGGGTGTGAATTGCAACCTGTCAAAATGACAGGTGGACTTCAGTTTTTTCCGTCACCGTTTTAAAAAATCGGTCAACGACTGAAAATATTCGGTTAACGCGACCCCTGATATATATATATATACTGTATATACAGTCCCTGACAAGTCTTGTCGCTTATCCATTTTGTAGAAACAATTGCTTTATCATTTAATGAAGACATAAAGGTCAAATTTTGGCAAGACAAAAGTTTTGTCGCCTACATAAAGTAGTGTGAAAATTGAACAAAAAATGTACTTCAAATACAAAAATATGTTACATAAGCGAATTAGTGTTGCTGTGAGATCCAAATTTAGTATTTTATATGACTTCCACGGGCTTCGGCAAGGATTCATACAATTTATTGATGAAGCCATCAGGAACAGCAAAGAAAGCACTCTTGCATGCCTCCGAGAGTTCATCAACATTCTAGGGTTTCGTCTTCCATGCTTCCTCTCTCATCCTACCCCAGACATGCTCAACAGCGTTGGGCACATTACTTTAAAAAAGTAATTAGTTACATTACTCACTACTTCTTCCAAAAAGTAACTGAGTTAGTAACTGAATTACTCTATAGTAAAAGTAACTAGTTACCAGGGAAAGTAACTATTTCCGTTACTCTAAAAAGAACTTGTTGTATGTCAAAGAATTTGAAATTTTCTGAACAGTATTCGAGTCAGTGGAATAGAGAAGAACAGACAGGTAGTTAACTTGTTAGATGCTTCAGCAGATTTGAATTGCTTACCACAGATGTCGACAAAAGCTTTGCCCCGGGACATAAATTACACATTACATACAGGTTCTTTCCTTTAATTTCGACAAACTTGAAATAGTGTCTCCACCTCTTAAAGGACAATTTTTCTTCTGAATGCTCTGCCATCCCGACCCTCTGCATCTGTTTTGCGTGTGTTTGCCGCACGCGCTATTCCAGTTTGCTTGTGAAATCACCGGCTCTGATTGGCTTACCACGACAAATGACTCTAACCCACAGCCAATCACAATCACTTTCATCGCATCTCTCGAGGGGCTGCATTTAGCTAGGCTCGTTTCCCGACAATTCATGTCACCTTCAAAGCGCCTGCCGTCCTCAAGATGGAAGCAGAATTATTGCTGGCTGACAGTGGGAAATGGGAACGGGGCTAGCATCAGGTGTAGCAAACACAGAAACGTTACCAAAGTTTGGAAAGCATTGTCTAATTGAATGAGCAGGGACAAACAGCTTGGAGTCAGAAGTACGTGCTCTATTCTCGGACCTGAGCGCACCCCAAGTCTTGGATGACAAATCAACAGCAGAGAGTCGACTCGACACGGCTGGTAGTTTCGTCAGTTTATTCAGAGTAAGTAACGCACCGCTTTTGACGGTCAGTAACGGTAATGGCGTTGTAACGGCGGAAAAAGTAATTAGTTAGATTACCCCGTTACTGAAAAAATAACGCCGTTACGTAACGGCGTTATTTATAACGGCGTTACACCCAACACTGATGCTCAATGATGTTCATGTCTGGTGACTGGGGTGGCCAGACCTGGAGGATCTTGATTTTCTTTGCCTTGAGGTACTTTGAGGTACAGATTGAAGTAAGCGATGGAGCACCATCCTGCTGCAAAATTTGTCCCTTTTTATGGTTAGGAATGTAAGAGGAAGCTAAGATTTTTTGATATTTCAGACTATTTATGTTGCCTTCCGCCCTGCAGATCTCTCGCACACACCCATACTGGATGTAACCCCAGACCATTATTTTGGTTATGATGTAACCACCAAACTTCACTGTTTTCTGAGTGACTATCGGATCCATGCGGGCTTCAGTAAGTCTCCTGCAGTATTTGTGGAGACTGTGGTGTAATTCAATGGAAGATTCATCTTAAAAATCCACCTTTGACCATTTTTCCAGCGTCCATCCTTTTGACAGGCTGTGGGCCTGGGCCAATGCCACATGTTTTTTAATTGTCTGCACCCTGAGAGATAAATAGTCTGAAATACCAACAAATCTTAGCTGCCTCTTATATTCCTAAATTCTGCAGCAGGATGGTGCTCCATCGCATACTTCAATCTCTACCTCAAAGTTCCTCAAGGCAAAAAAGATCAAGATCCTTCAGGACCGGCCAGCCCAGTCACCAGACATGAACATCATTGAGCATGTCTGGGGTAGGATGAAAGAGGAAGCATGGAAGACGAAACCCAAGAATGTTGATGAACTCTCGGAGGCAAGCAAGACTGCTTTCTTTGATGTTCCTGATGACATCAATAAATTGTATGAAACCTTGCCGAGACCCGTGGAAGTCATACAAAATATTTGGATCTCACAGCAACACTACTTGATTAGCTTATGTTATGTAACATATTTTTGTATTTGAAGTACTTTTTTTTTTTTCAATTTTCACACTAGTTTCTGTAGGCGACAAAACTATGTCTTCATTAAATGATAAATCTTTTTTCAGTGAAACAAATATATTCTTGTACATTCAAAATCATTTGGGAGGGTCTGAGCTTTCATATGAGCCATTACTGAAACCAATTGAATAATTAAAGGTCAGGTTATTAGCAATTGTTTCTACAAAATGGATAGGCGACAAGACCTTCGTCAGGGACTGTATATGGCAGAAAACCTACATGTGACACTGAAGTCCCGCTCCGAGAGCCCCAATTTGGCCAAATTACAAATTTTTTATATGCATGTGGGATACATCATTGGAAAGCTTAGAATCTCAATTTTCTGGGGGAAGAAAAAATTTGAACAGGATGGCATTTAAAAAACATAATAATAACCCCTAAACCCTAATTCAAGGTGAGCGCATGAGAGTATAATTTAAGACACCATGATTTTAACAAGATGTTATCGCGTACTTACCTTGTTTCGATCCAAAACTCTGTGTAGCATGTCTCACCGAGTGTCAAGACACAGCTGTGAATGGCCACAGTCGGACTTTTCGGGGATTT
Source organism: Corythoichthys intestinalis (assembly GCF_030265065.1). Lineage (NCBI taxonomy): Eukaryota > Metazoa > Chordata > Actinopteri > Syngnathiformes > Syngnathidae > Corythoichthys > Corythoichthys intestinalis. The sequence continues at coordinate 10,282,974 of NC_080404.1, forward strand.
TATGGGTGAAACGCGGTAATATAACAAGGGTCGTGATGCAGAAATCGCAGACATAAAGGAGTGGTCGAGATTTTCTTTTTTAAATATTTACCTTTTTAAATGTTTTTTTTTCTCAATTTTTCTTTGTTTGGATCGATTATCATCTAAAATGTCAGGAAAAATGCAACAGTGACAAAAAAAATAAAACGATACTTATGAAGTAGATATCCTTGACCTATTCACAAACACCATTTTTTTCACTGTGACGTAATTTGTTTAAAAGTTTAAAATATGCGAGTGAATGTTGTGAAGTCATTTTTAAACTAAACATTAAACATCAATTAGTGATTCTAAGCTAAAAATGATAAGACATTTCAAATCATAAATATAGTTACCTTTTTATGGCTGGGTTGAAACAAAAGCTGTTGCTCAGTGTCTGTAAACGGGGGTCTCCAGGGTAAAACAGACTAATTAAAAATAGTTGGGGGGGGGGCTTAATGCGCCATGAAACTTATGGCAGCATATAGACATATTGTTCTATCAAACAACAGTTCTTTTGGCTTAAAATAGAGCAGTTTATTTTAAAGAGGGTTGCAAGAGCAGAAACTGCTTTTTCAGCCTGGTCTGATTTCCCGCCATATATATTTGTCTAAAAAATTAAGAGTAAAATAAATAAATAAATAAAATAAGAACACCTCTACATAGTATTGTCCTTGTTCACATAAAAAGTAGGGCTGTCAAACGATTAAAATTTTTAATCGAGTTAATTACAGCTTAAAAATTAATTAATCGTAATTAATCGCAATTAATCGTAATTCTAACCATCTATAAAATATGCCATATTTTTCTGTAAATTATATATATTCTGTAAAATAAATTGTTGGAATGGAAAGATAAGACACAAGATGGATATATACAGTACATTCAACATACGGTACATAAGGACTGTAGTGGGCATTTCACTCTACTGTCATTTAAATCTGTCTATGCTGTCCTCACTCCGAAGCGTCTACTTTTTCCAAAGCTAGACAGCTAGTGAACGACGCCTTAATAATCAGACTTCTTCCTTTTTCATCTGATTTATTAATAAAATAGCCTCAAACCATTGTCCTCTTTAGACCGTCATAAAACTACAAAAAAAAGTACACAAGCATTGCATTAGCAACAACGTTAGCTTAGCACGCTATACAGGTTCACTAAACATAAACAAAAAGCGTCTCATACAAAAAATAGAACATTTCGCTTACTAACATAATACGTACATTCTTTACAACAACCATACTTACTGACAAATCTTGTCCAAGGATCATATAAGCACAACATTACAACGTAGGCTTCAGCCCGAGACTTCGTGCAGCCATATGAACTGGCAAGAAAGAAAATAAACCATGTCGCAAAGCGACCACAAGAGTTCGCTGTTGTGCTGCAGCACAAAAAGCCTTGCTGTAAAACTTACCAAAAGGCAGAATACTGTCTGAGCGGGACATGTGCGTTAATTGCGTCAAATATTTTAACGTGATTAATTTAAAAAGTTAATTACCGCGCGTTAACGCGATAAGTTTGACAGCCCTAATAAAAAGTAATATAGATTATCTAACAATTAAGTTATACTCTTCTTATAACATTTTTGTAACACAAAGGACTTAAAGCACATTTTTGCCTGAATTGGAAAAAAAAAAAAGTCACATCCAAACAACACACTCAAGGTAAATCTTTGACCATTTGATACTGAAAAATCAAATTTAAGAAAATCCATGAATAATAATAAATTCACATTGATTGGCAACAAAAACTCGAGTACAATATGCCAAACAATTTGACCGAAAAAACAAAAATTAATAAACAAAAACGCCACTGTCATTGGACAGAGGGATTTATTTTGGCTGCAGGCGGTATCAGCTGCTTTGCTATGGTGGGAGGTTATTTTTGCACTAGGCAGCTTGGTATGCCACCTTATATGATGCTAACAGTGCTTGCTGGTTTACTGATGTAACATAATGCGGGATGATTGTTAGCTATATTCAGCGCGTTTTCGCTGAAAAAAATCAAGCGGCTTATCAGTGTGATTGGGGTCTAATAGTTAAGGTCCGAATTAATTTGGCTTCATGCTGTCCACTGCCAACATTTTTAGACAGTTAACATATTGGTTAGGGGTGTAACGGTACAGAAAAATCTCGGTTCGGTACGTACCTTGGTTTTGAGGTCACGGTTCGGTTCATTTTCGGTACAGAAAGAAAACAAAATGCAAAATATAAATGTGATAGTTGTTTATTACACTTTTGTGCTTTCAACAATAGGAGCATTAGCCTATACAAAGCTAGAATTCTGCTCAAAAAGTAGCGGGTATTTAAAGATAATAATCCAACAACAATTTGCCTTTCAGAACCAGCGTATTGGTCAGCTTTCTTTCTGAAAGAAAAAAATAAGTCCTGTGCGAAAAAAAGCAATCCCAATGACAAAGATTTTAACATGTATTTTATTTACAAATGAAATGCCTCAATGAATCGTTTTTTATTCTTATGAATGGTTTTCAAAAGCTTTATTGGTGGATTTTCTCAACTTAAAGTGCCACACAGAAATTAATCATTTTTAATTGTGTAAGCAGAATCTGTGTATTATTCTTATTATTTAATTACAGGTGTTTTAGCTCATTTCAATTTATTTTATTTAAATGGGCCATTATTTATTTTATTATGTGTTTACATTTTACAAATGTGATGTAGTATTCATTTATATTGTATATTTTATGTATGTTTATGTTGTTTATTTATGTATATTTTATAACTTTAGTTCCTATATGCATATTAGTTCCTACTTGTTTTGTTGTGGTAGGGGGGTTGTATTGAACACGGGGCCGTGTTGGTTATTATTGTAGCAGAGAAGACAGCAGTAAATCAACAAAGACAAGTCAACTGTGCCCCGATCTACCACTCAAGAGATCTGAGGGACTCAAAAAGTGGGTTACGATTGATATTAGTTTGAAAATCGACCGGATCCACCGTATTTTTACACAAGTGACTTCCGGTCTGCCCGATCCTTGCTAGTCGTATTGACGCAGGAGGGCCGCGTCTCGCGTCAAATAATAAACTCTGCCGTTCTTTTCGCGTTGAGCCGCTTCTGGGATGCGTCTAACACGCGGCAGCAATGCGACTGATGTGCATTGGCTGATTGACTTTAACGCCCGCGTTCCAATGCGTTCTCGCAACGGCCACGTTGTCACCCGTTGACGTTTCTGGGTTATACTGTCCTACTGTGTTGGTCCTCATTATAGTAGAGAAGACGGAGTAAATATAATCAACACAAAGAAACTGTAACCCGATCGACTCACAGCCTCGAAAAGTAAGGGTTACGTTACGTCAGAAACTCGTTCGGTACGCCTCCGTTCTGAACCGAGCACCCCGTACCGAAACGGTTCAATACAAATACATGTACCGTTACACCCATAATATAGGTCTTTCCTTGTCTACCACTGTATTAAAAGTGAAGCCAATCGCCACATGTGCTTCGTCATATTTCCTCATCTTAGCCCTTCATATTAGCTCTTGCTGTTTGCTGTGTGCTCGTTTGGTTAAAAAATACAGTGGTAGCTCTACATCCGATCACTTCGATATACGATATTTTCGACATCCGACGTAAATTTTGACTCACCAACTGTTTCTACATCCGATGACATGTTCGAAATATGACTATCTATGACAGCGCAGCAGTTTGTTTTTCCCGCAAGATGGACGCAGGGCAGATTTTCTTGTATCAACATGGGTTCCAATAATGTTAACGCGGGTGGTCAAGTAAGGTGATGCTTACCCTTGAAATGAAGATGGAAAAAATAGAAAAATATGAACGTCGTGTGCGCATCTGTGAACTGGCTTGACAATACCACCGTAGAATGTCTATTCTCGACGGTCCTCCACCGACCTCTGTTCGCCAGTCTTTATAAGTTAGGGTGACATTTATTATTGTGGCAACATCGCCAAATAAATCTCCAGCTCGTCAGGTTCCTAATCATTTATTCCATCAACTTGTTTAACACAACATGCCTACTGTCCCCCGCAGTTGAACAAAGTCCTAGCTCGCTCTGTCAAGTCAGCAGTGCAATGCATTCAGGTACCCCACACAAACACATTTGCCAAAAAGGACCCGATTCGTGACAATATTACAGGAATTATTACGATTATTATATTCCAATTTTATTCACAATTTATTTGTTTTGCTCCGCGTAATTGCTATTTGCAATAGCACCAACAGTATTTATTAAGGATTTAGTGTAGGTTTTCGGGCTGTGGAACGAATTAATGGAATTTTAATGTATTCTTATGGGTAAATCTTGCCCGACATATGACCATTTCGACTTACAAACTCGGTCCTGGAACGAATTAACTTTGTATTTAGAGGTACTACTGTACTGTGCACACTTTGAAAATGAGAGCGTCACTGGCATCCAATGAGTGGATGTGCAATTTCACTTTATTCTAGTGCGGCAAAAAAGTATGTTCCCCGAGGTCACAGCCCCAACGGCGGGCCCGCACCAGTATTTGAAAATAACTGCCCTAATCAGAGTGAGATGAAGAGAAAAACAGATTAATTTATTATACTTTCCTATTTCATATCCATTTTCTTCCATGCCAGTCAACATGGAATGCAACATACAAACTTTAGGTAGTCCCCATGTTACGAAGGAGTTCCTTTGTTACGCTGACGACTTTAAAGGGATCCACGGATATAATGACTTGTATTTCTTAGTTTAACTAGTAGGTTGCCATTGTTGTTGGTGTCACAGCGCGGTGACGTCACATGGTTACGCTGCCGGGCTTCCAGAGTATGACTCTAGCGACATAAACATGTCATCTCTTCAACCCTTGCAATTTGAAACCGAAAGGTAACATTAATGAACAAGACAGCACTGTCGATATTTCACAAGACGAGCAGCAAAAGCAGAATGAACAGCAGACTGGATGAAATGAAAGGCGAGTTGGGGAAAAAAAAAAAAAAAATCTGCCAAAATGTGCTAGACCGGCGAAATGTCCTACAAGAGGCAAATTTGACACCCTAAGTACTACCCTGCACTTTCAGATTTGTTTAGATGCATAGACAGAACATACTAAAAATGCTGCTGCTTTGAATCTACCACGAGAAAACAATGCTTAAAAGTATGAGAGGGAAACACATACAAAAAGTATTTTGAGGCAATGAAAAGGTAATAAAAGACAATAACACAAATAGTAAGTATTCGCTGCTTTTAACCAGCGAGCCCATGTGTTGGACGTCTCACCACGTACTAGGAATAGCGCACCGCACGAATGCTATTTTTAGACTATAAGGCTGCGTGACTTCACCATCGTAAAACGTAAGGGGGCCAACATAGAAGAGCGCTCGCATACAACCAATGCTAATACTGCTTGTTTTCTGCTGGTAATCTTTCAAAAAAAAGAACATGCCGATTAAACACGGCTGCTATGGAACTTAGAAACGACTCTACACATTGCAACATATGAAGAATGCTTTCTTCATACGTTTCCCGAAGCCAAAAACTCAGAGAGGAAAAAATGTGAACAATGGATTAACTTGTATGGACGTCCAAAACACCAGTTTAACGCCAGCCAGGGTGAGCTATTAAATTTCATGTGCAATAAACATTTTGTTGGTGGCCATAGTCCTACAGCTCGACAATCCTGCCCCGAAGAGGTAAGCCATTTTGATATTTTTACAAATTTTTTAGCGTGGCGTTTTGCTGTGCTGCCCTCTGTCTGACAATGAATGACCTGACAAAAATAAAATTGTATTCATATATCACAACAGCATGTCGGCTTATTTTTCTAAAATACGGATATTTAAATAAATTAGCCATGTTTGACCTTGGTCTTTTTGTAGTAAGCCTGTTCATGCCTACAGGTAGGCTCTAGTTTTAACAGCTTTACCGTTCTTGTTGTAAAGAAACAACCTTAGTAAGGGAGAAGTGTAAATAAATTAATAGAATTAAGACTTGTTATTAATGAAAAATTTAATAGTGTTCGTTAGCTGTCACTGAGTTGCATTTGCAATCCACTACAGAAAGATAGCAATATATATGACCCCCCACCCACCCAAGAATGGTCAAAGAAATAAGACAGAGGATATAATATATACGTAAGAAAGACAGGGCATATGCTAGTATAAGATGGCTTGTTGAAACAGGAGAATGTCATTGTCAGTGTCGTAAGGCAATGCACACAAGAAAAAGGCATCGATAAAAAAGCTACCTCTTGATCAGGTCGGCTCTTTTTCAGCCCTCAACACTCAAGCCATCTCTTTAATTGAACATTTGCATGTTCTTCCACATCTTTACCACTGAATTTGGCACTAGCGACATCATTTTCAGACAGAATTGTTAGGTTTAGCTCAGTAAACATCTTGTTCGTACACTATTTACATGCATCTAGCATGAGAGACAAATACGAGTTTGACCCCAGCAGCAACAGTTGCTAACGTCAAGAATATTAATGAGCATAGGCGACGTTTTAAGTGCGGTACGATATTGCAGAACATCGGTAGTATTTGTCGGTGACAGTGACAATCTACGTCATCACCCTAAATGTCCATAAAACATGGCGCCCTCCGTAGGTCGAAACATGGACTAAATATTATAGGTTTTTAAATCAATGGCAATATTTTATGTTTCTAATAACATATTTGAATAAAAGAGAACAATTGTGGCTTATTAGAGCCACCAAGTCTTTAAGTCCGAGGTTCCCTTTAAGTACCCTTAAATATCCCCCAAATCTCAAAATAACTGTCGAAAAATATATATTATACGACATTGTACTGTCCTCGCCAAGATGTAGGAGCTAAGTCATAGCTAGATAGCAAACTAAGCTCCGAAATGATGATGTCAGAGGTCTGTGTGACTTGCTGACTTTATTCAAATGCGCATTACATTCAACACTCACAGAATGAAACTCAGATGAAATAAAATCAAGTTTAATCTTCAATAGCAGCAATTCAAATTTGCGTTTACAACTAGCTGCTGACAGCGCAATAACAATCCACACAAACGATTAGCATGTATCAGTTAGCGTCCGCACATCATCAAAAGTACAGTTGTGGTCAAAAGTTTACATACACTTGTGAAGAACATAATGTCATGGCTCTCTTGAGTTTCCAGTTATTACTACAACTATGATTTTTCTCCGATAGAGTGATTGGAACAGATACTTCTTTGTCACAAAAAACATTCATGAAGTTTGGTTCTTTTATAACTTTATTATTCAATTCAATTCAATTTTATTTGTATAGCCCTCAATCACAACAGAAGTCTCAAAGGGCTTTACAGAGGCAATATGATACACAATTAGAAATGAAGCAACAAAGATGAATAGATGCAATTATTATGGGTTAACAGAAAAAGTGATCAAATCTGCTGGGTCAAAAATATACATACAGCAACACGAATTGGCAATTTTGACTTCTCTGAGGCCATTTAAATAGGGCTCATTGGATGCAAACGCCCACAAACGCTACAATGGGAAAGTCAAAGGAGCTCAGCATGGATCTGAAAAAGCGAATCATTGACTTGAACAAGTCAGGAAAGTCACTTGGAGCCATTTCAAAGCAGCTGCAGGTCCCAAGAGCAACAGTGCAAACAATTGTTTGTAAGTATAAAGTGCATGGCACTGTTTTGTCACTGCCACGATCAGGAAGAAAACGCAAGCTATCGCCTGCTGCTGAGAGAAAATTGGTCAGGAGGGTGAAGATTCAACCGAGAATCACCAAAAAGCAGATCTGCCAAGAATTAGAAGCTGCTGGAACACAGGTGTCAGTGTCCACAGTCAAGCGTGTTTTGCATCTCCATGGACTGAGAGGCTGCCGTGCAAGAAGGAAGCCCTTGCTCCAAAAGCGGCACCCTAAGGCTCAACTGAAGTTTGCTGCTGATCACATGGACAAAGATAAGACCCTCTGGAGGAAAGTTCTGTGGTCAGACGAAACAAAAATCGAGCTGTTTGGCCACAATGCCCAGCAATATGTTTGGAGGACAAAAGGTGAGGCCTTTAACCCCAAGTACACCATGCCTTCCGTCAAGCACGGTGGTGGTAGTATTATGCTGTGGGGCTGTTTTGCTGCCAATGGAACTGATGCTTTACAGAGAGTAAATGGGATAATGAATAAGGAGGATTACCTTCAAATTCTTCAAGATAACCTAAAGTCATCAGCCCGAAGATTGGGTCTTGGGCGCAGTTGGGTGTTCCAACAGGACAATGACCCCAAACACACATCAAAAGTGGTAATGGAATGGCTAAATCAGGCTAGATTTAAGGTTTTCGAATGGCCTTCCCAAAGTCCTGACTTAAACCCCACTGAGAACTTGTGGACAATGCTGAAGAAACAAGTCCATGTCAGAAAGACATCAAATTTAACTGAACTGCACCAATTCTGTCAAGAGGAGTGGTCAATGATTCAACCAGAAGCTTGTGGATGGCTACCAAAAGCGCCTAATTGAAGTGAAAATGGCCAAGGGACATGTTACCAAATATTAGCGCTGCTGTATGTATATTTTTGACCCAGCAGATTTGATCACTTTTTTCTGTTCACCCATAATAAAGTCATAAAAGAAGCAAACTTCATGAATGGTTTTTGTGACAAAGAAGTATCTGTTCCAATTACTCTATCAGAGAAAAATCTGAGTTGTAGAAATAACTGGAAACTCAAGAGAGCCATGACATTGTTCTTCACAAGTGTATGTAAACTTTTGACCACAACTGTAATCCCTAAGTATTCAAACACAATTGAAAACACACAATACACAGTCCAAAAGGTATTATATACAGGTGTTGCCTCTGTGGATACGTCACAAGCAACAAATTCGTGCGCAGGCTGGCAGCTGTGATCTATTCCCCTCTCACTCAGCTGCGCTACTTCTTCGTGGGAGCAAATGCGGACTTCCTTGTGTGTGCGCTTGCGCTCTTCTTCGTGTGTGCAAATAGTGAGTACCTGCGCTCTTAAATGCGTGTGGAAGTAGTATCTGCTCTGTTTTTCCTGCACCAAAATAAAAGCATGCATTAGAAAACAAAAGTCAACATTATTAAAAAAAAAAATAATTAAAAAAAATGACTGGAGACAAAATGGTGGATGAGCCTCCGGCATCGTAAAGTCGAAATCACGTAAATTGTGTACATTGTAACCCCGGGATTACCTATATTTTGACATTGAACAAAACTATGACTTTAAAAAAATATGTACAATTACACTGAAGCATGGCCTGATTTAGCCCAACTGGAAGAGAGAATAAAAGTTTGTGTTCTGATCTTCAACTGCAGTTTCTTCGTCCCTTTCGCGTCGCTGTTGTGCGTCAACCTGAGACAAAAAAAAAAAAGGATATTATCTTGATGAAGTTTAAGCATAACAACTGAACTACAACACCGTAACACAGGCCTGTTACCTGATATTTGTGAGGACTTAATGTGGCAAAATATCCAAAAAAGGTGCGCACAATGAAAATGAGCACTATGATGAGCAGCATGGTACCTGAGAATAGGGTTAAATAAGCCAAACGACCTGTGGATCGACATTTATACATTCACTATGAGCTTTAAATGCAAAAGAAATTTAAACAATAGCAATGTAATTGTAATACCAAAACGCTTCATGAGGAAGAAAAACAGCCACAACATTCCAAGAACGGGGCCAACCATGGCTTGATTAACTGCTCCAGAATGGATATTTTTGTTCAGTTTGGTTGGCCGGTAAATGTAGTAAATCCTATAACGGTCCACTTGTTGTTTTATTAACATGTATATCAGTCCTGCACAAAAGGAGGCATGCCATGTAACAACTTGCTCGACAAAAGTCAATGTTTACAGGAATAGAACATGTTGACTTTATTCAATTACCGTATTTTTCGGACTATAAGTCGCACCTGAGTATAAGTCACATCAGCCATAAAATGCCCAACGAAGAGGAAAAAAAACACATATAAGTCACACCGGAGTCGCATTTTGGGGGGAAATTTACATGGTAAAATCCAACACATAGAACAGATATGTCATTTTGAAAGGCAATTTAAAATAAAAATACAATAGAGAACAACATGCTGAATAAGTGTACAGTATGATAATGTTAAATGATGCATGAACAACGAAATGCGAACGTGGCCGGTATGTTAACCTAACATAGCTATTAAGACTTATTCAGATAACTATAGCATAAAGAACATGCTCACAAGTTTACAAACCATCATTGTCACTCCAAAACACCAAAATAACATGTGAAATGATATAATAATGTGTTAATAATTTCATCCATAAGTCGCTCCAGACTGTAAGTCGCACCCCCAGTCAAACTAAAAGAAAAACTGCGACTTATAGTCCGAAAAATACGGTACAGATTGTATCATACGTGTATTAGGAGTAATGGAGCCTATTTATAAAATGTTATGAATCTTTTCAGCAGTGTTGTTTTCATCAACGATGACGATAACAATAATATTTTGTCGACAAACAATTTGATCATAACGATGACGAGACGATAACGAGTTAAACCAATGTCTTGGGAGACATTACACGGATGCCAGTTTTCGTCTGACAGGACGAAAATGGGTCAGTTTCAGTCACATGTTCACAATGTGTAACATTTTATGTGGAGTTAGCTCATAGACTTCATAATGTATTGATGGGACGCAGGGCCGTTTCATTGGGGACCTATTTCCGTCAAAGCTGACCGAGTGGAGGCACCAACAAAGAGCTTTTTCCGTTGAAAATTCTTGTGAATAAATGCTTATATCCTTGAATTCTTTATAGATAGGGAAGTAAACCAGTCTCGATTCTTGGCTAAAAGCAAAAAACGTGCAGGTAGCGTTTATTTTACGTAAATATTGCGAACTATGAGGCTAGCCGGTAGGGAAATTAGAGGCCGCCGTACGTAAACAAAGAGCTTTTTCCTGTGAAAATTCTTGTGAGTAAATGCTTTAATCCCTGAATTCTTTACAAGTATGGACGTAAAACAGTCTCGATTCTTGGTTAAAAGCAAAAAAAAAACCTAAACGTGCAGGTACCATTTATTTTACATAAATATTGCGAACTATGAGGCTAGTCAGTAAGGAAATTAGCGGCCGCCATATGTAAACAAAGAGCTTTTTCCATTGAAAATTCTTGTGAATTAATGCTTAAATCCCTGAATTCATTATAGATATGGACGTAATACAGTCTCGATTTTTGGTTAAAAGCAAAAAATGTGCAGGTAGCATTTATTTTACGCAAACATGTTTAAGTACAATGCTACTCTGTTAGCAAATGAGGCTAGCGGCCGCCTGATGTAAACAAACAAAAGAGCTTTTTCTGTTGAAAATTCTTGTGAATAAATGCTTAAATCTCTGAATTCTTTATCGATATGGATGTAAAACAGTCTCAACCTTTGGTTAAAAGCAAAAAAAAAAAAAAAAACGTGCAGGTAACATTTGTTTTACGTAAATATTGCGAACTATGATGCTAGTTAGTAAGCAAATTAGCGGCCGCCACATGTAAACAAGGAGCTTTTTCATTTGAAAATTCTTGTGAATAAATGCTTAAATCCCTGAATTCTTTATAGATATGGACGTAAAACACACTCGATTCATGGTTAAAAGCAAAAAACGTGCAGGTAGCATTTATTTTTATGTAAATATTGCTAACTATGAGGCTACTCTGTCAGGAAATTAGCGGCCGCCCTAATATGTAAACAAAGAGCGTTTTCCATTGAAAATTCTTGTGAATAAATGCTTAAATCCCTGAATTCTTTATAGATATGGACATAAAACAGTCTTGATTCTTGGTTAAAAAAAAAAAAAAACTTCAGGTGGCATTTATTTTACATAAATATTGCGAAAGTATAATGCCAATGCTGTAGCGGCTAATTTCTCCCATTGATTTTTTTCACTATTTTTCAAAATGCATGCATGGTACGAAAAATATAATAATTACCTTGAATTCTCGGACAAATCACTGCTGAGACAATCCTTCCTGTTCGTATGCAGTACAGTTTTCGTACTTTTTCAACCTAAATCCGGCATTACATCGCTACGTGTGACCGACTGCTAATAAATGAAGCAGAGTTTTGGACAGCCCCCTTCAGGTAGGCGTGATGCAGTGAATGGGGATTGTGTCATGTCAATACATAATGAAGTCTATGGTTAGCTTGAGGGTGACCACTTCCAAAAGCTCAAAATGAAGGGCACATTAGAAACATCAACAACAAAGTTTTGCATGGTTGATTGATCATATTTGTATAACTTAAAGGCAGGCTGCTACAGGAAGCTTCAGGCTTGCCTGTTTTGTAAATATTGTAAGATTTTTTCAAACTCTTGCATGAGAGGATATGTAATGTTGCCGTAGCCTTTTAAGGTGTTTACTGAGTGATCCTTACACTCTAAATGTCACTCATAGTATTTGCATAGCATTCACCTTACCATTATCTTTAGCATGGCAAGCATCCTCTAAAGCTCTCACTTGTTTATATATCGTCGTGACGTCCTGGTGGGTTTAATCATTTGAAAATAATGTACAGTGGCATGAAAAAGTATCTGAACCTTTTGGAATTTCTCACATTTCTGCATAAAATCACCATCAAATGCAATCTGATCTTTGTCAAAATCACACGGATGTAAAAACTGTCTGCTTTAACTAAAACCACCCAAATACTCATAGGTTTGCATATTTTAATGAGGATAGCATGCAAACAACGAAAGAAGGGGAAAAATAATTGAACCCTCTACCTAAGTAGATTTAAAAAGCAATTGAGACCAATTTTTTTACCAAAAAAATTAACTCAGGTGTGTGCCCAATCACTGATGAGTGGTTTAAAGCTGCCGTGAGCACTATAAAACACACACCTGGTAAAAATCGTCTTGATGAGAAGCATTGTCTGATGTGCATCATGGCTCGGTCAAAAGAGCTGTCTGATGACCTGCGATCAAGGATTGTTGATTTGTATAAAGCTAGGAAAGGATACAGTCTGGATATTCATCAACCGACAGTCAGAGAAGATGTCTACAAATGGAGCGAGTTTGGCATTGTTGCTTCTCCCAAGGAGTAGCCGTCCACCAAATATGACGCCAAGATTTCAGCGCAGAATACTCAGAGGTAAAAAGGAACCCAAGCGTGTCTGCTAAAGACTTACAGAAAAATCACTGGCACACTCCAATATCTCTGTGCACACTTCAACTATAAGTAAAACAATGGTCAAGAATTGTGTTCATAGGAGGACTCCACGGAGGAAGCCACTGCCGTCTAAACAAACATTGTTGCTCGTTTAATATTCGCAAAAAGGCACTTTGACACTCCACAGAGGTTTTGGCAAAATATTTTGTGGACTGATGAAACCAAAGTTGAATTCTTTGGGAGTAACACACAACGTCATGTTTGGAGGAAAAGTGGAACAGCTCACCAACATCAACACCTCATCCCCACCGTGAGGCATGGTGGAGGGAGCATCATGATTTGGGGCTGTTTTACTGCCTCAGGGCCTGGACACCTTGCAGTCATTAATGGAAGAATGAATTCAAAGGTTTATCAGGATGTATTGCAGAAAAACCTGAGGCCGTCTGTCAGACAGTTGAAGCTGAAAAGAGGATGGAAGCTGCAACAAGACAATGATCCAAAACAAAGAAGTAAATCAACTTGAGAATCGTTTTAGAAAAACAAAATACACGTTCTGGAGTGGCCAAGTCAAAGTCCATACTTGAACCCCATAGAGATGCTGTGGCATGACCTAAAAATAGCGATTCAGGCCAGACATCCCAGGAATCTGACTGAACTACAGCAGTTGTGTAGAGAGGAATGGGCCAAGATTAGTACTGATCGATGTGCCAGACTGATCTGCAGCTACAGGAAGCATTTGGGATGAAGTTATTGCTGCATAAAAGGGGCCAAAAAATATTAAATGTAATGGGTGACTTACTGTGGGGCAAATAAGTATTTAGTCAACCACTAATTGTCCAAGTTCTCCCACTTGAAAATATTAGGCCTGTAATTGTTAACATGGTTAAACCTCAACCATGAGAGACAGAATGTGGACAAAAAACAGAAAATCACATTGTTTGATTTTTAAATAATTTATTTGCAAATCATGGTGGAAAATAAGTATTTGGTCAATACCAAAAGTTCATCTCACTACTTTGTTATGTACCCCTTGTTGGCAATAACGGAGGCCAAACGTTTTCTGTAACTCTTCACAAGCTTTTCACACACTGTTGCTGGTATTTTGGCCCATTCCTCCGTGCAGATCTCCTCTATAGCAGTGATGTTTTGGGGCTGTCGTTGGGCAACACGGACTTTCAACTCCCTCCGCAGATTTTCTATGGGGTTGAGACCTGGAGACTGGCTAGGCCACTCCAGGACCTTGAAATGCTTCTTACAAAGCCACTCCTTTGTTGCCCTGGCTGTGTGTTTGGGATCATTGTCATTCTGAAAGACCCAGCCATGTCTCATCTTCAATGCCCTTGCTGATGGAAGGAGATTTTCATTCAAAATATCTGGATACATGGCCCCATTCATTCTTTTCTTTACACAGATCAGTCGTCTTGGTCCCTTTGCAGAAAAACAGCCCCAAAGCGTGATGTTTCCACCCCCATGCTTCACAGTGGGTATGGTGCAATTCAGTATTTTTTTCCTCCAAACAAGAGAACCTTTGTTTCTACCAAAAAGTTCTACTTTGGTTTCATCTCACCATAACACATTCTCCCAGTCCTCTTCTGGCATTTACCAAAAGATCTCTAGCGTACCGCAGACGGGCCTGGACGTGTACTTCAGCAGGGGGACACGTCTGGCAGTGCAGGATTTGAGTCCCTGGCGCATTGTGTTACTAATAGTAGCCTTTGTTACTGTGGTTCCAGCTCTCTGTAGGTCATTCACTAGGTCCCCCCCTTGTGGTTCTGGCATTATTGCTCCCCGTTCTTGTTATCATTTTGATGCCACGGGGTGAGGAGGGAGTTGAAAGTCTGTGTTGCCCAACGACAGCCCCAAAACATCACTGCTCTAGAGGAGATCTGCATGGAGGAATGGGCCAAAATACCAGCAACAGTGTGTGAAAAGCTTGTGAAGAGTTACAGAAAACGTTTGGCCTCCGTTATTGTCAACAAAGGGTACATAACAAAGTATTGAGATGAACGTTTGGTGTAGACCAAATACTTATTTTCCACCATGATTTGCAAATAAATTCTTTAAAAATCAAAGAATATGATTTTCTGTTTTTTTTTTTCCACATTCTGTCTCTCATGGCTGAGGTTTACCCATGTTGACAATTACAGGCCTCTCTAATATTTTCAAGTGGGAGAACTTGCACAATTAGTGGATGACTAAATTCTTAATTGCCCCACTGTATTTATGCTTCCCACTTCTGTCATTGTTTGCATACTATCCTCATTAAAATAAGAAAACCTATAAACGTTTGGTTGGTTTTAGTTAAAGCAGACACTGCTTTTTCATCTGTGTGATTTTGACAAAGATCAGATCACATTTGATGGTGATTTTATGCAGAAATGTGAGAAATTCCAAAAGGGTTAGATACTTTTTCATACCACTGTATGGCATCTAAAAGTAGTAGTTCAACAGCTCTTGTAGAGTATGTTTCAACTTCAATCATTTAATATTCGTTTTCAGCATTAATTATAGAATTAAAGCAAATGCAAAGAAATAAAGCTTACCAAACGGGACTATGACCGGGCAGATGATACTATAGGACATAACTATTGTGAAGATGCACATCATCCAAGCATAAGATGCTCCACATGGGAACTCATTGGCTGGTAACTGTAAAATGACATTGAAACAAAATCAACGCCCACGTTTCTGCAATAGATGTATAGCACTAATTGCAATACTGCGACACGTTACTATTTTTTTTTTTTTTTGGCCAAGGTTATATCATACTGTAAGAATCTGCTATGTGATATCATATAATTTCCTCGCCAAAGGAAAAAATGCATAGCAACCTTGTAAGTGATGAGCAGAGATGGGTAGTAACGCGTTACATTTACTCCGTTTACTTGAGTACCGTATTTTCCACACTATAAGGTGCACCTAAAATCCTTACATTTTCTCAAAAGCCGACAGTGCGTCTTATCATCCAAACCGCCTTATACAGTGAAGAAAATTAGTATTTGAACACCCTGCTATTTTGCAAGTTCTCCCACTTAGAAACCAGGGAGGGGTGAGCATTTTTTATCATAGGTGGATGTCCACTGTGAGAGAGATCATCTAAAAAGAAAAAACCAGAAATCACAAAGTATGATTTCTTTTTAAAGATTTATTTGTGTGATACAACTGCAAATAAGTATTTGAACACCGGAGAAAACGAATGTTAATATTTGGGATGGTAGCCTTTGTTTGCAGTTACAGAGGTCAAACGCTTGCTGTAGTTTTTCACCAGGTTTTCACACATTGCAAGAGGGATCTTGGCCCACCCATCAGTCAGGTTTCTGGGCTGTCGCTGAGAAACACGGAGCTTGAGCTCCCTCAAAAAGTTTTCTATTGGGTTTAGGTCTGGAGACCGGCTAGGCCATGCTAGAACCTTATTATGCTTCTTACGGAGCCACTCCTGGGTTTTCCTGCCTGTGTGCTTTGGGTCATTGTCATGTTGGAAGACCCAGGCACGACCCATCTTCAATACTCCAGAGTAAGGAGGTTCTTACCCAAAATATCACAATAAAGGGCCACAGTCATCCTTTCTTTAATATAGTGCACTCATCCTGTCCCTTGCGCAGAAAAATACATCCAAAGCATGATGCTACCACCCCCACGCTTCACAGTAGGGATGGTGTTTTTGAGATAGTACTCATCTTTCTTCCTTCTCCGAACATGGTTAGTAGAGTTATGACCAAAAAGTTCTATTTTACTCTCATCTGACCAGAAAACTTAACCCCTGACCCCTCTGCATCATCCAAATGGTCATAGGCAAACTTAAGATGGGCCTTGACATGTGCTGGTTTTAGCAAGGGAACCTTCCGTACCATACATGATTTTAAACCATGACGTCTGAGTATATTACCAACAGTAACCTTGGAAACTGTGGTCCCAGCACTTTTCAGGTCATTAACCAAGTCCTGTCGCGTAGTTCTGGGATGATTCCTCACCTTTCTTAGGATCATTGAGACCCCACGAGGTGATATCTTACATTGACTCGGGCTCCACTCGGATTGAGATTGACAGACATGTTTAGCTTCCTCCATTTTCTAATGATTGCTCCAACAGTGGACTTTTTTTCACCAAGATGCTTGGCAATTGTTCCATAGTCTTTTCCAGCCTTGTGTAGCCTTTTCCAGCCTTGTGGAGGTGAACAATTTTGTCTCTCCTGTCTTTGGACAATTCTTTGGTCTTGGCCGTGTTAGAAGTTGAGTCTTACTGATTGTATGGGGTGGACAGGTGTCTTTATGCTGCTATCGACCTCAAACTCTGATCATCTGATTCAGAATAATATATGGAGTTGAGGCGGACTAACATGACTTTCAGGGTCAGAATTCTAGCTGAAATAGTTGAAATACTTATTTGCAGCTGTATCACACAAAAAAATGGTTAAAAATCATGCATAATGATTTCTGAATTTTTCTTTTTAGATTATCTCTTTCACAGTTGACATGCACCTACGATGAAAATTTCAGACTCCTCCATGGTTTATAAGTGGGAGAACTTGCAAAATAGCAGGGTGTTGAAATAATTATTTTCTCCACTGTATCTGGATCAATAATGGTTAATGATGGCCAGTGTTGTTAATCTTACTGAAAAAAAGTAATTAATTATAGTTACAAATTACTTCTCCCAAAAAGTAATTGCGTTAGTAACTCAATTACTTGAATGTAAGAGTAATTAGTTACTTGGCAAAGTAATTGGTGATAATTACTTTTTTTTTTCCCCTCAAAAAAAAAAAACACAAAAAAAAAAAAAAAACATTGGCCACACTATGTGAAGTTTTTTGTGAAGGTTTTTGGTACAATTGGCCCGAGCCCAATTCTTTACCCTAATTTACCCTTTACCCTGAATCAACTGTTAAAAGTTGTTAAAATTGCTCCCATTATTGCATTTGTTCCCTTCTCTCTACTTTCGACATATGAAAGTTTTAAAACTGTTTCATCATTTAAAGATAGATTCAAGTCAAGATTTTGCTGATTTAGAAGTATTTTAGATAAAAAGTTACTTAGATTCGCTAGGAAGGTTCTCTACAACAGAGCCGTCCTAAAAAGTCTACTGCTTTAAGATGGCGGCTGTCTACTAACGCATTTAGTGCCATGCAGTGTTGTTAATTTTACTTTAAAAAAGTAATTAATTACAGTTACAAATTACTTCTCCCAAAAAGTAATTGCTTTAGTAACTCAGTTACCTGAATGTAAGAGTAATTAGTTACTTGGCAAAGTAACTAGTGATATTTTTTTTTTTCTCCCCCCCCCAAAAAAAAAACAGGTCACACAATGTGAAGCTTAAAGGGCTTGGGGGACAATTGGCCCAAGCCCAATTCTTTACCCTCCACTTAACTAGACACAAGGGTATTGCGATAACTAGCTAGTAACCTTTGCTATGTGTGGAAGTCATTTAAAGTTGTGAATCAATAGTTAAAGTTGTTAAAATTTCTCCCGTTATTGCATTAGTTCCCTTCTGTCTACTTTAAACATGTGTAAGTTTTTAAATTGTTTCATCATTTAAAGATAGATTTAAGTTAAGATTTTGCCGATTTAGGAACATTTTAGATAAAAAAAAAATGACTTAGGTTCGCTAGGAAGGATCTCTACATCAGGGTCTTCCTGAGAGGTCTACTGCTTTAAGATGGCGGCTGTTTACAAACGCATGTAGTCCTTAAAACATGTTGGCAATGCAGCAGTGTCTGTCATATGCATCTAGATCTATAATATGATATCTACCGTGTCATGTGGGCGTAGTTTGTCGGCTATGGCTGCAGTCAGGTATTATTGGAGCCATCTAGCATCGCGGTTGCAACGGCGTCTTCCCCACTCCTGCTCTGCTCTCGTCCCCGTGAGTCCGTTTCTCTCAGACTTTTTTTTATTCAACCAACTTAGTATCTATCGCATAGTAACGCACGCCTTTCCCGCCTCAGTAACGGTAACGGCGTTGCCAAGATGAGAAAAGTAATTAATTAGATTACTCATTACTGAAAAAAATAACGCCGTTAGTAACGCCGTTATATTGTAACGCCGTTATTAACAACACTGATGATGGCACAACCATTCCCTTCAGCGACGCTCCATCTAGTGAATGCATAACGCAAGACCAAACATTACTACAACTAGAGGTGTGCCAAACTTTCCGATTCTTAGATTATTCGCGATTTGGCCGTGGAGGATTCGAGAACGATTCGCAAACATCCAAATTCCGATTATTGATATGCTAAGTAAAGCGGAACTAAAACACAGTCAGTGTGGTCTTCGGGACGCAATGAGAAACGGACCGAGAGTAAACATCAATGCTCAACTCACAGCTCTGGCTCATTTTATGCCGCTAGATAAAAAAACAATACCTGACTGCGCCGACCGCCACTACAAACTACGCCTACATAATGCTACGGTAGATATCACATGTATAAATAACTAGGTGCGAAATGACAGATTCGGCGGTGTTAGCAGTACATGTATAGAAAACTAGATGCGAAATGACAGACTCCCCAGCGTTAGCGGACCTTCCGAGCCAACCTTATTGACTTTTTATCTAAAATAATCCTAAATCTGTAAAATCTTGAGTTGAATCTATCTTTAAATGAAGAAACAGTTTGAAAACGTTCACATTTTGAAAGTAGACAGAAGAGAAAATTATGGGATAACGAGAGCAATTTTAACAAATTTAACAGTTGATTCACAACATTAAATGAATTGAATGTACTTTAAAGCTGCTGATACAGAATAGGGACTTGAGTATTTACTGTTTTGAACTGTTAACTTGATACTGAAATAGTAGTTTATTTATGCCTGAGACGATTTGTTAAATTTTTGTAACTAATGTACGAAACATTAAAAGTAGCTAATAGCTGGGGGGGGGGGCATCATCAATAATCCATTTATAACCAAATCGTAGCCTCTGAATCGTAATCGAATCATGAGGTGCCCCAAGTTTCCTACCTTATAGCGCAGAGCGCCCTATGTATGAAAACAGTTTTAAATAGGCCATTCACTGAAGGTCTGCCTGATACTTCAATGTGCCTTATAGTGCGGAAAATACGGCAACTTTTTGAGAAAAATGTACTCCTTAGAGTAGTTTTACCTGGCAATACTTTTTACTTTTACTTGAGTAGCTTTGTGAATAAGAAACATTACTCCGCTACTTTGGGCTACGCTAGATTCGTTACAGTTTTGTTTTTTATTCTACATTGTGACTTTATTTTTGCCAGAGATGCCGACAGTGGCTGTCTGTTTCACCAATGAGACGTCACAACAAAAACCCCAATTATACCAATCAGAGGTAACAATGTTTTTCTCCACTCAACTAGAGGGCACGAATGCTCTTTGGACAGGTGATGTTTCAAGTTTTGGTCCTAACTCGATGATTTTTGTCTCATCTTTTTGGCCTAATTTGGTCAAGTAATTGGTTATAGTACAGTATTACTATAATAACAGTTCATATAGATGATGTTGTGCAGAGAAAAAAAAAACTTATTTAAAAAAAAAAAATAAAAAAATCAGACATTATAAGCAGTTACTCAAAATGTTCTCATTTCTTTTCAATGAATACCTTTTTACTCATACTTGAGTACATTTTTGGATGACTACTTTTACTTGAATATTATTTAGAAGTAACGCTACTCAGTTGAGTAAAATTCTTGGCTACTCTACCCACCTCTGGTGATGAGTGATCATTGCGATGAAAAATTCTGTTCTGCAAACTAGTGATTATAATGCTTTTGTTTTAAGGTAAACGATTATTGCCGTTTAAGCAAAATACTCATTTGCATAGGCGGAGTTTGACTTTTGTGAGTGTGTGTGTGTGTGTGTGTGGGGTGGGGGGGTGGCGGTGGCTAAACATGTTGATGAACCCGAAACGCAGTGTTAGTTGGATGCCAGGAATGCTAGGCAATATCAATGGCAGAACAGCTATAAATGTTGCGTTCAGTAAACTAAGAGCTGCGAATACCAGCCATACTGTATTTTTGCCTTTCGTATCCTGATTTTTATTTTTTAATAACAAGACGCAGTATTTGCCCATGGGGGCGTGTCTTAACCTGAAAATTCTGTGTTGAGACGTTCGTTAAGTAGAAGTATCACTGTATACAGTGGTATAAAAATATTCTGAAGCTTTGGAATTTCTCATATTTATGCATAAAATCACCATCAAATGTGATCTGTTCTTTGTCAAAATCACAAATGTCCGCTTAACTAAAACCACTAGAACATTTATAGGTTTTCATATTTTAATGTAGATGGTATGCAAACAATGACAGAAGGGGGAAAAATAAGTGAACCATCACATTTAATATTTTGTGGGTCCCCCTTTGGCACCTTTAATTTCATCCAGACGCTTTCTGTAGCTGTCGATCAGTCTGGCACATCGATCGGGACTAATCTTGGCCCATTCTTCTCTACAAAACTGCTGTAGTTCAGTCAGATTCCTGGGATGTCTGGCATGAATCGCTGTCGTTAGGTCATGCCACAGCATCTCAATGGGGTTCAAGTCTAGACTTCGACTTGGCCGCTCCAGAACGTGTATTTTGTTCTTCAGAAACCATTCTGAAGTTGATTAACTTCTGTGTTTCGGATCATTGTCTTGTTGCAGCATCCATCCCATTTTTAGCTTCAATTTCTGACAGAGAGCCTCAGGTTTTCCTGCAAAACATCCTGATAAACTTTTGAATTCATTCTTCCATCAATGATTGCAAGTTGTCCAGGACCTGAGGAAGCAAAACAGCCCCGATTCATGATGTTCCCTCCACCAAGCTTCACTATGGGGATGAGGTGTTGTTGATGTTGTGGAGCTGTTCCATTTTTCCTCCCCACATTACATTGTGTGTTACTCCCAAACAATTCAACTTTGGTTTCATTAGTCTACAAACTATTTTGGCAAAACTTCTGTAGAGTGTCCAAGTGCCTTTTTGCGAACATTAAACAAGCACCATGTTTATTTATTTTTTTTTTAGACAGCAGTGGCTTCCTCCGTGGAGTCCTCCCATGAACACAATTCTTGGCCATAGTTTTACGTATAGTTGATGTGCGCACAGAGATATTGGACTGTGCCAGTGATTTCTGTAAGTCTTTAGCAGACACTATCGGGTTCTTTTTTTTACTTCTGAGTAGAGCTGTCCCGACTAGTCGACATAGTCGACGTAATCGATGACGTAAATCCGTCGACGAGCACAACATCCCGTCGACGGTTAATGAAGGGTTAAAAAAATATATGCGTGGAAAGTTAGAATGTCGGATGCTCTGTTTGCAAGCGGGGAAAGCGGCACAAAGCCAAAAAAAAGCGCACCAGAGTGTCCAAAACATCGACTTATTTCAAAGAAACAAAGAAGAGTACGCTCTTCTGTCCTGTCTCTTCAGTGCCAAGCTTGGCTGCACGTCAGCCGTGAATAAACACCTCAAGCGCCTTCACGCAGTTTGTAATTTTTTTTTTTTTTTTTTCATTTTTTGTACACCAGAGGGTGCTGTCGCCTTACTAAATAATAATGTTTCATTGACAATGGGCCTATAAGTGCTATTAGTACGGTTCTTAATGCTAATTGAAAGCTTTATTTCATGTTATGGTTTATTTTATGGTATAGAAAATTATATAAGGTTAAAAGGTCATAAATATATACAGTATATACAGTGATTGCACTCAAGGGAGAGATTGTCAATGATAAGGTAAAGGCAATTCATATAGGCAATTCATTGATATATAAATAAGGTTTAAAAGTAAAAAGGTGAAAAGTTTTTGTTAATTTCTAATTGTGTTGCTTTATTTGTGTGCACCGTAGCCTTTACGGTGTGTTTACATCAAGGATGGGATAAAAGTTGTAAACCATCAGTTTTAAGAGACCATCTTTTCAATCGGGATGCTACACTAGTTAATTCTATCAGCATTTGAACTCATTGTTTATTTGTGATTTATTATTGTTATTTACGTGTTTATTTGTACTTTAATAAATGATTTGAGTGTTCCAATATGTTTTTTGTGAATTGATAAGCGTCAACAAAAATTTCATTGGTAAATTAGTTAAAAAAAAAAAAAAAAAAATTATTATTAGATTAGTCGACTAATCGTAAAAATAGTCGGCTGACTAATCGGGAGAAAATTAGTCATTTGGGACAGCCCTACTTCTGAGTATTCTGCGCTGAACTCTTGGCATCATCCTTGGTGGATGGCCACTCCTTGGCGGAGAAGCAACGGTGCCAAACTCTCCATTTGTCGACAACTTCTCTGACTGTCGATTGATGAACATCCAGACTTTAGAGATGGTTTTGTATCTTTTCCGAGCTTTATAGTACTCAACAATCATTGAACGCAGGGGTTCAGACAGCTCTTTTGACCGAGCCATGATACACATCAGACAATGCTTTTCATTAAGACAATTCTTACCGGGTGTGTGTTTTATAGTGGACAGGGCAGCTTTAAACCACTCATTAGTGAGTGGGCACACACTTGATGCAAATTGTTTGGTAAAAATTGGTTTCAATTGCTCTTTAAGACTTCTTCGGCAGAGGGTTAACTTACTTATTTTTCCCCTTTCTGTTATTGTTTACATGCTATCCTCATCAAAATATGAAAACCTATAAATGTTTGAATGGTTTTAGTTCAAGGGCAACTGAAGAGCTTTACGGATTTCGCTCGAGTGTTTTACTCAGTTGAATTGTATTAAATGCACCATTCGCTGTCTCAAAAAGTCACACAAAAAAAAAATATATATATTTGACTGCGTAGTTTTTGAGTTATGGCCATAGCAACACCATAGCAACGAGGGACGCGCCGCCCTGCCGACCGCTACCTGATGACGTAGCTTCCAGGGAGCCTCGCCACCACTCTGAACACAGAAATATAGCACCACGCTATCCTCGCCATATATTGCAAACATTTTCTGGGTTTTACTCGCAAGATTCGTCATGCCATCTCAATGTGTAGCGATGAATTGCTCACAGGAAAACTCTAGACTCTATGGGTGGTCCAAAAAAACTTCTCCTGCAAAGGTTTGGACCGTTTCTGTGAGCATGTATACAGGTCCCCAATCAGCTCATTGTTTTCATCATTTCAGTGACGACAGCTTTGAAAAGCTACAACAATGCAACCTTGGTTTTACAAAAACGTAAGTAGACCCTTAATGGCTTTTCTCATTCTAAAATTTGAACGAGGGAGGACTCCTACTGCCTGTTTGTTGAAGTGCGACATTTTTTTGTTGTTGCTGTTGGCCTATCATAAGTAGATAGGTTTGCTGACAGGTCGCCTACTCATGTGATTTTATTACTATATCATTAGGTATTATGTAAATTCAAATGTCCCCAGCACCAAATAGGTCCTTGGTTCGTTGTTTTTTGGCCTGTCACAAGGTAAATATAAAGCCTATATATAAAACAATCCACCTGCCAGGCCCTAATGTACCAAATACATCTCAATAAAACAATGACTATTGTACTACAGCATCAACATCAAGGTCTGCCTATTTGAAGAGGGAACAATAGCATCAAATAGATGCTGCTTTGACTGGGCCATTATTATTTGATCACCAAGAAATTATTTTTAAAAATTATTAAATTAAAATTAGGATTCATCCAATATTTTCATGCTGCTGTGATTTTTTTCCCCCCCAGGAAGCCAAACATAAAAAAATTAAGCGGCGGAAACCCTCAACACGATGAAAAAAGCGTTGCAAGTCAGTCGCCACCCAGTTTCCCAAAATCAAGAGAGAGTGGGTCGAGTCATATGATGACCCAAGTGACGCGGTGTCCAGCGATGACGACTGAAGAGATCCTATGTGGCCTGAATGCTGAATTTCTTCCGTCTGCGACATCAGATGACGATCACTTAGGAGAAATAAATGTAGCAAATTTTGATGACATGAAATCATAAACTAGTCATATATACAGTACACATTTTTAAAAGAAAAGTCTAGTTACCTTCATATTTTAATAATAATGATTATCTTTGTATAGCGAACACTTACTGTAATGCTACAGAAAAGAGTAAATACATATTTCCGACTGCCATTATCATTTTTCAATGTTGCGCTAGTCCGTTGCTATCCGTACTTTGTGTTGCTTACTAAATTTATGTTCTTTGATGTGTGCCATTGTTTGCTTGGTATAACTTAGCTTTCTATGTTGTGTCACAATCTGACAGCGAAAGCTGATGCTGATTCAACATAAATCTGGTATCATTTATTATTGCGGCCTATTGAATATTGTTTCATGATGTAATAACAATATATTATATACCAATAGATAGGGATGGGAATCGAAATCCGATTCCAATTCAGAACCGACCGGTTCCGAGTGTTTCGAGGCCTCGACATCACATTGAAAAAGCCTTAACGATCCCTTTAACGATTCCTAAAGACGCGTACTGCGTCGTGACGTGTCTTGTTGTCCAGACGCATCAAACTAGCATGGCGCCAAGAACCGCTCGCTCCAAAGTTTGACTACACTTCACCAGGAAAGAGTGTGAAAATGAAAGGTTACGACGGGTAAGCACGAGCATTGCAGCCATAAACATAACAATGACAGCACGTAGGTTCAAACGCTCGAAAGTGTGTCTTCACTTCGCGAGGAAAAATTACAACAAAGCGACTTGCAGTCATTGCAAGGTGGAGATAACTGCATCGGGAGGGAATACGACTGCGCTGTCCTCACAGAGAGGCTAAGGCTCAGTCCTGGCTATACAGCTAGCTAAACTCCCAAATGACGATGCAGAAGACGTTGGTATAATTTGCTGACTTTATTCAACCATCACTTGAAGAGTGAAACTAAGAATAGAAATGAAACAAATCAAACAGGTTCACATCAACGTAAATCAGCGATGATTAGCTGCTAATAACAGTAATAACAAATGGTTAGCATTCGTTCGCTAGCATTAGCACATCGTTCAAACCACTACACAACTGGATTTAAGTGTCCGATCGCGAGTGGAAACACAACAACAACAACACAAAAGATGATACATACAGGCGTTGCCTCTGTAGATATTAACATTAACAAAGAACGTAGGCTCGTAGAAGTGTTTCCCTCTCTCACTAACTCGCTCACTTGCTTGGATGCGGCATTTCTTCTTCGGGTGTAAGCGCGCTCTTCTTCACGTGAGCGCGTTCTTCTTCGCGTGAGGAAGCGCAAGGGCGCCCCCACTTGAGCGTGTAAGCGCCACAAAAACTAAAAGGCATGCATTTCAATGTAATGGTAAATAATATATGTTAACCCAGCAGTCCCCAAACTGCGGCCCGCGACCCAAATACGGCCCGCCTCCACATTTGGTCCGGCCATTTTGAAATTTTTTTTTTTCCTCACTCGTGTTATTTATTTCCTGGCCTTTTCCTTGAAGAATTCAGAGAGGATTATTTGGTTATTATCTATTTAATTAATAGTGTTTTTATTATTAATTATTATTATTATTATATTATATTATTATTTTTATTTTATTTACTTTCATTCCGTGAAGAATCCAGAAAGGGTTATTTGATTGTGGCTTTCTGAAAAACAATAATTTTTTACATTTATGCACTTCTGCAATCGTCACACTTTTTCTGTTACAAACTGACCCCGGCCCCTCATCAGAGAAGGGAAAAGTTATGTGGCCCTCACAGGAAAAAGTTTGGGGACCCCTGCTTGAACACATATTGCCAAAGGCAGAACAGCAACCTATCTGCCAATATATACCAATATTTTTTATTTCTATTAGATAAATGTTTCAGTAAAATGTTACACATTCTTGTGTATTTGCCACTTATTGCCACAGTTAACATTGAGGCTCTGGGCCTCTTTGATCTCGTTGTGAGTTTGTAAGGTTGTGACTTCTGATTACACAAACTCGATGCCAATCAAAACGTTTGTTCTTCTTATTCCCCAAATTAGAATCGATAAGAGAATCGATAAAGAATCGAATCGTTAAGCAATATCGATAATGGAATCGGAATCGTAAAAATCCTATCAATTCCCATCCCTACCAATAGAATACATTAAACAGTCGACAAAATATGTCAATGTTGTTTACAATTTACGATTTTTTAAATGTAATTCATGCCCCTGTCAGTGCTTCAGCCTCCTCAAGTTTGGCTCTCACGTCTGCGATCTCCTGACGACACAGGCATACTCTTGGAAGGGTAATTACTTGACGGTTTACAGCAACACCTGGAAAATAAAATTGTTTTGTCATTTATTTTGAAAAATCAATAACATATCATTTATTTAGCCATATTTGGGCTAGCTTTACCATATTTAGATCGGTAGGAGCTGTCCCATTACCTAATATCGAGTTTTAGCTATGTGGAGAGCATGGAAAACATACGTATACAACCATGTAATCAGTTCTCTCAAATAGAAAAATCACGATGATGGACTTAGCCTTACCGCTCACTCTCCCGTTCGTGAAGTGTCGAGCTGTCAAGTGGCGTCATGACGACATCTGCTGTGTCAAGTAAATCGTCGTCATCTGATGCCTCAGGTTAAAACATGTAGGGATTAATTGTAGATCATCTTTCCTGGGAGCCTTTGCCATCGGTAGCGTCACGAAACAGCGATCCTGAATGGTTACCTTTGGTGGAAATATCACTGATATAGTCGTTGCTGCAATGCTAGCTGTAGATACTAGTCTTCTGTTGCGTCGGGGAATTTACGTCACACTTCCGGGTTTGGGAAGGGACATTTAACGGAGTGCAAAAAACTTAAAAAAAAAAAAAAACGCAAATTATCCTTGCAAATACGTGTTGATAATGTCATGGTTGTTTTGACGAACTCGTCCAAAGTTTATATTTGTAAAATTACACCAAAATCCGGAAAGCTCTTCAGTTGCCCTTTAAAGCAGACAGTTTTTACATCTGTGTAATTTTGACAAAGTTTGACAAAATTTTATGCAGAAATTGAGAAATTCCAAAAGGTTCAGATACTTTTTCATACCTCTGTACGGTAGGTCTTATAATGGAGGCAACACATGCTGTATGTATCGATATTAGCCTACTATTCAAATGACTAAGATGGCTACAAATGCATAATGAGCCTTCATGATTAAATGTTTATTTTCCCTGCAGTGCATCCTATACAGAATGACGCACCATGTGACTACTCTGTTGTACGATGCCACCTCAAGTTTATATTCATTACAATGTTAATGTACGGAGCCCCAAAAGGGAGATCGACAGAAATAAAATTTAAACCATCTGGTGCACACGAGAAACGCGAAAGCTCAACTAAATCCTGTATTATCATTTTTCACACGCCGAAACTGCTGTCGTCCGATGCACGCCTGCAGTTTGTGGCCTATGAAAAGGGAACTTTCTGGTGTGCACCAAATAGTTTCTGGTGCGCACCAGATCGTTTCTAGTACACACCAGATGGTTTAAATTTATTTTATTTCTGTCGGTTTTCTGAACTTCCCCATGCAATGACATTTTTCGGCCACTGGGGGTACTGCCAATCTCCGCCTATGCTTATTTGCATCATAATGTCACTACATGACGCACTAACCATTCTGATGTTTCTCCGCTTTGCCTCAGAGCAAGCCATGCAAATACGAAACATGTACACCAATAGAGCTGGGAGCCTCAAAAGTTCCATTGCATTACCAGTGAGACCAGCTGCAATCACAGCTTTAACAAAAAAGGAGCTTGTGTCAGGAAGGAACATGCACCTAAAGAAATTACACATGGTATCAGGTTATTCATAAATGAGGAGGACTGATCAGAACGATCAGGTATGAGCTTCAGAGCACATTTAAACTGTAATGGTCAGTGTTTCGGTTTGGTTAAAATTCAGTGTTTTTAGGTGTGTTTTCTAGGTTTTGTGTGCTGATTAGATTTTAATTTCCACCTGTTTTCTCATTGAGAAAAAACATGAGGTTTCTGTGCCAAATTTGGCACAAGTGAGAGGTTGTAAAAGTTTTCAGAGACCAATATCTCCTAGTTTTGGAAATCCAAGATGCACGGGCAATTTCTCTGGAGATGAAACGTCAGTTTAAAATTGTTGCTTTTTCATTGGAAAGCCGAGACTATTCCTTTTTTTCCCCTGTCCTTTTCAGCTGCTTTCAGATAGAGAATGGGAATCTGAGTGTCCTTATGGTCTGAAAAGTTTTAATGTTTCACATAGGAGTATGATATACTCTTGTGTTTATTAATTGTGTTTCGTTTATTAGGAGAAAGCAGCGAGCAGGGAGGGGTAATGGGGGGACAGGAAAGAAAATAGAAAAGGAGAGACAGAGGAGGAGAATAAACAACAAGAAACACATTGAACGGCTGCACTACCGATAAATATACTAGTAGTGGTGCCACAGTGTATCACAAAAGTGAGTACACCCCTCGCATTTCTGCAGATATTTAAGTATATCTTTTAATGGGACAACACTGCCAAAATGACACTTTGACACAATGAAAAGTAGTCTGTGTTCAGCTTATATAATACAGTTCATTTATTTTCCCCTCAAAATAGCTCAAAATATAGCCATTAATATCTAAACCCCTGGCAACAAAAGTGAGTACACCGCATGGGAGTTACGTACATCCCTAAATGTCCAAATTGAGTACTGCTGGTCATTTTCCCTCCAAAATGTCACGTGACTCGTTACAGGAGTGCTGTCAGCATTGCTGCAGAGAATGAAGAGGTGGTGGTGGGGGTGTTGTTCCCACCACCATGCTTGACTGTAGGCAGGACACACTAATCTTTGTACACCTCACATGGTTGCCGCCACACATGCTTGAGACCATCGGAACCAAGCAAATTAATCTTCGTCTCATCAGACCATAGGACATGGTTCCAGTAATCCATGTGCTTTGTTGACATGTCTTCAGCAAACTGTTTGCGGGCTTTCTAGTATACCGTCTTCAAAAGATTCCTCCTGGGGTGACAGCCATGCACACCAATTTGATGTGGATTACGGTGTATGGTCTGAGCACTAACAGGCTGACGCCCAACCTCTTCAATCTCTGCAGCATTGCTGACAACACTCCTGTAACGAGTCACATGACATTTTGGAGGGAAAATAACAAGCAGTACTCAATTTGGACATTTGAGGATGTATGTAGTTCCCATGCGGTCTACTCACTTTTGTTGCCAAGGGTTAAGATATTAATGGCTATATTTTGAGGGGAAAATAAATGAAGTCTATTATATAAGCTGCACACAGACTGTTTTTCATTGTGTCAAAATGTCATTTTGTCAGTGTTGTCCCATGAAAATATATAATTAAATATCTGTGGAAATGCGAGGGGTGAACTAACTTTTGTGATACACTGTATCATTAGCTCCCGTAATTTCCCGAATATAACACCCCCCCCCCCCCCCCCCCCAAAATCAACTTGTAAAATTATGGGTGCACATTATACACGGGTACATGGATGGAGACAGAAATATATATATTATATATATATATATCTAAAGACAGATGTTTTTTATTGACACGGCCATGTTGTTTTGAAGAAAACGTATGCGGCGATCCAGTCCCGACCATTACGGCACACGTCACCATTTTGTTTCAGTAATACTTGTTTCGGTAATACCACACTGATTGGTCGAATGATTTCGTCTGTGTTAAATTCTGATTATTTCATTCTTCATAAAGCACAGAATTTATTTTCTTGAACGCATTTGAGTCAACCTTTATTGCAACTCTGCAACTCGGACCATAACAAACGTAACACAACACAGAGTTCCTGTGTCCGTCAACTATAGCTGTCCCTCGGGAAACTCAAACCCAAATAACAATAGTTCCTCTTGTTACAGCCCACAGCGATGCGCTTTTTCCGTTTTCTGACTTCAGTCCCCACTTTTATCGTATCAATCCATGGAAGAAACATTTATTCATCATTATGAAACGAGCAAGTTATACAGCAGCCTTTAAAAAAAGAAAAGTCCCATCTGTTTTGTTTTCTCCTAGATTCTGGTAAGTTGGAGAAGTTGTCAAATCATATAATTACCGTAAATATTGTCAGTGTATGGTAATGTTTTGAACTACCAATGTGCTATGCTTGTGCTGTGTTTCACCAGTCAGTAAAATGACATTTCTGTATCTGTACACGAGCTGTGTTTTTTTGTATTCTTCTATTTATTGGTGCAAAAATTAGGGTGCGCGTTATAAACGGGTACAATAATTTCCCCTAGATTTTACAAGTAAATTTGGGGTGCGCATTATACACGGGTGCGCCTTATATTCGGGAAATCACGGTAATTGTATTTCCCGTGGACACCATGTGGGGGCTGAGGAGAACGGGGGGGGGGGGGGGGCACCATCCATCCATCCATCCATCCATCCATCCATCCATCCATCCCTCAAATCCTCAACCGCTTATCCGGAGTCTGGTCGTGGGGGCAGCAGTTTCAACAGGGATCCCTAAACTTCCCTTTCCCTGGCCACGTCAACTAGCTCTTACTGGGGCGCTCCCGAGCCAGTGTCGAGATATAATCCCTCCACCTGGTTGTGGGCCTGCCCCAAGGTCTCCTCCCAGCTGGATGTGTCAGGAATACCTCCCTAAGGAGGCGCCCTGGTGGCATCCGCACCAGATGCCCTAACCACCTCAACTGACTCTTTTGTATGTGAAGGAGCAGTGGCTCGACTCTGAGCCTCACATGAATAGCAGCGTTTCTCACCCTGTCTCCAAGTGAGACACCAGCTATCCGCCTGAGAAAGCCCATTTCGGCCACTTCTACCCGTGATCGTGTCCTTTCGGTCATGACCCATCGTTCATGACCATTGGTGAGGGTAGGAATGAAGATTGAACCGTAGATTGAGAGCTTTGCCTCCTAGCTCAGCTCCCTCTTTGTTGCAACAGTGCGATAAAGCGACTGTAATACCGCTCCATTGTTCCTTCACTCATGAACAACAGATACTTGAACTCCTTCACTTGAGGAAGGACCTCATTCCCTACCCGGAGAAGGCAATCCACCGGTTTCCTGCAAAGAACCATGGCCTCAGATTTGGAGGTGCTGATCGTCATCCCCGCCACTTCACACTTGGTTGCAAACCTGTCCAGTGAGTGCTGCAGGTCACAGGCTGATGATGCAAACAGGACCACATCAACTGCAAAAAGCAGCGATGCAATCCTCAGCATGATGATGCAAACAGGACCACATTATCTGCAAAAAGCAGCGATGCAATCCTCAGCCCACAAAACTGTAAACCCTCTCCACCACGACTATGCCTTGATATCTTGTCCAAAAAAATGACAAACAGAATTGGTGACAAAGCACAACCCTGGCGAAGGCCAAAACCCACTTGGAACAAGTCCCTCTCCACCACGACTACGCCTTGATATCCTGTCCACAAAAATTACAAACAGAATTGGTGACAAAGCACAACCCTGGCGAAGGCCAAAACCCAATTGGAACAAATCTGACTTACTGCCAAGGACACGGACACAACTCTCATTAACTCTCTAAGGAGTGGCCCCCTCACCCCATACTCTCGCAGTACCTCCCACAGTATATCCCGTGGGACCCGATCATATGTCTTTTCCAGGTCCACAAAGCACATGTAGACTGGATGAGCATACTCCCAAGCCCTCTCCAGGATTCCAGCGAGAGTAAAGAGCTGGTCTGTTGTTCCACGGCCAGCACGGAACCCACATTGTTCCTCCTCAATCAGAGGTTCCACAATCAGCCGGACCCTCCTTTCCAGTGCCTTGGAGTAGACTTCCCTAGGGAGGCTGAGGAGTGTGATGCCCCTGTAATTGGCACACACCCTCTAGTCCCCCTCTTTAAAAAAAAGAACCACCACCCCAGTCCGCCACTCTTTCGGTAATGTCCCAAACTTCCACGCAATGTTAAAGAGGCGTGTCGTTCGTGACAGCCCTTCAACACCCAGGGCCTTCAGCATTTCAGGGCGAATTGTTTAACCACCTCGGTAACTTCTCCCAAAGAGAGAGATGTAGAACCTGGTAATATGTGAATCACTTGTACGAGTGGATATGTTGACATCCTATTCTTTGCTGCCTGATCGCTAATCCTGGCATGACATTCTTGAGTGTCGTATTTCCCTAGTCATATTCTTTTTGATTGTGCCATAACTAGAGATGTCCCGATCCGATATTTGGATCGGATCCGACGCCGATATGGGCAAAAAAATGCGCATCGGTATCGGATCGGCCAACACGGAAAAATTCCGATCCAGACTTCCGATCCAGTTTTTTTTTTTAAAGTCCGGTCCGGGTTTTCCAGCGCACCGATTTACATTCGGCCCCCTTGAACCATGCAACCTTTCGCCACATTTCAGGCTTCAAACATAAAGATATAAAATTTTAATTTTTTTGTCAAGAATCAACAACAAGTGGGACACAATCGTGAAGTGGAACAACATTTATTGGATAATTTAAACTTTTTTAACAAATAAAAAACTGAAAAGTGGGGCATGCAATATTATTCGGCCCCCTTGCGTTAATACTTTGTAGCGCCACCTTTTGCTCCAATTACAGCTGCAAGTCGCTTGGGGTATGTTTCTATCAGTTTTGCACATTGAGAGACTGACATTCTTGCCCATTCTTCCTTGCAAAACTAGCTCGAGCTCAGTGAGGTTGGATGGAGAGTGTTTGTGAACAGCAGTCTTCAGCTCTTTCCACAGATTCTCGATTGGATTCAGGTCTGGACTTTGACTTGGCCATTCTAACACCTGGATACGTTTATTTTTGAACCATTCCATTGTAGATTTGGCTTTATGTTTTGGATCATTGTCCTGTTGGAAGATAAATCTCCGTCCCAGTCTCAGGTCTTGTGCAGATACCAACAGGTTTTCTTCCAGAATGTTCCTGTATTTGGCTGCATCCATCTTCCCGTCAATTTTAACCATCTTCCCTGTCCCTGCTGAAGAAAAGCAGGCCCAAACCATGATGCTGCCACCACCATGTTTGACAGTGGGGATGATGTGTTCAGGGTGATGAGCTGTGTTGCTTTTACGCCAAACATATCGTTTTGCATTGTGGCCAAAAAGTTCAATTTTGGTTTCATCTGACCAGAGCACCTTCTTCCACATGTTTGGTGTGTCTCCCAGGTGGCTTGTGGCAAACTTTAAACGAGACTTTTTATGGATATCTTTGAGAAATGGCTTTCTTCTTGCCACTCTTCCATAAAGGCCAGATTTGTGCAGTGTACGACTGATTGTTGTCCTATGGACAGACTCTCCCACCTCAGCTGTAGATCTCTGCAGTTCATCCAGAGTGATCATGGGCCTCTTGGCTGCACTCTGATCAGTTTTCTCCTTGTTTGAGAAGAAAGTTTGGAAGGACAGCCGGGTCTTGGTAGATTTGCAGTGGTCTGATGCTCCTTCCATTTCAATATGATGGCTTGCACAGTGCTCCTTGAGATGTTTAAAGCTTGGGAAATCTTTGTATCCAAATCCGGCTTTAAACTTCTCCACAACAGTATCTCGGACCTGCCTGGTGTGTTCCTTGGTTTTCATAATGCTCTCTGCACTTTAAACAGAACCCTGAGACTATCACAGAGCAGGTGCATTTATACGGAGACTTGATTACACACAGGTGGATTCTATTTATCATCATCGGTCATTTAGGACAACATTGGATCATTCAGAGATCCTCACTGAACTTCTGGAGTGAGTTTGCTGCACTGAAAGTAAAGGGGCCGAATAATATTGCACGCCCCACTTTTCAGTTTTTTATTTGTTAAAAAAGTTTAAATTATCCAATAAATGTTGTTCCACTTCACGATTGTGTCCCACTTGTTGTTGATTCTTGACAAAAAAATTAAATTTCATATCTTTATGTCTGAAGCCTGAAATGTGGTGAAAGGTTGCATGATTCAAGGGGGCCGAATACTTTTGCAAGGCACTGTATATAATGGAATTAGATAATATTTTATCATTATTGTATGTAATGTATTAGGATCATGGAAGGTCCCACTTTTTGGGGGGGGGGGAAGAATATATATATCCTGCATATACATAATATAATAAAACTATATATGGAAACACAGCATTGGCCTGCTTACTGTAATCCATGACTGTACTAGTGTTAGTTATTTTATATTATAAAGTATTATTGTATTATTGTGTATATACATATAGTGACTGCATCAAGATATAGTCATTTTAAAAATTTAAGTGACGGGTAAAAATAGATTATGACCGGATTTTTATGACCCTGTCAGTCAAAATGACAGACAACGAAAAAGTCTAGCGCAACCTCTGATAGAACTAGATGCAAAACGACAGACGAGACTGCGTTAGCAACATTGAAGTATTGAAAACTAGATGCGTTAGTAAACAGCTGCCATCTTAAAGCAGAAGACTTCCCTAGTAGGCTGTTGTGAACCTTCCAAGCGAACCTAATTAACTTTTTATCAAAAATACTCCTAAATCGGCAAAATCTTGACATGAATCTATCTTCAAAACAGTTTTAAAACTTTCACATGTTGAAAGTAGACAGAAGGGAAATTATGGAATAACGGGAGCAATTTTAACAACTTTAACATTTGATTCGCAAAATTGAAAATGAATTTAATGTAGTTTAAAGCTGCAGATACTGAATGGGGACTTGGGTATTTACTGTTTTAAAATGTTAACTTGATACTGAAATAGTCGTTTATTTAAACCTAAGAGGCTTTTTTTTCACAATTTTTGTAACTAATGCACGAAACATTAAAAGCATCTAATAGCTTGGGGGATTTGTGGGATTTTCCACTGAGGTTGTTTGTGTGTTTTGCTTTTTTAAGACAGTTTACAATATTATTTGCACGTTTTACTGACTATGCCATTTCTGTTTGTTATTTATAATATTTTGTGTTTGTCACTGAATAAACAGGTCAGTTTCTTGTTACCAACCGTTGTGTGTTATTCAAACCCACCTAATTCAGCTGGCTAGTTGTTATCAAGAGTACTAAAACCTTTTTGAACATGAGTCTGACAACTAAGTAAAGAGGCCAAATAACTTTAAACTTTAACACATGCTCAGATAGGTTGGTATCGGTATCGGCCAGTATCGGTATCGGATCGGAAGTGCAAAACAATATCAGTATCGATCAAAATTGCAAAAACCTGGATCGGGACATCCCTAGCTCCTGTTTTGAAAAATGGGCAATTGTGGCTCATTTTGCTGTGCCAGGTAACATGATTTTTCAGGTGGCTGTAAAATTCCTGTTCTATTAATTTCAAAGAGAAATTACCATTTGAAGTAAAAACATTTTGCGAGACGAGTGTGGTAAACTTGTATCCCAAGTGACCACAATTGCGTACCACCGCTATCGAACATGCAGGTTTTTGAGGCATTTGTTGATGGCAGAAGGCACGTACTACTTACGCAAATTGACGTGTCGCATCAGCCAGGAACTTAGCTTCAACAATCCATTTGAAAAAAAACTCCAAACTGCAGGAAACAGTTCAATATCATAAGAGTTTGGTTTACCGCAAGACTCAATTTTTAATTCGTTTTTTTTTCACAACACTAATAATAATTTGGGGAAAAAACAACAACAACCTTACTTGCCAATGCCTAGGGAGGGCAGTAGCAGGACCATTATGGTATGAAAAATATAGCACTTATGCATTGTCACTTGGTTTTCTGTTGACCTGTGGAAAGAGGAATAGCACAGACTAGATTAATGCATACTCAGGACATGAAAAATTGGGTAGTCTGGATTGTGGAACCTCACCGAGTCCAGTGGGACTCTAAACTAGATGAGTAGTAGACGATGGTAGGGAGCAAGGTGGAGAACAACCACAGGAGGAAGGTGGGTAAAAACTGAGTAACCAGTGGATTCTGGGGATAAAGCAGGCCAACATATCGAGTAATTAAGACAAAACACTGGATAACGATGCACTAAAGGGATTTTTGTACAAAGCACAACAGCTGTGTATTCATGAAGTACATATACAAACATGCTGTCAGTATCAGGATGAACTTTATCATCCCAAAGGAGAATTTGCTTTGAACGCTGCAACATTGCTGGATTTGCATACACAAGAGGAGGCTACAAA
The DNA here is from genome assembly GCF_030265065.1 of Corythoichthys intestinalis. Lineage (NCBI taxonomy): Eukaryota > Metazoa > Chordata > Actinopteri > Syngnathiformes > Syngnathidae > Corythoichthys > Corythoichthys intestinalis. The sequence continues at coordinate 10,319,963 of NC_080404.1, forward strand.
CATAAAAACATTAGAAACATCAACAGCAGGCACAGCAAGCACACAAAGCAAATAAGAGTCACTTCTAAATAATGTGGAAATGTGCTTTAAATAAAACAAAGAAATAGGAACAGTAAGCAATCCAGTAAAATATGAACTAGACACATGAACAAAAGTGTGAAAACAGTTAAACCAGTGCTTCACAATTATTTTTGAAAGGTGTATCACCAGAACCAATACACATGAAAGTTAGTATAAGTTAATACAATATACACAATGATACATACAATTTATTTTTGCATTGATCATTTAGCCTATCCATTAACTAGGTTCATATTTGTGAGAAATAGTAGTCCTGACACCCGTTCAATAATCTGTTTGGTCTTATTAATGTCCCGTCCCCACCAAAAGTGTACATGCAGGTTATGCTGTTATAACATCCCTACCAATGTTGAGACGAAACCTACGCCATTGCATCTTTGTCACTAACGATAACAGCATTGCAAAGATGGGAACAGTAATTAATTAGATTACTCGCTACCGAAAAAAATAACGCCGTTAGAAACGCTGTTATACTCTAATGCCTTGATTAACAACACTGGTCTTAAAAAAAACTTTTAAAATGGTGCGAGAATCCCGAGTTATGTACATTATTAAAAAATATGACATCAGTGTTTGAGTAAACTGAGAAGACAACTACTGTACAGTGGTATGAAAAAGTATCTGAACCTTTTGGAATTTCTCACATTTCTGCACAAAATTACCATCAAATGTGATCTGATTCTTGTCAAAATCACACAGATGAAAAAAACTGTCTGCTTTAACTGAAACCACCCAATTATCCATAAGTACATATTTTAATGAAGATAGCATGCAAACAATGACAGAAGGGGGAGATATAAGTGAACCCTCTGCCTAAAGAGACTTAAAATGTAATTGAAACCATTTTTTACGAAACAATTTAAGTCAGGTGTGTGCCCAATCACTGATGAGTGCTTTAAAGCTGCACTGCCCACTAGAAAACAAACAACCTGGTAGGAATTGTCTTGATGAGAAGCATTGAATGATGTGCATCATGGCTCGGTCAAAAAAGCTGTCTGAAGATCTGCGACCAAGGATTGATGATTTGTATAAAGCTGGGAAAGGATACAAAACCATCCTTAAAAGTCTGGATGTTCATCAATCTAATGTCAGAGTTGTCTACGAGTGGAAAGAGTTTGGCACTGTTGCTTCTCTCCCAAAGAGTGGCCATCCACCAAAGATGACGGCAAGAGCTCAGCGCAGAATACTCAGGGAGGTAAAAAAGAACCCTAGAGTGTCTGCTAAAGGGTTACAGAAATCAAAGGCACAGTCCAATATCTAAGTGCACACATCGACTACAGTATATGTAAAACTATGGCCAAGAATGGTGTTCACGGGAGGACTCCACAGAGCAAGCCACTGCTGTCTACACATTGTTGCTCGTTTCATGTTCGCAAAAAGGCACTTGGGGCTGTTTTGCTACCTCAGGGCCTGGACAATTAATGTAAGAATGAATTCAAAAGTTTATTAGGATGTTTTGCAGGAAAAGCTGAGGCCTTCTGTCAGACAGTTGAAGCTAAAAAGAGGATGGATGCTGAAACAAGGCAATGATCCAAAACATAGAAGTAAATCAACTTCAGAATGGTTTCAGAAGAACAAAATACACATTCTGGAGTGGCTAAGTCAAAGTCCAGACTTGAACCCCATTGAGATGCTGTGCCATGACCTAAAGACTGCGATTCATGCCAGACATTCCAGGAATCTGACTGAACTTTTTGTGAGGAAAGAATGAGGCAAAATTAGTCCTGATCGATGTGCCAGACGGATCTGCAGCTACAGGAAGCGTCTGGTTGAAGTCACTTCTGCCAAAGGTGGGGCCACAAAATATTAAATGTGATGGTTCACCACTTAATTGTCCCCCCTCTGTCATTTTTTGCTTACTATCCCCAGTAAAATATGAAAACCTGTAAATGTTTGGGTGGTTTCAAGCAGACAGTTTTTTCATCTGTGTGATTTTGACAAAGATAGATCACATTTGATGGGGATTTTATGAAGAAATGTGAGAAATTCCAAAAGGTTAGCATACCTGTTCATACCACTGTATATGACACTGGATATTCTGTAAGCTAGACGACAACTTTTTTTTTTTTTTTTTTTTAAATCCAATATATTAATTGTGGGTGAGGCTGGAGGATCAATTTGGCCTATTGAGCCGGAAGCCTTTTGGGCCAGTTTGCAAAGCTTTCGTTTTATTTTTACAGACAGTTTTAAACAACCAAATATAGGACAAAATTACAAAAGAAACTTTTGGTGCAATGGCTGCACTTCATATTATTCATTGAAGTGTATGGGAGTACCACATTGAACATGGTAATTTTAAATCCTTTTCAGAGCAACATCTACCATGACTAGACATGATCTTTACATGGTTTTAAAATAAAAACGATAGCCATAATCTTGGTGAAGTGGAGTCTGTAAACTTTGATGTTGTGAACTCTCCTGTTAAATTCATCTGTCTGGAACTGCAGTGACCAGAGTTGTCCATAACGGTGTCATTTTTTTTCAGTCGTGAGTACCGTATTTTTCGGACTATAAGTCGCACCTGAGTATAAGTCGCACCAGCCATAAAATGCCCAACGAAGAGGAAAAAAACATATATAAGTCGCATTTTGGGGGGGAAATTTACTTGATAAAATCGAACACATAGAACAGATATGTCGTCTTGAAAGGCAATTTAAAATAAAAGTACAATAGAGAACAACATGCTGAATAAGTGTATAGTATGATAATGTGACATGATGCATGAACAACGAAATGCGAACGTGGCTGGTATGTTAACATAACATAGCTATTAAGTTATTCAGCTAACTATAGCATAAAGAACATGCTAACAAGTTTATCAAACCATCAGTGTCACTCCAAAACACCAAAATAACATGTGAAATGATATAATAATGTGTTAATAATTTCCCACATAAGTCGCTTCAGAGTATAAGTCGCACCCCCAGCCAAACTATGAAAAAAAAACGACTTATAGTCCAAAAAATACGGTAATCTAATTAATTACTTTTCCCATCTTTGCAACGCCCTTAGCGTTACTGAGGATGTGAAGGTGCGTGTTACTACAATTTGGTTGAATGAAGCGCAAGTTGTCCAATTTTGTCAGACATCTGCCTGCCTGCCCTGGAGAGTGCAGAGTGGGGAGGGTTAGGGGGGTGACGCCGTTGCGAATGTGATGATGATTGGCTAGGTGGCTCGGAGCATAGCATTCACAGTCTCCTTAGCATTAGCATTTAGCGTGGTGAGCATCATCTTTAACTCTCCTACAACTTTTTTTTTTTTTTTTTAAACATCGTTTGTGGCGTCCAGGTGAGTACAATTAATTGAAAATAATGTACTGTTTTCCTGCTGCATGTGCATTATCATCACCAATTTGGCATTGTTCTTGCAGATGCCACAATATACCGTAATTTTCAGACTATATGGTGCACCCCACCAAATTTGACACGAAATGACATTTGTTCATAGATTAGCCATGCTAGAGTATAAGCCGCAGCAGTCCTCATTGTATAATGGGATATTTACGCCGAAAGATATTAACCGGTAACATTTTATTTGACAGTGGCATCATAAGATTGTCAAAAGGCCAAATGAACCACCATGACGCTTTGAGCCAATTGGCTGCAAAGCTTCATTGCTTCAAGAAGCTTCATTTGGCCATCACTGCTCCCTTGGGGTAGACAGTCAACCTCTGCTGCCACCTGCTGTCAACACTGTTGTCGTCCAACATGCCTCCTAGCATGCATTGCAGCGCCACAGATGTAAATAATCAAAATTCATGTTCTGTGTTAATTATTTCTTCAGTTACTCTTCCAGTTGTTTCAGTAATTGCTAGTTGTGGTATTTGGTAACACATTATTTGACAGTGGCGCCATAAGACTGTCATAAGACAATCATAATTATGACATGACTACTAATGAATGCTTATAACAGATGTCATTTAGTGTCTTCCGGCAATTCACTTGGAATGGATGTATAAGAGCCAAGCTGGACATAACAAAGTGACATATTTTGCCGGATGACACTTAATGACATATGTCATAAACATTCAGTAATGCCAATGTTAGTGTCATGTCATTATTATGACGGTCTTATTACACCACTGTTAAATAAAGTGTTTATTACGAACCCAATTAAATCAACAAATAAGCCGCACTGGACTATAAGGCGTGGGATTCAAAATGAGGGGAAAAAGTAGCTGCTTATAGTCTGAAAATTACGGTAATAGTTTGGGTGGGATGGGGTTTATTACCAAAAATAGTCACTTGCCCTAAACTTTTCTTGAATGACGAATCCATGAACCCTGTGTGATGTTTTTTAATCGAAACAACTAGAGCAAAACAGGAGAGGCAGTGGATTTAGAGCCTCACCTGCATATTGAAAATATATCTATACATATCAGGGGCATGACGATACACACAAGTCACAGTTCAGTACGTACCTCGATACGGGGGTCACGGCTCGGTGCGGGTTCAGTACAGCAGGAAAAACGAAAAGGCTTTTTTTCTCACAGCATTTGAAAGTTTAAGTTTGTCTAACATTATACTCTTATATCAGTGAATTTTAAAAAAAATGTCAAAAGTGTGACCTATGTTAAAAAAAAAACAAAAAAAAACAGTTCAATTCACTCAGTTGATATATAAACATCTTTGATGTGAAAGATGTTGTAGAATGCATAATGTAATAACATGTAGAAGATGAAAAGTAACATCACTTAGTTTGCTGAGTAACTAATTACTCTTACAATGAGGTAACTGAGTTTAACTCAACTCAAGTAGTTTGTAACTGTAGCTAATTACTTTTTTTTAAAGATTAACAACACTGGCAATGATGTACCCAAAATTGGTTAATTTTACCCGTAACGAGGAGGGTTAACTTCTAATATACTCACTAGCCAACACATTTTCTGAGTTCAATATAGTTGGGTAATCTGGTACAGTATCTCAAAATGCCACTGAATTTAAATCACAATAAGAACATTGGAACACAACAATGTTCATTGTCTGATTTATGCTTTTCAGAAAATTGGCTATAAAATTTCACCAAATCAGTATGGGTTGGAAAAAACAGTGCTATCTACAACTGGTGAGATTATGGCGCTCTGTGGAAAAAGCCTAATATTCTACACTGATTCTAAACCTGTCAACTCACGTTTAGGGTTTCCAATGTGTCAGTAAGATTGAAGTCATCCAAAGTGGCTATTATGATGGTCGGAGTTGTAAAAAAAAAGAGGAGGAGGATGAGTAGAAAATTGATGACAAAAAAGCGTAGCCACCACAAGATCCCGCCCACTGCCAGATGGTTCCTATGATATAAGAGCTGTTCAGAAGCAGCCAGGTATAAAGCGAAACACAAGTCATGTCTTTTTGTATGTCATCTTACCAGAGGACATTATGTGGATCGGGTGCAGAGCTGACAGTCCACTTATCTGTCTTAAGCTTGACGCTCATCGATGAGGTCTTGGATTCTTGACGACAGTGACAGCCACGATATATGCACATGTTGAAGTCCCTTAAGATTCTGAAATGAGCCATGTTTCCAGATAACACACCATCCAATTACAGAGCAGCCTTAAATGTTTCTTGGGAAACAACTTATAAAATAGGACTTACCTTTCAGCTATGTCCTCGTTCTGAAAAGTGACAAAGACCATTTGTAAATGTTTCTTCTGAATTTTCGCTTTCTCCTCCATGAAGATCTGCGATAATGATTCCTCCAGCTTGGCGTAATACTCGACTGCCTCTTCCTGCGGAGGGTCGATTTTAGTTAATCAGTGTCACCCCTCCACCTACTGGCGTGCACACATAGATGCCAGGTGATGCTCAAGCACTGGTCTTTGCCTTCTTAAAGAGCAGGTGCCCTTATCAAGGTTATTAAGTCATCATCATTATTACGTTATTAATGCATGTGCCCCCAAGCGCTGCAGCCATAATCACTGTTTGAGCGCCCTCTGTCCTCCAAACGCGAAAATGGTATGGTATGAACACAACGTGATAATTCATCCGCGTGACTAAGGAGAAAATAATATCGCAATAATGACAGTCTGGCTTGAACATCGTTAGCCATAATTGCCTTAGTAATATCTCTGACTTCTAAATTGTTGCCACGACAACAGAGAAAGACAGGAAAGCTTCGCCCAGGCACAGGGATCTCCCCCGGGCTCCCCCTGGAGCTCCCAAGAAAAAATAAGGTTTTTTTTTGTGTGTGTGTGTTTGTTTCCCGAAAACATTAAAATATCTACATTGCTGGCCAAAAGTATTGGCACCCTGCAATTCTGTCAGAAAATGCTCAATGTCTCCCAGAAAATGATTGCAATTACAAATGCTTTGGTCGTAATATCTTCATTTATTCTGCTTGCAATGAAAAAAAAAAAACACACAAAAGAGGATGGGGAAAAAAAAAAATCATTATCATTTTACACAAAACTCCAAAAGTGGGCCGGACAAGTCTTGGCACCCTTTGAAAATTGGTCGCCTTCTACTGGCAAGCCAATCAGGACAAAGAGGCCTATTCTATTCTATGGCATTGGGCTGCACTAATGATTATTTTTATAATCGATTAATCAGACTAAAACAATTAAAGGGATAAATGTCACTGTTTTTCAATTACTTTCACAATTCAACTTGTTGTTTTAGACATGTTGTACGCTGCTAGCCAAAAGTATTGGCACCCCTGCAATTTCATCAGACAATGCTCAATTTCTCCCAGAAAATGATTGCAATTACAAATGCTTTGGGCGTAATATCTTCATTTATTTTGCTTGTTATTAAAAAACACAAAAGAGATGGACAAAAAAAATTAAATCATTATCATTTTACACAAAACTCCAAAAATAGGCCACAAAAGTATTGGCACCCTTTGAAAAATCATGTGATGCTTCTCTAATTTGTGTAATTAACAGCACCTGTTACTTACCTGTGGTACATAACAGGTGGTGCCAACAACTAAATCACACTTGCAGCTAGTTAAAATGGATTAAAGTTGACTCAACCTCTGTTCTGTGTCCTTGTGTGTACCACATTGAGCATGGATATAAGGCCACAGAACTGTCTGAGGACTTGACAAGCAAAATTGTGAGGAAGTATGGGCAATCTCAAGGCTACAAGTCCATCTCCAAAGACCTGAATGTTTCTGTGTCTACCGTGCGCAGTGTCATCAATAAGTGTAAAGCCCATGGCACTGTGGCTAACCTCCTTAGATGTGGATGGAAAAGAAAAATTGACGAGATTTCAACGAAAGATTGTGCGGATGGATGATAAAGAACCTCGACTAACATCCAAACAAGTTCGAGCTGTCCCGCAGTCCGAGGGTACAACAGTGTCAACCCGTACTATCCGTCGGCGTCTGAATGAAAAGGGACTCTATGGTAGGATACCCAGGAAGACCCCACTTCTGACCCAGAGACATAAAAAAGCCGGGCTGGAGTTTGCCAAAACTTACCTGAGATAGCCAAAAACGTTTTGGTAGAATGTTCTCTGGTCAAATGAGACAAAAGTAGAGCTTTTTTGTAAAGCTGCACAATAATATCGGTTACTGATAATTATCGGCTGATAATGGCAATTATGACGTCACAAAGATAATCCAGATTTTAAAAAATTCAACCGACAATGCAATCCGATATATACTTGATTTAGCCTGCAAATGTGCGCATCCGAAGGAGTTTTGTCCAATTCAGCACCGCCGTCTCAACCCCTCCCTTCTCTGAAGCCCCTGAGGGAGGAGGGGTTGAGGAGGCGGAGTTACACAACAGAAGCAGTTGGAGATCATGGCGGCTGTTACCAGCATGGCTGGATTTATCCGTGTGTGGAAAAAAACGACGCTCTCGCCATCTGCAAAACATGCACTGCAGAAGTTCCACGAGGCGGAAAAAAGCGTCCTCATTCAGCCCAAAGCGCGTGGTAAACTCCAGCTAAGGCTAAACCGACTACACCGGCAGAAGACTGACAGTTGACAAGTAGCCGTCTTCCGACGGAGGCCGCCGCCCTGGCCGGTCCTTGCAGGACCTCCGGCGAACACCCCGGTTTCTCGAGCGTTCTCCCACTGCGTGCAGGACACAAGGCGTGCGCCTCCATCTGGAGCAGAGCCGGGCCCCGAATACGCCGTGGCAAGCCGGCCGGGGCGGGCGGATATCCGGTACGAATGTAGCTGCCGGTTAGTCCGGTTCAACTCATCGAGCACCACGGCCAGACAGAGGCCTGGTGCGGGTGCTAATTTGCCGGCCGGACGGATTGAAGGGCACAGGCGGGAGGAGATTCCTGACGAAAGACGTTTTTTTACCGAAATGACTCGAAAGCCAAACCCCCGGATGAAAAAAATAATGCAGTTTATACGACCACCATTCTTCGTGAAAAACATGCCGATCACATCAGTTTCACCATGGACAATTGGACAAGTGATGTCAAGTAAGCATGCTTATCATGAGGGCACAGTGGTTAGATGATAATTTAAACATGCACAAAACCACACTCACAAGAAGTCAGTCAGTCAGTAATTCAGTACGCTGTAAATTCATGACGTCTTAATCAGATTATTCTTCTTAAATCTAGTCAAATAATTTTCCCCATCTTGTTTTGAGTGTTAAAGACTAGTTAACAGATGAAAGCGCCAGATTATTCCACTTACTTGAAGTACGTAAATATTGCCATTTGTTCTTATTCAACCCATACATCTACAAAAAAATTGGTAATTTTTCACCAAAATCAAGACAAAATTTGCTTTCAATTAATGCTTTCAACCATACCTATTCTTGAACTAAGATTTCTGACATTTTTTTTTTTTGGTGCTACAATGATTTTGACAAAGATCAGATCACATTTGATGGTGATTTTATGGTGGTTTTATGCAGAAATGTGAGAAATTCCAAAAGATCTAGATACTTTTTCATACCACTGTACATTCTGGCACTTTAATTTTTCAATAAATTATATTAATTACTAAAGATGCACCGATACCGATACTAGTATCGGTAGGGGGCGCCGATCCAGCCCAAAATGGTGGTATCGGCGAGTACCAACAAAGACGGCGCCGATACCTTTTACCGGTCCATTATTATAACATTTGACCGCAGCCTTTTTTTTTTCTCCTGGCGCTCACTACACTTTGTCTCTGTGTTGTGTGATGACACGTGAACACCAAGCAGCTATCGCTATTGGCCTGCTCCAGACCAATGAAAACGGGCCAATAGCCACTTCTGACCAATGACAAGGCCGACACGGCGGCCAATAGCCACTTCTGACCAATGACAAGGCCGACATGGCGCTGCCGAGAAATATTTCAAAATAGAAATCCCGTCAATTAAAATCAATGGCTGCATGCAAGATTTGCGGCCTGAAAGTTTCGAGATGTGGAGTTAAATCGGCCAGTTTCAATACCTCGAAGCTGATAAAACATTTGAAGACGAAACGTGAACGAACACAACGAGTTTGAGCTCTGCTATCCAGAGGAAGGGCGCTGGACAGGTGCAACAATCTCTGGTCAGTTCACTACGTCATCTTTACTTTGTCTTTTACTTAAAGAAATGCTGCAGTAATTTGGGAACTGTTTCCAAAGTAGGGTTGCCACCTTTCAGAAATAGAAAAAAGGAGGCTAATAGAGAGACGGGATGCTGTGGTCAATTATTATTACTTATAATTGTTAGCGTCCGCAAATGCGGAAACAAGGTTGGACCTCGAAGCGGACAACAAGCGGGGGATATGTACAAGGGTTTAATGATTGCAAACAAAAAATAACACGCGATCGCGGGATAGTAGAAATAACAAAAGGAATCCGTGACAGCAGGTCGACGGAGCTCAATACTACAAACTCGAAGGTTAACTAAGACGATAGGCAGCGAGCCAAAAAGCCAAAATAAAAACACTCAAATACCTGCACAGGGTAGAGGTTACAAACGAGTGCAGCACACTAACAGAAATACCCAATGCAGGGGCGTAACAAGCAAATGTAGCAAGACTATAGTGCGAGATGTGAAATGGCGATCAGCAAAGCAAATATCTCGCCAGTCTTCTCTGAGCTCACCCGTGCTTAAATGCTGCGTTGATGAGCCCGCATTGGATTCAGGTGCGACGTCAGGAACGCCCCCACTAACAGCCCAGCAACAAAACACAATCTAACCAGCAGCAGAATGTGACAATAATTTCATGAAAGTTGCACTGCTTGGCTTTTGAGAGGTTTAAAAAAAGTTTACTCAGTTCATTCAGAGTTTATTATTATTAACTTTATTTTACTTTCTTACTGTTGGGCTAGTATTATACTTTGTACTAGTCTTTTTCCTATTTTGCAAAGGTAAGCAAAAGCCTGACAAAGCCTTGATAGCAATGATTTCACATCCAATTATGTAGCTCTTTGGGGGAAAAAAAAAAAATATATATATAAACCGGGTGGTATCGGTATGGTATCGGTATCGGCCGATACTGCACAGCCAGGTATCGGTATCGGGGCCAAAAAATGGTATCGGTGCAACACTATTACTGACTGACAGCAGCTCTTGCACATAGTCAAAAACGACCCTGCAGTTAGTGTCAAATTTAGGATGATGTGGTTCTGACCTGCTTGTAACATTTGAAACACCAGAAATGCCTACAAAACTTTGGAGTCATCATTGCAGTGGTGCCCTGAGCCTGCAGTTTAAGGTAGTGGTTTTTTTGGCTCTCCGCCCTCTTCCTGTACACAAAACATAACATTTTTTTCAAACCACTGCTCGGGCACAGATGGGATGAAGATAATCAAATAGTCATATAAGCGGCTGAACACTTACCGTTTATTAAACAGCTCCAAAAGTTTTGAGAAGTCATAACAGATACGTATATCTTCCACATGACAGTATTCATATGCCTGCCTATTAAAGATTAAAGCAATGAAAGTGAGAAACGTTCAAAAAAAGAATTGTAACCAGCAGTTTTAAGTATGTCATGCAACTCAGCTGATTTTATTCACTGCAGCAGTTAGTAAGAGTTTAGTAGATGCCTTGTGTGATAGCTTGTATCCTTTTCTAAAAATCCAGGCAAACTCAGTTGACATCTTTTTTCTAATCAAATCTAATCTAATCAATGTGACATTTGCATGGATGCACAAAAAACATCTGCAACTTGCTCAAAGAAATGAGAAACTGCTTTTTTGATGTGCACTAGTGATACGATTTTGCGAGGATTGAACAAGTAGTTTTGAGAATTTCAATTCTGATCTGAGAAACGTACCAAAGCAATTGAGAAAAACAAAAAAAATTAAGTTCTGCTCAAATATTGCTATTTAAATTCCCGTTGACATTTATTCTGCAAGTTTTTAAAAAAAATAAAAGTTTCTTTCGTAGTTTTTTTTTAAAAACGAATGTTCAAATCGAACGGTATATCACCTGAACCAATACAAAGGAAAGTTAGCATAAGTTAATACAGATTGATTTGGCATTGATCATTTAACCTATCAATTAATTGGGTTTATATTTTTGAGAAGTGTAGCTCTAACGCCCATTCACCAAATCTGTTTGGTCTTATTAATGTCCTGTACCCAGCAAAAAGTGTACATGCAGGTTATGCTGTTATATCGTCCCTACCAATGTTGAGACCAAACCTACGCCCTTGACAATGCAAGATAACTTTGGGTTGAGAGAGACTTGAAAAGTATTAAGGAAAAAAAAAACAAAAGATTCATGAAGACATTCTTTTTGTTATAAATGCTAAAGGCTGTCCATAAAATAGAGGGACATTAATGTAGTGCGCAGTGAAATTACCACCTGGCTTTCATCAAATGCATATTACCTGTATGGTGAAATATTAAAAAGAGGAGAAACAATCCGTAGAAAAATCCTCAGTAGCCCTTACTCAAAGTGATGCTTTATCTCCACTGCTTCTGCATCTTTGGGGATTCCAGTCACCATCAATGTAGAGTTCGCCTACAGGAATGAAAGGCTTTGTTTTATGTTGCAACTTTTTGGCTTGTGTCATTATACAAATCAGTCATTTGTGGGCAATTTTATCAAACAGACTATTAGGCGTTTTTCATGACAACGATGCCACCCACCCGTTCGTCATCTCTGTCGTGCATTTTCCACGTGTGCCTTCTCATGCTGTATACAGTCAAGAAGAGGTAAAATACAGAAAACACATTGTGCACCCACAAACCTAGCTCACTGGGCAAAAAGATGACAATAAAGGCATTCATTCATTCAATCAGAGAAATGCATTTAAATTAGTGAAATGAGAAATAACTTACTTATGCATATTATCAATAGTCGTTATTCCAAAATAACGGTCCGATTCTGTGGACGGATATTAGAACGGATATTAGAACATTACTAACAGTATCAGTGGAGATTTTCAAGCATGCCTAACGGGCAAAATGAAAATTGAATTTCGACAAAAGTGCTACAATTCGGAGTTCACTTGTCACGCAACATGTCAGCAACAAAATATTAAAAGCTTTCCCACAAACTTACCAAAACGTGTTCCTGAATAATTTAAGGGAAAGATGACGCCCATTGACAATGCAGTCAAAACTATTAACAGACCAATGATGTGACGCTGGAAGGACAAATAATTAATCACATCCCCCTCACACTTCCTCCTTATTGCATTTTCACTGCAATGAGATCACAGTAATACAATCAAAAACATATTTAAAATTGCATTAGTCAGTTAAGTTTTTCAATAGCTTACCTGATGTGGAACATATCATTAATCCACGACACTATACGCTTGGAGAACAAAAGAGAAATGTCAAGGAAAGTCAAATTTTGAGGGGCTAACATCCACAAACTCACTGTATCTTTATCACTTTGTCGTTGAGAAGGTGTACTGGATGAAGAGGAGGAGTCGCTGTTATCATCGATGATGTCCTCTATGTTCGATATGGCCCTGTAGATAAAACACTGTATTTGCATCATGTCTGTAGAAGAATAGTAGTGAAGAGTAGTGGTCTGACAAAATATTGAAATGATTACCGTAATTTTCAGACGATAAGGCGCACTGAGTATAAGCCACCACCCACCGAATTTGACACAAAAACGGCATTTTTCATAGATAAGCCGCACAGGACTATAAGATGCAGCCTTTTCTCACTATATTAGAAGTTATAAAAGTCTGTCATAACACCAAATGAACCCCCATGAAGATTTGAACCAACTGGAAGCAAAACTTTATTGCTTCAAGAAGCCTCATTTGGCCATCACTGCTCCCTTGGGGGAGACATTCAGCCTCTGCTGCCACCCACTGTCAATTGTATTGTTGTCCAACATGCCTGGACTATAAGCCGCAGGATTCAAAACGAAGGAAAAAAGTAGCGGCTTGTAGTCCGAAAATTACGGTATATATCATGATACTTTGCATCCCAAAAGGTTGCCGATACGCTCATGCCAAGGATCGAGATATCGTTTTAAAGAGGTGTCAATGTTTGAATAAAAAATAAATAAAATAAAGAACCAACAAATTGCTACGAAAATCTATAAAATAGTGTCTCAGTTAACTCATTGGCTACCATTGACGGCGCTCAACACCCAATCTATTAAGACAAGGAAGGGCCAATGAACGTTTATTCAAAACCAGAGCATTCACAGTCACTCTTTCCGATTTTCGGAGCATTTACAGGTCACTTTCTGTTGAGTTTGAGTCACTGCCTATTCATTTGGGAGATTCCCGGGTTACTTCCTGTTCTTTAACTCAAAATCAACAGGGCGTGACACATAAAATGCCCCAAAATCGACAAAAATGTGACTGAAAATCACTGACCTCGAATGGCCCAAAATGACCTCATTGCCTGGCATTGGCTGCCACTGATAGCTATAGAAGTGGGAGGGGTTCATTTGCTGCCACCCTATAGCTTTTCTGTTTATTGGTTGTTTCGTAGAATATCCTAGAATGAATCATTGTATTGCCATATCGTGAGATTGTTACTGTGAGCATTGTATCACGTATCGTGAGGTACAAAGAGGTTCCCACCCCGAATGAAGAGTGTACAGATGCTAAAAGCTTTATATGCATTACCCACCCAAGTATTACACACACTGTAAATGCTAATATACAACTTTATTAAATGTGTTAAGTGAACCAAACTAAATGTTTAGAAGTAGTAATTTGGAGCTGGAAAACATGCTTAACTTGATATTTCTTAGGATAGGTTCATACCGCAGGTCTTAATGCACAAATCAGATTTTTTTTTTTTCATATCGTTTTTTTTGGCGTGCCCCTTCAGACTGCCCGTAAACTCGCAGTCACGCGCTAAGCAAAATTGACCCGCATGCGCAGAAGCAGCAAAACAAATTACAACACATGCTGGCTCTGCGTCATTCTAGGGCAGGGGTGGGCAAACCGGTCCTCGAGGGCCGCAGTGGGTCCTAGTCTTTGTTCCAACTGACCCAGCACAGATAGTATAACCCAGTGCTTCTCAATTATTTTCTGTCACGCCCCCCCAAGGAAGACGTAAATGTTTCGCGCCCCCCCAAACTCTCTGCCGCCACTGTAAATAGTATCATTTGTCTATAAAATTACTATTATAAATATGCATCTGCCTAACATTGTGTCCTTTTTTTCTAATAAAGAAAAAAAGTAACATAGATCAACTTATACTAAAGTATAACTTTATTAACATTGTTTTGTTTGTAACAGAGAAGACTTGACGTGCATCAATTTGCCTGAATTTTGTAAAAAAATTCACATCCAAACTAAAAAATACACTCAAGGTACATTTTTGACCATTTGATACAGAAAAATAAAATGTAATAAAATCAGTAAATAATAACAAATTAAAATTTATTAGAAACATTCACTCATGAGGACAATGTGCCAAAAAATTTGAACGAAAAAACAAATCTGAATAAAAGAAAAAGTGTCCTTGGACAAGACAGTTTTTATTTTTGCTGCTCACTGTATTTACCTCCTTTGCAATGGTGTGGAGTTATTTTGCAATGAGCATGCTAACAATGCTCACTGGTTTACTGATATAACACTGACAAAGCAGGACGATTGTTGGCAATATTCGGCACGTTTTCACTCAAAAAAATCAAGCGGCTTAACAATGAGATTGGGGTCTAATGTCTTTAAGTGGCGTCTTAATGGAGTGGCGTCTTAATTGATTTGGCTTCTGGCTGTCTGCTATAATTATTTGTAGACACAGTAAACAGTGGTCTTTCATCATCACCCACTGTATTAAAAGTCAAAGCTAAAAGGCAAACGGCACGAAAAAGCGTATTCACGGCGGCCGAGGAAGAACCGTAGGTGAGGGCGGTCGTCGTGACGATCCCAAGCCGAAAATGGCACTTCTCGGGCGGCGACGTGAGAACCGGTGTTCGGCCATTCCTTACTACGCGGCGAAACGTCCTACACAAAGCTCAGGGCGCTTGCGCGTGCATCCACACGCATGCGCACATCGGTTAGAAGCGGCGAGTACTCACAATTTTTGTTTTTATTTAGTTATTTAGAACCTTTTCACTGCCTCAAAGATACTTTTTGCATGTATTACCCTCTCATACTTTTAACCATTGTGTTTTTTTTGTGTTAGCTTTGAAGCAGTTGACCACATTAGTCACGTAGCGTATTTAAACCGTCCTTATTGGATATAACTACATTTAAGTATTTTCTGCAGGCATTTTTTTAGTACTTTATTCCTGTATGCATCTAAACAAAACAAGTTTAGAGCACACGGTAGTACTTTAGGTGTCAAATTCGACTAATGTAGTAGGTTTCGCCGATGTAGCATATTTTGGCAGAACACCGGACAAGACAGTGGGTCGCTGCGTGAGTGAGTCCGGTCGGAAAACGGCTTTCGAAAACGGCGGTGGCACACTGCTCTTCATATCTGTTGTCTGTGTGTGCTGAGTGCTCTTCCTTAGTTCAAAAATACTGCGCGCACTCTGAAAATGAGAGCGCCACTGCCACCTACTGAGTGGATGTGCAAGTACACTTTATTCCAGTACGGCAAAAAAAAAAAAAACATGTTCTCCGAGGTCACATGCGCCCCCCCTGGCATCGCTCTGCGCCCCCCCAGGGGGGCGCGCCCCACTATTTGAGAAGTACTGGTATAACCAATGAGGTTTCAGCAGAAATGAGAAGCACCTGACTGCAATCGACTGATTGCACTTGTAAAACAGCAGATTGGTGAAAATGTGTCCTCTTAATGGGTTGCAACAAAAAACCCGCACCCACTGCGGCCCTTTGTGGAATAGTTTGCCCACCCCTGTTCTAGGGTAATCAGATTTTGATTTCCAAAAAGAGGACACAAATAATGGAGACAGACAGATAATTGGCCGCCCGATTATCGGCGCCGATATTTGGAAATTGTCGTACATCAGTATCGGCCTTTTTTGAAATGCGACCGGCCGATA
The DNA here is from genome assembly GCF_030265065.1 of Corythoichthys intestinalis. NCBI lineage: Eukaryota > Metazoa > Chordata > Actinopteri > Syngnathiformes > Syngnathidae > Corythoichthys > Corythoichthys intestinalis. The sequence continues at coordinate 10,336,329 of NC_080404.1, forward strand.
TGAAAAAAATCACTTTAAAACTGGATTATTTTGGAAAACATGCAGTCGCGCTTCCCTCTCCTGCACAAGTATTCACCCCGTCCTTTGATTGGTTAAATGGCCATAGTAGAGTTGCATTTGTATTGCGTCTTTTCACCTTTTTAAGGCCCTGAAAGCGCTTCACACTATATCCTCATCTGCCTTCTGGTGATGAAGCACTAGGAGCAACGTGGGGTTTTGTATTTTGTTCAAGGATACTTATAATAGGCCATCAGAGCTTTCTTTTGTGTGGAAAAATTTTTGAGTGCTATTTATTTCGGCTTTGATTCAACTTTATAAGAGATGTTTCTGAGTCTTGGAAATTCAGACTTCTGGAGTTATAATTTTCCTATTTGTGTGATTCAATAAACACAATTTAGGTATTTCAATGAAGCTCAGCATTGGCATTATTCAATTTTTTACTTTTTAAAATTTTTTACACTTTTATTGCAAGTGAAAAACCCATATCGGTCCATCTCTAATGAATAACAGGCATAAACTAGCCATGCAAGCAGGACTTAGCGGGCCCTCGCAGTTTGGCGCAACTCAGACGTCACACAAACTTGGACGGCACACAGGCAGGCCGGGGTAGTAGCAGATCGTCCCCCTCTCATCATCTCATGGGAACCTAACTTGCCCGAAACTCGCCTCTTTTTTGGGGGGATCAGAAATACATTCACACACCTAGAAAGACCCTACTGAAGAGGGTCCTACAAAAAAGGAGGTGACCCTGAGCTGTGCAGCCACACCCTTATTCAAAATCAAAATGAATCTTCTAATTGGGCCAATTCGACCAAGTGTGCAAAATTTTGCGGCTCTATAAGTTGCCTAAGTCCATGAAAAAAATCAGCTTTCTTTTAACGGCGAACACAGGGTCGTCATGGCAACAGACAGAGCCATGGGCCTGAAAGGGATCCTCGATCTTAAAGACATGTAATTCTTAAACGATAAAAGTTAGTATGAGTTATAATAATTTGGTATTAAAACTCATCTTAATGTTTTCGTTTTAATAAAATTTGTAAAATTATTTTAACTGATAGGTCGCCGTTCTTGTTGACGTCGCAGCGCAGTGACGAGACATGGCCCGCTGCCAAACTTCCAGCGTGTCACTCACTTCCAGCACTGTCGGTCGTTCACAAGACGAGCAGCGAGGCAAAATGCAGAGCAGGAAATACCTGATGAGACTGATGAGTTGGGCAAAACTGGTGGTGTACTTGCGGCAAGTGCGTCTCAATGACAACGGAGCGAGAGAGTGTATGCTGTTGAGAATTCCGGTTTTTGTTAGCAGATCTTCAAGGTGAGCTATTGCGTGATCAAACTTATTCCGATATAATTATGTAGATTGTTAGCATCCAGGGCTATCGTGTGCTTTACATACAGTACAGGCCAAAAGTTTGAACACACCTTGTCATTCGTGCATTTTTATTTTCATGACTATTGACATCATAAACTCTCACTGAAGGTAATAAACTATGAATTCACACGTGTCAGGATTGGAACTGTGTCGTGGCAAAGTGTCCTCATTAAATTCGTCATCTGACAGGAACAAATCCTGGAATCGAGTGTCCTCCATGTTTTGTACATTCAACTCACGTTTAGCTACGTAAGGCTGGTCCTTATTAAGTGCCCGGCGCGCATCAGCTGGCCACTGTACAGCTGCTTCGGACGTGTCTGGATCAGTTTGAGTGGCAGCATCACTCATATTAGGTGAATACTGAACAGACACACTTACTGCCTGATGAACTGACAGTAGAGGTGAATGATTAGCTTCCTCTGTGACTAGCGGTACGCCCGAAGGTTCGCCTACCGCTGTAGCGACAGGAGTGGCTTGCCTGCTTATTAAGAGAGTGGCCAGAGTTTCTTGTCTTTGGTGCTTTATTGCGCGTATTTCACTCGCTATCCGAGCGCGTGGAGGCTTCTTGTGAGGGAAAATAGTTGGAACAGCATTTGATTTTAGTTTCCGCTTATATCCAACCGCTCTGGTGAGCTCTTTCATAAGTTGTCGTCGACTAAAAGCCTCGAACGTGGTAGGTGAAAATGGCGAGAACAAAGCCTTGGATCTTTGGGAAGTTTTGTCAGTCTACAGGCATTTTCCCTAACCTTTCTCCTCTTCTTGTCAATAGGAAATCTGTGGAGACTCCCCTTGTTTCCATTTGAGTGGAAATTCTATCCAAAAGCAGCACATCGTGGCATTTTACTTTTAGCAAGTTTAGGCAGCAATACACAATTGTTGCACCCAATTTGAAACGTCCCATTTACGTCATCACTCAGACCCGCAAAACATGGCGCCAACTATCGATCAAAATATGTACGAATATTTTAAAATGTTGCCATTAACATTTTATGTGCTTTTAACAACATATTTTAGTACAAGAGAACAATTGTGATTTATTAGTGTCATGTATAAGTAATGAGACTTTCTGTTGCTACTAGTTGGCGCTGTAGGGTTGATGCAAATGACCCCTACAGGACCCTTTAGGGCAGGGGTCTCCCAACTTTTTCCTGTGAGGGCCACATAACTTTTCCCTTCTCTGATGAGGGGCCGGGGTCAGTTTGTAACAGAAAAAGTGTGACGATTGCAGGACTGCCTAAATGTAAAAATGTATTGTTTTTCAGAAAGCCACAATCAAATAACCCTTTCTGGATTCTTCACGGAACAAAAGTAAATAAAATATAAATAATAATATAATATAACAATAATATATAATAATAACACTATTAATTAAACAGATAATAACCAAATAACCCTCTCCGAGTTCTTCACAGAAAAAGGCCAGGAAATAAATAACACTATTGAGAAAAAAATAAAAAATAAATAAAAATGCTCTCTGGTATTGTTCAGGGGGCCGGACCAAATGTGGAGGCGGGCCGTAACCGGCCCGCGGGCCAGAGTTTGGCGACCCCTGCTTTAGGGTATGAGTCTCAACAAGCATGGGAAGTTTGGCGCAGATACGTTGTATATCTGCCAAGTTATGACTGTTCAAAATCTGTGGTGAGACAAACAACAGTCTTTTTCACTTTCCTGTTCGGACCCCTCCGCTTCAATGAAACCTCAATATTTTTCATCAGGCACCTGAACACATGTCTTAAGGCTGCCCTGATGCAGGTTTAAGGTCAATTGAGTTTTTCCCCTTGGAGGAGGAGCCTGTCTAGTAAAAAAGGGCGAACATTGGCAAAAATGTGAATTGTTTTCCCAAAGTTGGAAAACAACAATTTACATTTTTGCCAGTTTTGTTCATGACATACACAACAATAATATAATGAAGAAATCTCATAATACTTACAAGATTTATATGTATGTTATAATTTCAAGAATTTAGACAAGGTGAAGAAGGTCCCAATTGATTCATTGGTTATCAAAATAGTTGTCGATTAATTTGCTAGTCGAATATTGTTGCACCTCTACTAGCCTTAGTTAAGTCAAATTAAAATATATTTTGTACCCAGTGTTCTTTGGGCGTTCTTTCAGGCATGCACGGATCTGCCTCGTGTATTTCGCGCTTTTCTGACACCAAAACATTCCCGCACACATCCACTGTGAACCGCGCCGTCAATCAGCTCTCTTCGGCACCTTTACTTGCTTTACTTACTTCACATCGATTTGATAAGTAAATATTTTACTCACTTATAAACTGTCTAAGGCAACGTGACAGTTCATAAAAGAGTAAAACATTGCAGGGACTTACTTAGCTACTTCGCTGCAAAGGATTATGGGTAGTTGTTGCAACCACGCCTGAGAGTAGTGATTGCTGTTCTTATGTAATGTGTGTTCTGTTCAATAAAAGCGTTGTGTCTTGGGGTCATACTCTGTACATGGCACAAGAACAGTCAGTATTAATAACAGAAGTCAGTTTCTATCATTCTTCTCCAAATTGCCCACCTCAATATTTGCTTATCAAAATGATGTGAAGTAAGTGAAGGCGTTGAAGAGATAAGTGAAAGTATTTAAGAGACCTCTGGTTATGCTATACAAGGTTATAAGGTGATTGTTAATTTCACACCAAGCATTAACAAAGCATTCAACAGTGTGTCAATAGCCAATGTCTCTTGTGTCTGAAATGCATTGTTAAGGATTTTAAAAGTTTAATTTACCTGAATTAATCCATTAAGTGTTCTCCATTTATTTGAGGGTAAGGTCATTAGGGTTTGAAAATGTGTTACTGATTAAATCAGCATGTGCTGTTCATACTGTAGAATTATTTCAGGTAAAAAAAAAAAAAAGAAGTCCATATGAATTAATGAGCAGCACTAAAGCTAACTACAGTGGTATGAAAAAGTATCTGAACCTTTTGGAATTTCTATCATTTCTGCATAAAATCACCATCAAATGTGATCTGACCTTTGTCAAAATCACACACAGATGAAAAAAAAACAGTGTCTGCTTTAACTAAAACCACCCAAACATTTATAGGTTTTCATGTTTTAATGAGGATAGTATGCAAACAATGACAGAAGGGGGAAAATAAGTGGACCCTCTGCCTAAGGAGACTTAATGAGCAATTGAAACAATTTTCACCAAACAATTTAAGTCTGGTGTGTGCTCAATCACTGATGAGTGGTTTAAAGCTCCCCTGTCCAATATAAAACACACAACTGGTAAGAACTCTCTTGATAAGAAGCGTTGTCATCATGTCCATCATGGCTCGGTCAAAAGAGATGTCTGAAGACCTGCGATCGAGGATTGTTGATTTGTATAAAGCTGGGAAAGGATTAAAAAAAAAAAAAAAAAAAACATCTCTAAACGTCTGGATGTTTATCAATCCACAGTCAGGGAAATTATCTACAAATGGAGTTTGGTACAGTTGCTTCACTCCCAAGGAGTGGGCATCTACCAAAGATAAAGCCACGAGTTCAGTGTAGAATGCTTAGAGTTTAAAAAAAAAAAAAAAAAAGAACCCTAGAGTGTCTGCTAATGACCTACAGAAATCACTGGCACCGACCAATATCTCACAGAAGGTTTGGCAAAATATTTTGGGAACTGATGCAACCGAAGTTATATTGTTTGGGAGTAACACACGTCATGTGTGAAGGAAAAATGGAACAGCTCACCAACATCAACACTTCATCCCCACTGTGAAGCATGGTAGATGGAGCATCATGATTTGGGGCTGTTTTGCTAACTCAGGGCCTGGACAACTTGTAATCATTAATGGAAGGATGAATTCAAATGTTTATGAGGATGTTTTGCGGGAAAACCTGACACTGTCTGTCAGACAGTTGAAGGTAAAATGAGGATGGAGGCTGCAACAAGACAATGATCCAAAACACAGAAGTAAATCAACTTCAGATTTGTATCACAAGAACAAAATACATGTTCTTGAGTGGCCAAGTCAAAGTCCACACTTGAACCCCATTGAAATGCTGTGGAATGACCTAAAGATAGTGACTCATGACAGACATCCCAGGAATCTGAACTACAGCAGTTGTGTATAGAATAAAGGGCCAGGATTAGTCCTGATCGATGTGCCAGATTGATCTGCAGCTACAGAAAGTGTCTGGTTGAAGTTATTGCTGCCAAAGGATGTGTGTGTGTGTGGGGGGGGGGGGGGGGGGGGAGGGGGGTCACAAAATATTAAATATGATGTTTCACTTACTTATTTTCCCCCCTTCCCTCATGGTTTGCATACTATTCTCATTAAAATATGAAAATAAATGTTTGGGTATTTTTAGTTAAAGCAGACACTGTTTTTACATCTGTGTGATTTTGACAAGGATCAGATCACATTTGATGATGTCTTTATGCAGAAATGTGAGAAATTCCAAAAGGTTCAGATACTATTTCATACCATTGTAGATATCACATCAGTACTGGAAGCTCACAATAATAATCTAATTCATCCAAGGTATTTTGAGTATTGCAATAATTTTAATTTATTCAAGGTAATTTAAGTACTGCAAACTCAAACTAAACAAGTTACTATAATCCAATTATTGAGGTTATTTTGAGTCACTGACCCTCACATTGTGTTGGGTCCCGTTTTCAAATTTTCATATGCAAAAATCAACTTGAAACGGGTCAATCTTCACCCGAAAACAATATACTGCAAAGGTTTAGTATTTTCAAGGCCAAGTTAATTGACAGATCAAATTTAATTCACTAGCAAAAATATGGGCTGATTTTTAACACAAGACAAGGGTTAAAACTTGAACTAAGTAAATTGCATCTAATGTAAGTAACGTAAATTACATTTTTTAAGGCACCGTTTTTTTTTTATTTTTTTATTATTTTTTTTTAAGTCAACTGATCATATTTTGCAGTGCAGATAGTAGTAATGATTTTTTTTTTTTTCTCGGTTTCAGAATAACAGTAATTCTATTAAGGACACACAAGGAACACTAAAGAGATAATGAACCCAAGGTTTTATAATTGCGTTGTCTCAGAGTTTGCGTCCGATGTTAGGGAAACAAACAAAACCAGAGTTTCACTTACGTGTCTTCTTGAGGGGCGTTTCCCCAGCCTCCCGTCATTATACGAAAGCACAAGACACATATCAACAGCTGAAAGTACAAAACAGGTGATCATCACCATTCCAACCCCTGTATGTCTCGTTATGATAAAAAAAGAACTAATGTATGTTGAAGAGGACGAGGAAATTATTTCCAAAACTCACCGCAAAACAGAAAAAGTGCCCGTAGAGTACAATGAACACGCCACTAAAGTAAAATTTCTCCAATAACGTGCTGTGAAACCGACCTCCATAGCAGTGATCGACGGATTCGTTGTTTTTTGCCAGCGTCAATTGGCTCATCACCGAAAACAACAACATTAATAAAATCATGAGCCACATGTTACTAAAAAGTTGCCAGAATAATCATTATTTTAAAATCAGCGTCTTGCTGAAATTTGGCACCTCCACGCGAAGCTCAAACGGGCGACCAAACTCACGAGCACGTGAACGTTTACATCATCACTTGCTGTAATTTAGACGTGATTCGCGTTTGCCTTAAAGCCGCTGCAATAAAGTACATCTAATAATGCGCCAATACGATACAAATATGCTTTCCTGCATGCCTTGCAGTTCGCTTTGTAATCATCATCAGTGACTCTATCGAGCCACAAGTTGCCCTCTTCCCACTCCGTAGACGTTTCCTCTCTTGAGGACGAGGTGGGGTGTCCTTAATGCATACCTATCAACCCAAGGCCGTTGGCAATCTTACAAATAATAACGTATGCCCATGCCCTTACAAATTGATGACTAATCTTACGTTTTATGTAGCGTGCAGTATGAAACAAAAAACAAAAATAAAACTCAATTTTTAAAATAATTTGAATTTATTGGGGGGGGGTGTTTTTACGTTATACACACGAGCCTAATTATTTTTTCGGTGAAAACGAAGCGAGTGGTTTCAGGCTACTGTGCGCATGCGTGTGCCGCCTAGGTTTTTCCCATGGGACGATCTGCAGTTTAGAAGATACACTTGTTGCATATTTGCAAGTGAAGATGAACTATCATGGCAAATGTTGTGACTTTGCCCCATCAAAAGATATGCTAGTTTCAGCAAAGAAGGCAACAGTAACATACAACAAAGAGCACTGTAGTAGTTAAAGCAATACTTGTTTACGTAATTTATTAAGCAAATAATTTGTGTGTATAGAAGAATATATTATATTCTTTTTATTTTATTGAAATTAGTGTAAAATAGAACAATGTTAAACTGGTTATAATTAATAATGTCCAACTATGTACATAAATAAACGCATTTGGAAAAAAAAAATGGTGTAAGGTTTTGTTTGTATTTTGTAAGGAAAAATACACCGGTTTGTAAGGCCATGGAGCCTTGGAGGTTGACAGGTATGCGGGCTGTTTTACTGGATTTTGATTTTGCAAGGCCCACAGAAAATTCTGTTCTATTACTAGATAAACATGGAACCCACCAAAATAAAGATTAGACTCATCTTTCAGCAGGAAAAAAGAAAGTTCATATCTTTTATCATTCTTTAGAAACCAGCATTAGAAAATAACTTAGTTTGAGCAATTTTTCCAATTTCTGATGAAAAAACGGAGAAATTGAGCTTTTTGTGAAAGCACACGTTTCAAACATAACTTTGACTTTAACACAGCTATTTCTGGCTTTAGTTATATCCCAAAGATTTGAATAATGTTTTTCTTTTACAAAATAACATAACAAGACAAATAGAGCTTTTGATAGCAAAGTAACAATTTATTTACACATAACTAACTGAGATGATGCTGTTGTGACCGCGACAGGTATACGGCTGTCGTGCTAACAAATTTTAGTGTGCGATAATTTATCTTATAAATTATTGTGATAAGCGATATTATTGCGCACCCCCATTTTTAAAAAAAACAATTTTCAATAACACAGCGAGAATACAGTATATATTAATAGATCAAGTACAACCATTTAAACGCGATATATGTTTACTCTTAAATTCAAAAATACTTTTAAAGAAATCACAACTATAAACAATAGACCATGCATCTTAAGTAAAAGACAACAATATTAATACCGCACAGAAAAACAGAATGAATAAAATGTGTTTTTCAAGACAAAAAAAAAAAAAAAAAAAAAATCAGTGAATCATTTAGGCAAATGAAAACTTTCCCCCTCATAGCTTCTGCTATGGTGTTCCGTAGGGATGCAACGATACAGTTAAGTCACGGTTCGATACGCTTTTTGATCCGGGGGACACGATTTTCGATTTGATTCAATACATTTAATGCTCTGGGAAAAAAAAAAAAAAAAATGTATTTTTTGTTTCGTTTTTTTTTTTTTTTTTTTTTGCTAAAGAGCAAAAATTAAATCGTCCTCATATAAACATGCATTTTGGCGCATAATATTTATGTGCTTACTTCTTACTGATCTGAAGAAATTTTGTATAAAAGTGCTGAGAACAATCTTTACTCTTTGTAAACACTTTGCACACTGTTGAGTGCTACAGCTCTCTTGGCAGCTAGGTTTACTACACGAGCAAAACATCCTATTTGTGGTTCGAATCCATCTGTGTCATGTACTGAATAGGGCTGTCAAAATTATCGGGTTAAAGGGTGGTAATTAATTTTTTGAATTAATGACATAAAAATAGTTAACACAGTTATTGCATGCTCAGAAGGACCCACTGTGAACAGGCTACAATGGTTCTGTGTTATGGATTTTGAGAACTAAGAGGCAGAGTAGAAACCACGCCATTAGAAAAATAAGCTTTGGCACCCTTTCCACAACAATTACAATTGTTGTGGTAGGCAGCGTGAGAAAAAGCTTTTTCTTTACACCATGTATTGATCATAATGTAGAGAAGATATACCATTTACTGCCACCACTGACAGTCATGGTTGCATGGTCAACTTCCCATCATGCATTTGGGCAGTTAAGAACAGTTAAGTCGTTACAGTATCATTTGGTGAAAGCACAACAAAAATGATATTCCTAACTCTCAAAAAAATAATGTTCACAAAAAGAAAAGCGCTCTATGCAAAGAGAACTGGCATTCCAAACAGCTATCCATAATAATACTCAGTTTGGTCAAACTATTTAAACATTTCATTAGCTCAACAAATACACTAGATGGCAATATTTAGTCACAATATATAAACGTTCAAAATTATTATAACTTGTAATTCTTAAAAGATAAATATAAGTACAAGTCTTTCTCTCCTTGGATACCTTTCACAGAAAGAATGTTTATAAAGTTAGTGCCATCTTGTGGATTTATTGTTATAATAAACAAATACAGTACTTATGTACAGTATGTTGAATGTATACATCCGTCTTATCTTTCAGTTCCAACAATAATTTACAGAAAAATATGGCATATTTTAGAGATGGTTTGAATTGCCATTAATTAAGATCAATTAATTTTTAAACTGTAATCAACGCGATTAAAAATTTTAATCGTTTGACAGCCCTAGTACTGAATGAACAATATTTGCAGCATTGTCTATAGTCACTGGTATGGCTTGATTTGGCCTGCTTAACTTCCATTCAGTCATGGCGGTTTATAATTCGTCGATGTAGTATATGGACCCATATGGTCCCATAATCACTCTGGGCTCACGCAGCCAATGGCATGGGACGTAGCACATCTAGTTTGCTATTTCATGGTATCTAGTGTGTGCGCGCATTAAAAAAGTTAGCAAACACCACAGAAGTCACGTCTGCTCATTACTGAACAACACCAGCATATGACAATCGACTTTCATAAACAGGACGAGTTTGAAGCACAACGCTCTTAATTTGCCACTCAATGTTCATCATGTCCATTCAGCTGTCCGTTGTCAAAGCGAGGTTCTTCGGAGCAGCCAAATCGGTCACAATGTTTTGGCGGACTTCGTTTTAAATATCCACCCATTTTGACATATGCGTCTTCAGCAAAAAAAAAAAAAAAAATCGCCTAAACCAGGGTTCACTAAATCCGGACCTCAGAGCCACTTTTCCTGTCGTGTTTTCCATGTCTCCCTCCTTCAACATACCTGAATCAAATAATCAGGATCATTATCAGGCTACTGGAGAGGTTGGTGATGACATAATCATTTGATTCAGGTGTGTTAGTGGAGAGAGACGAGACACCAGACACTGGCCTAAACCATTCAGCGGGCTCCGGCACGCTGGAGAAGGTCCGCAGTCAATCCGGAGCACTGACCCTGCCGGTATAGGTCAAACAATAGGATATAATGGGAACGGATTGGCTCCGGCGCTATTTTTTGCCGGACCTGGAACGAAGATGCTTTTTACGTAGTTGGTAACAAGGAATCTGAACTTTTAACTGCACGTCTGCTGTACGCGCGTACGCACGTGCACGCGAGGTGATAAATCGCAGCGGAAAAATTACCGCCTTCATTTGTATTTATCGTGCGATAAATGGAATTATTGCAAATTACGACAGGCTTAGACAGCCGGGTTAACTTTTCCCTCATCGCCGCCTGTCTCATAAAGATGGATTTTTATGAGTCTCTGCGAGGTCTACTTGGCGAGCAGCATGGACTCAACGACATCGTCTGCTGCACTGGTGGTCCCGGTCGTTCTGCTCGGTCGTCCAGCACCTGGTATCCCGGGCATCCTCTCGGTTGTTCTGCTCGTTCACCCGCTGCCTGGCACCCTTCTGCTAGCGCCCCGGCTGTGCGGCCCGGCCGTTCGTTGCCGTTGAATCGCGTTGTGGGTCTTACCAAATGTGCTACTGCCCTCCAATGGCCAGTTTTATTGCTTTAGAATACATTTTCAGCTTTGTGCTTTGGAGCTCAGTTGAATCAGTACCCAGAGATGTCTCTTGTAGCACTTTTGATGGCTGCACTTCATTGCACTTCAAATCGCAATTCAGTTTGACTTTAAGGTAGTTCGTTAGTGTGTCCAATTATAAATTGAAAAAGGTCAATTGATAAAATTAACTTACCGATGCAGTCTTTGAGTCAGGGAAGATTTCTTTTGCTAATTATGAGAAGTGATCAGCAATAGTTGCAGGCAAATTGTGTTCGGCAACAAATTGGCAGAATGAAATCTCCGCTTTCTTCCCTTTTCATTCTCTGACTGCATCTTTATGACCATTGTTGTTAATCTTACTTTAAAAAAGTAATTAATTACAGTTACGAATGACTTTTCCCAAAAAGTAATTGAGTTTGTAACTCAGTTACCTGAATGTAAGAGTAATTAGTTACTTGGCATTCATGGTTACAAACAGTAACATTTGCTCTGTTTGGAAGTCATTTAATGTTGTGAATCAACCGTTGAAGTTGTTAAAATTGCTCCCGTTTTTGCATTCGTTCCCTTCTGTCTATTTTCAACATTTGAGTTTCAAAACTGTTTCATCATTTCAAGATTTTGCCTATTTAGGAGTATTTCAGATAAAAAGTTACTTAGGTTCGCAAGGAAGGTTCACTACAACAGAGCCTTTCTGAGAAGTCTACTGCATTAAGATGGCGGTTGTTTACCAACGTCGCTCAGTCTGTCATTTCACATCTAGTTCTATATGCATATAATATCTAGTGTAGCATCAAATGGGCGTAGATTGTAGGCTGTCGGCTACAGTCAGGAAATATTGGAGCGACCTAGCCTAGCATCGCGTTTGAAACAGCGTCACAACACTCTTCCCTCCTTCCCACTCCCGCTCTCCTTACTCCATGTCTCTGACTTTTCTCGCGTCATTCAACCAACGTAGTAACGCACATTGTCTCGTTGCCGAAATGGTGACAAAATCCGAACGGAGAAAAAAACCCTGTAAATAACGAAAAATGTACAGATTTTGAACGTACGGCGTACACATTTAAAAATCAGTGCTCATTTGTACAAATTACACCGAAACCGTACAACTTGACAGGTATGTTAATGCGCCTGCGTTGCGGTGATGGCGAAGTGGCGTCAACGAGCATTCGATAGTTCTGCGGTGAGGGAACGCGTTGCTCTGTAATTCACCGCCAAGCCACTAGAGGGGTGTGGCGTTGATTTTGTACGGTTTTGGGGCACGCTTGTCGACTTCCTCTAGTTTAATGGAGAAAAAAATAAACAATGAAAGATGGCATGTTTGAATGTGGATCTTCAGCTCATCAACATTGAATAAATGGAAGTGGGACATTATCAACACGCCCTCGCATACAAACCATGATATTTCTGGTTATTTTCTTCGGTAATCTTTCAAAAAAGAACATTACAATCAAACATTGCTGCTATGGATCTTGTAGAAACGACTCTAGGCATTACGACATATGAAGGATGTTTTCTTCATACGTTTCCCACACCCAAAAACTCGGAGGAAAAAATGTGAAGGATGGATCAGCTTGCGCGGACATTCAGAAGGCCAGTTTAATGCCAGCAAGGTGAATTCCATTTCACATGCTGTTGCTTGCGGTACGCCACGTACTGCAAGCAACACGTCACTTTTGCTCATTAATATTCATGACGTTAGCAATTGTGGCTAGGCGGGTCAACCTCCTGTTTGTTCCTAATAGTAAATGAATGGAAATAGTGTACGAACGAGATGTTTACTGCGCTAAACCTTCCAATTCTGTCCTAAAATGATGTCCCTATTGGCAAATTCACTGGTAAAGATGTAGAAGAACATACAAATGTTCAGTTGAAGAGATTGCGTAAGTGTCGAGGGCTGAAAAACACTGAAAAAAAGAGCCGACCTGATCCAGAGTTACCTTTTTTATCGACACCTTTTTCTTGTGTGCATTGATTTATGCAGGGCCAGCCCAGGCCATTTGGGGGCCCTAAGCAAAAATAATGCAAAGGGGCCCATATTTTTGGCCCACCATTTCATCATAGTGTACTGTGAAACCCATACATGCAATCAAACCCATACATCCATATTTTGTATATTAATCAGATTTTCTTGCACTGCATACTTCAAACTTCTCACCCCAAATGATTGTCAGTACTTACAGTAGATAGCGCCAAACCTTTTTCTAAAAGAGGAAAGAAAGAAGTTAAGGAAGAACTTTTATTTTTTTAAGCTTATAATCAAGTATCAAACCTCACAAAAGTCAAATAAAGCAAACTAGTAAACAAAATATAAACTAAACAATTGCCAGATTGGGTGCCCCCTAGTGGTCAGGGGCCCTAAGCAGCTGCATAGTCTGGGCCGGCTCTGGATTTATGCCACTGACAATGTCATTCTCCTGTTTCACCAATCTATCCTTTACCACCATATGTGCTGTATTTCTTATATATTATATCCTCTGATTGTCTTACGTCTCTGACCGTTCCTGGGGGGCAATTTACATTGCTATTTTTGTGTGGCGATTGCAAATGCTACTCAATGACAGCCAACGAACACTTTTAATTTTATTCAATGACAGCCAACGAACACTTTTAATTTTATTTTTTCATTAACATCAAATCTTAATTCTATAATTTATTTACACTTCTCTTACTAAACTTGTGTTTTTTTTTTTTACGACAGAAAAGGTAACAGTGGCAGTCAGATACCATTTTAATTTTTTTCAGGTCATTCATTGTCAGGCAGAAACAGCACGGCAAAACGCCATGCTAAAAAATAGGTAAAAATATCAAAATGGCTTACCTCTTTGTCCTCTGTAGGACCATGGCGCCAACAAAATGTTTACTGCATATGAAATGTGAATGGCTTCACCTGCTGGCGTTAAACTGGTCTTTTGGGCGTCCGTGCAGCAGAGAAAGAGAAATGAGTTTTTTTTTTTTTTTTAGCTGGATTTAGAAGTAAAATTTGGCAAATTATCTTACTTTTGAAAGCACGTAAAAGATCAGAGCTGTCCAGAAATGGAGTTAGTGACAACAATTGTCGGATGACACTTAATGACATTTGTCATAAGCATTAATTAATGCCCATGACAATGTCATGTCATAATTATGATGGTCTTATGACAGTCTAATGACACTGCTATCATATAAAAAAAATACCTATTAACCTTAATAAGCTACACTGAACTATAAGCCGTAGGATTCAAAATAAGGAGAATAAAGTAGCGGCTTATAGTGCGAAAATTGTGGTACCCTTAACACTATGATTTTTACGGACTTTGATATGCTGCTATCCCTGCATGAAGTTATCCAATTATATTCCTTTAGTTGTAGAAATAAAGCAAATTACATACCTGACAAATGAATATATTTGGCAGTCTAGTTACTAACATATTTATGAGAAGGCAATTTTTTATTTTAAAATGTCTTTTGATGGTCAAAATAAAAAACAACTTGTCACAATCAGCCATCATTGCTGTTTACATTCACTTCGAACGCTTTGAGGTTGCAACTGGTTCCAACCGATTGGGATAAGTCAGACTTCCCACCTTCCTCGAATGCAGCATCAGTCTGCTGAGTTGACTGAAGGAAGGCAACATGGAAAAATGTGCATTTAGAGGCTGTGGAAACAGACAGAAGAAATGGGCAAATGAAAGTTTCCATAAATTCTCTATGAAGAACGAGGGACAATATAAACTGTGGTTACTTGCTGCTGGATGCGAAATAAAAATTCAGCGGTGAAAAAATAATATGTGATATCACTCCGCCCTGCTCCCTGCAGAGCTGCTGGATTACAAATGTTGCTGTTTAGACAACAATTATCGACATGTAATGGTAAATTTTAATACCTTTATCCTCAAAACAAAGCCAACACTATTGATTGCATGGGTCATCTGTGATATTCATGCGTACATATGTTGTTTTTTATTGGCATGCTAAGATTGTACCATTGACTTGCTAACACTAACAAACTGCACGGAATTTGTTGAAATCAACTCCCCCGACTAATTAGGCCCCTGCCAACTTATTAAGCCTAATGTAAAAAATTCAGAATTTCTCCTTTAAGTTCAATATCAACTAGCTTACAGAGACTGCACCTTCACTACCAGCAACACTAGCTGCACTGTATTAATGTTCAGGGTCAGGCCATTCTATTTCGTTTTATTGTATTTCAAACCCAGGATTATATTCAGTATAGTTTCCTGTATTTATGGGGTATGGGCACATTTTAATTACGCTATGTATATATTTATTTTTCTGTTTTAAACATAATACCAAATGGAAAATTAGAAAAAGGAAGGCTAACGTTTTTCAAAACCCTTTACACTTTTGTGAAGTTGAAGGTGAACACACTTGCCCATGAATGGAATCATGTGTGTATCTGTCTGGAGTGGGGAATGTAGTAATGGCCCTGACAGTCAAGCAGCTGAACGCATGTGCTGATTCCCTGTAGGGGATGTTAGGTAGACAGAGCACAAGAGCTTGCTGATTTGTCGTGAATTGACACAAAAGTTAGTGGCTGAAAAAGACAGGAAATAAGAATCTGTGCGATAGCCTGAGGGGGAACTGTTGTTGAAAACAATTCACGGGATTTCCCATTTGACGTTGATAGATTGATGAGCTCTAGCTCGAAGCTGTCCACCGTATTGCCTCCTGGAGATTGATGGATGCAAAAAGAACGTTTTCCTTTCTCCTTATTTCCAGGTTAGATATCATGCTAGAGGGTTGCTTCCTGACATGGTTTAGTAAGATAGAAGGCTTTAAAAGGGATAGTTTATCTCACTTCATTGGTTCTTATCGCAGTCTCATTGTAATTGGAAAGACAGCTGTGATTGGTATGTTAATTCTTCAGTGAGCAGGAGAGCTGGCAAATGGGCCAAATATACGATCCTCTTTCAGTTCTGGTGTGGAAATACAAAATGTTAAATGATTTCTTGTTCCAATAACAGAAATCATTATAATAAGTAATAATTTATATATTTTTTAGGGCTGTCAAAATTATCGCCTTAACGGGCGGTAATTAATTTTTTAAATTAATCACATTAAAATATTTGACGCAATTAACGCACAAATGCCCCGCTCAAACGGATGAAAATGACAGCACAGTGAAATGTGTACTTGTGTTTTTCGGAGTTTTGGCGCCCGCTGCTGGCGCTTGGGTGCGACTGATTTTATAGGCTTCAGCACCCATGAGGATTGTGTAAGTAATTATTGACATCAACAATGGCGGGCTACTAGTTTATTTTTTGATTGAAAATTTTACAAATTTTATTAAAACGAAAACATGAAGAGGGGTTTTAATATAAAATTTCTATAACTAACATTTATCTTTTAAGAACTACAAGTCTTTCTATCCATGGATCACTTTAACAGAATGTTAATAATGGTAATGCCATCTTGTTGATTTATTGTTGTAATAAAGAAGTACAGTACTTATGTACCATATGTTGAATGGATATATCCATCTTGTGTATTATCTTTCCATTCCAACAATAATTTACAGAAAAATATGGCATATTTTATAGATGGTTTGAATTGCGATTAATTGCGATTAATTATGATTTATTAATTTTTAAGCTGTAATTAACTCAATTAAAAATTTTAATCGTTTGACACCCCTAATATTTTTTTTTAAAATGGCGTCCATCTGAGTTGCAGTAGGAAGGAAGGAGTAAGTAGTAGGTTTCGGTCGTGTGCAGATGAGCGAGATATTGCTCGTGTCGCATTCAAGAACTCCTCGGATTTCTAGCCATCAACCACCTTGCCGCCAGTGACAATGTGGTCCGCTGTACATCATTTGATTAGACTTGTCAAGTGTCGAAATACAGTGGTACCTCCACATACAGTCCCTTCGACTCACCATCTTTTCGACATCCGACGTGAAATTTGACTCGCCATTTGTTTCTACATCCGACGACATGCTCGATATACCACGACATGATACGGCTGCAGGCGGACGCACGGTGGATTTTCTTGTGAGGGATATCAACACAGGTTCCAAGAAGGTCAGTGCAGGTGGTGAAAAGGAAAAAGGCGACACTTCCCATTGAAATCAAGCTGGAAATGATAGAAAAATATGAACGTGGGCTGCGCATCCGTGAACTGTCTCAACAATTTGACCGTAAAATGACTACGATCTCCACGGTCCTCCGACCTCCGTTCGCTAGTCTCTATAAGTTAAGGTGTCAATTATTATTGTGGTAACATCGCCAAAGAAATCGCCAGCTTCGTCAGGTTTTTTATCATTTATTTCAGAACTTGTGTAACACAACACGGCTACTGTCCGCCCCAGTTGAAGGCAAGTCCACAATAAAACATAAAAAAAGAAAGTTAAATCTTGACCACACTCATTATCTCACTGAAACGCAGTGTGTTCAGGTACAACACGCAAAACACGTCCGCCACATTAGAACCAGATTTGTTACATTATTACAGGAAATACAGTACAGTGGTACCTCTACATACGAAGTTAATCCGTTCCAGGACCTTGTTTGTAAGTCGAAATGGTCGTATGTCGAGCAGGATTTTCCCATAGGAATACATTATAATTCCATTAATTCGTTCCACAGCCCAAAAACCTTCACTAAATCCTTAAAAAATACTGCTGGTACTATTACAAATGGCAATTACACATAGCAAAACAAATAAATTATTAATCAAAATCGGAATAATAATAATAACTAGGCCTGCAAGCAGGACTGAACGGGCCCTCGCAATCTAGCGCAACTCCGACGTCATTCAACTTGGACAGTGTGCAGGTCAGGGTGGTGGCAGATCGTCCTCTCTAATCATCTCATTAGAACCTAACATGCGCGAAAGTTGCCTCTTTACATTCACACACCTAAGAGATAAAAACCCCTATTGGACAGAGGACTACAAAAAAGGAGCGAATAAAGGGTCATCACAGCAACAGACAGAGACATGTGGACATGGGCCGTAAAATAAGTATTTTAAAAGGTCTTGAAACTACAATGACCAACCTGAAAAGAACTGGACATATATTTTAAAAAATGAGTGACTTTCTATTGCCACTAGTTGGCGCTGTAGGGTTGATGCAAATGACCCCTACAGGACCCTTCAGACTATGACTCAACAAGCACGATATGTTTGGCGCAGATATGTTGTAGAAGTTATGACTGTTCAAAACTTGTGGTGAGACGAAATGGCTTCAGTCATTTTTACTTCTCCTGTTGGACCCTTCTGCTTCAACCAAACCTCAGTATTTTTCATCAGGCACCTGAACACATGTCTTAAGGCTCCCCTGATGCAGGTTTGAGGTGAATAGATTTTTTTTCCTTGGAGGAGGAGCCTGTTTCGTAAAAAAGGCATTTCCTGTTCCCACTAGGGGGCGCTAGGCCTAATGAGTAATATTTCAATGCACTTGTGTTAAGGATGGGATGCCGCACATACATGCCAGATATGAAAAAGATTGAACGTTGTTTCAAGGAGCTATTAGTCCTTTACTGAATTTGTCATTTTGCCGAAAAAATGGCCGACTTTGGCACCACGCCCAGGTCAGACCCATGAATGAAAACACACCATTTTGAAAAGTTTAGATTTCATATGTCTCCTGAATTGTCTAACCAATTTTGAAGATGATCCAACTGATTCCCTCTGTGACAAGGTCTCAAATGTGCACCTTGTTAATTGATAAAAATTTCACATTCGATCCAAAATACCCGATTTCCTGTTGGGTTTGGAATATGGGTGCAAGGGACTTTTTGGAGCAGTTTTGCACAAGGTATCGACTCCCCAAATTTCATTGCTCTACGTTAAAAAAACCTAATAGGAAACGCCTTTTTGAAAAATTCAAGGGGGCGCCACTGAGCCATTTTGTTACATTTTTTTGTAACGTTGCAAGATTATCGAAATCCACACAAAGCCGCATGTATGTGCAAAATTTGGTGAGTTTTCGTGCATGTCCAGGCCTCCAAATGTAAATAAACTGTACTAGAAATGGACAGAAATTTCACATTCGATCCAAAATACCCGATTTTCTGTTGGATTTGGAATATGGGTGAAAGAGGCTTTTTTGAGCAGTTAGGCATAAGGTATCTACTCCCCAAATTTCATTGTTCTACGTTGAAAAAAACCCAATAGGAAAGGCCTTTTTTAAAACTCCTTTCTGTCGCCACTAGTTGGCACTGTAGAGTTGATGCAAATGACCCCTACAGGACCCTTCAGGGTATGACTCTCAACAAGCATGGGAAGTTTGGCGCAGATATGTTGTATATCTGCTGAGTT
The DNA here is from genome assembly GCF_030265065.1 of Corythoichthys intestinalis. Classification (NCBI taxonomy): domain Eukaryota; kingdom Metazoa; phylum Chordata; class Actinopteri; order Syngnathiformes; family Syngnathidae; genus Corythoichthys; species Corythoichthys intestinalis. Next base: position 10,355,763 of record NC_080404.1, read on the forward strand.
ATGACTGTTCAAAGTATTTTGCGAGACAAATTGTTGACGATCATTTTCACTTTCATGTTTGGACCCCTCCGCTTCAACGAAACCTCAATATTTTTCATCAGGCACCTGAACACAGGTCTTAAGGCTCCCCTGATGCAGGTTTGAGGTCAACAGATTTTTTTCCCTTGGAGGAGGAACCTGTCTCGTAAAAAAAGGCATTTCCTGTTCTCACTAGGCCTAATGGGTAATATTTCAATGCAGTCGTGTTCAGGCTGGGATACTGCATACACATGGCAGATATGAAAAAGATTGAAAGTTGTGTCAAGGAATTATTAGCCATTTACTGAATTCGGTGTTTTGCCGAAAAAATGGCCGACTTTGGCACCACGCCCAGGTCAGACCCGTGAATGAAAACACACCATTTTAGAAACTTAAGATCTCATATGTCTCCTGAACAGTCCCACCAATTTTGAAGATGATCCAACTAACTCCCTCGGCGAAAAGGTCTCAAATGTGCACCCTGTAAATCGATAAAAATTTCATATTCGATCCAAAATAACCGATTTCCTGTTGGGTTTGGAATATGGGTGCCAATGCTTTTTTGAAGCAGTTTTAGACAAGGTATAGACTCCCCAAATTTCATTGCTCTACGCTGACAAACCCTAATGTTATAGGCCAATTTTAAAATTTCAAGGGGGCGCCACTGAGCCATTTTGTTACATTTTTTTGCAACGTTGTTAAATTATCGAAATTTACAATTTTCCGCACGTATGTGCAAATTTTGGTGACTTTTCGCGCATGTTCAGGCCTCCAAATTGGCCGTTTTCATTTGCCCTGGAAAAAAATTAAATAAATAATAATCCTTTGCAAAACAATAGGGCCTTCGCACGCCTAGTGCTCGGGCCCTAATAATTCCTGTATTAATGTAACGAATCGGGTTCTAATGTGGCGGACGTTTTTTGCTGACCCTGAACGCACCGCGGAGCTGACGTGCCAGAGAGACAGGTGAGCTTGAGTTTCACTTTCACTTTGAATGCTTTCTTGAGAACACCGTCAATTGCGGCAGACAGAAGGTGTTTTTGTTTTGAATAAGTTGTGAAATAAATGATAAAAACGTGGCGAAGTTGGCGATTTCTCTGGAGATGTTACCACAATAAGAATTGTCAGCTTAACTTATAAAGACTGGCGAACGATGGTCGGAGGAGGACCGTGGAGATGTATTGTTGAGCCATTTCACGGATGCCCACCCTACGCTCATATTTTTCTGTCATTTGCATCTTCATTTAGAAGGTAAGCGTTAACTTTTTCCTTGTTTCACCACCTGTACCAACCTTTTCTGAAACCAGTGTTGATTTGTCACACAAGAAAATCCGCCGTGCATTCGTCTGCGGTGCTGCCATTGTCGTCGTATTTCGAACATGTCGTCGGATGTAGAAACAAATGGCGAGTCAAATTTTACGTCGGATGTCGAAAAGTTCGTGTGTCGAAGCGATCGTATGTAGAGGTACCACTGTATTATTATTCTGATTTTTACTCATAATTTTTTGTTTTTGCTATGTGTAATTGCCATTTGTAATAGTACCAGGAGTGTTTATTAAGGATTTAGTGTAGGTTTTAATGGAATTATAATGTATTCTTATGGGAAAGTCCTGCTCGACCAAACAAGGTCCTGGAACGAATTAACTTCATATGTAAAGGTACCACTGTACATATATATATATATATATATATATATATATATATATATATATATATATATATATATATATATATATATATATATATACACATACATATATTAGGGCTGTCAAACGATTAAAATTTTTAATCGAGTTAATTACAGCTTAAAAATTAATTAATCGTAATTAATCGCAATTAATCGCAATTCAAACCACCTATAAAATATGACATATTTTTCTGTAAATTATTGTTGGAATGGAAAGATAAGGCACAAGCTGGATATATACATTCAACATACGGTACATAAGGACTGTATTTGTTTATTATAACAATAAATCAACAAGATGGCATTAACATTATTAACATTCTGTTTAAGCGATCCATGGATAGAAAGACTTGTAGTTCTTAAAAGAAAAATGTTAGTACAAGTTAAAGAATTTTTATATTAAAACCCCTCTTAATGTTTTCGTTTTAATAACATTTGTAAAAATTTCAATCAAAAAATAAACTAGTAGCTCGCCATTGTTGATGTCAATAATTACACAATGCTCATGGGTGCTGAAGCCTATAAAATCAGTCGCACCCAAGCGCCAGCAGAGGGCGGCAAAACTCCATTGATACAACAAGTGAGCGTTTAACTGTACAGTCATTTAAATCCGTCTAAGCGGGCCATCTGCGTTAATTGCGTCAAATATTTTAACGTGATTAATTAAAAAAAATTAACACCCGTATATATATACATATATATATGTGTGTGTGTGTATATATATATGTGTATATATTAGGGCTGTCAAAATTATCGCGTTAACGGGCGTTAATTAATTTTTTAAATTAATCACGTTAAAATATTTGACGCAATTAACGCAGATGCCCCGCTCAGAGAGTTTTAAATGACAGTACACATTGAAACGCTCACTTGTTGTGTTTTATGGAGTTTTGCCGCCCTCTGCTGGCGCTTGGGTGCGACTGATTTTATAGGCATCCATGAGCATTGAGTAAGTAATTATTGACATCAGCAATGGCGGGTTACTAGTTTATTTTTTGATTGAAAAATTTATTAAAACGAAAACATTAAGAGGGGTTTTAATATAAAGTTTCTCTAACTTGTACAACATTTTTCTATTAAGAACTACAAGTCTTTCTATCCATGGATCGCTTTAACAAAATGTTAATAATGTTAATCCCATCTTGTTGATTTATTGTTATAATAAACAAATAGTCCTTATGTACCGTATGTTGAATGTATATATCCATCTTTTGTCTTATCTTTCCATTCCAACAATAATTTACAGAAAAATATGGCATATTTTATAGATGGTTTGAATTGCGATTAATTACGATTAATTAATTTTTAAGCTGTAATTAACTCGATTAAAAATTTTAATCGTTTGACAGCCCTAGTATATATATATATATATATGTGTATATATATATATATATATATATATATATATATATATATATATATATATATATATATATATATATATATATATATATATATATATATATATATATATACACAGGGCTGTCAACAGACTTGCAGGGGCCCGGGGACAAGAGACCATTATGGGGCCCCCCACTCCACCCCTGCCACCAGCTTGTCACGACAACATACACACTTACGCAGTACTTTTAACACTTTGTAAGCAATGACAGTGTAAATTTTCAAATAATTTAATTTGAGATGGACAGTTAAATTTAACCGTACTGTGATGTGACACAATATAAACAAACAATCTATTGTCCCATGTAGGCTCCAGTACAATACAACTGGGAGTGCTATGCCTGCTTGCTAAGCAACAAAACAATATAAACATCCTGTGCCTGCCCCCTCCACATCACTGGGGTTATCAAGCCCTCAAACATATTTTTTCAATTATGGTTAAAGAATGTAAATGCAAGATACTGAGATTAAAAGGCTCCATATGCATAAAGGGAACATGTAAATGTGAGTACATAACACTATCAATTTATTGTATTTAGCCTTGAAGCCTAGGACCTAGGCTTTATGATTTAAGTATATAATGTATCGATTACATCGATATCATCCCATAATATGCAATCCAAATGGCAACAAGGGTCGTAAGGATAATAAACAGCATGCTAGTCTGTTAGTCTGCTATGTCCATAATTCTCGCTCTAGCTTTTGACTGCAATGTATGCCTTTTGTGGCTTTCCGGTAACTCAAGGTGAGAGCATAAGTAAAGACACCATGATTTTAACGAGATATTATCGCTGACTTACCTTGTTTCGATCCAAAAACTCATGGTGTAGCATGTATCACCATGTGTCAAGACAGATGTGAATGGCCACAGCCGGACTTTGTGGGGATTTTATGGGTGAGACACGGTAATATAACAAGGGTCGGGTCGCGATGCAGAAGTCACAGACAACAAGGAATGGTCGAAATGTTCTTTTTCAAATATTTACCCTTTTAAGTGGGTTTTTTTCCCTTTGTTTGGATCGATGATTTATCATCTAAAATCTCGGGGGAAATGCGAAAGTACCAAATAATAAAAATAAAATTAAGCGATAGTTATGAGGTAGATATCCGTGACCTATTTAAAGACACTATTTTTTTCATTGTGACGTAATTTAAAATTTTAAAATATGCGAGTGAATAATTTTTTTAAGTCGTTTTTTTTTTTTTTTAAACTAAATATTAGACATCAATTAATGATTCTAAGTTAAAATGAGACATTTCGAATAATAAATATAATTACTTACCTTCTTTTTGTGGCTGGGTTGAAACAAAAGTGGTTGCGCAATGTCTGTAAACGGGGGTCTCCTTGATAAAAGGGACAAATTAAAAACATGTCCGGGGGCATAATGCGCCATGAAACTGCTATGGCAGCATATAGACATATTGATCCATCAAACGCAACAGTTCTTTTGGCTTAAAATACAACAGTTTGTTTTAAAGAGGAGTGCAACAGCAGAAACTGCTTTTTCAGCCTTTTCTGTGTTTTCTGCCATATATATATAACAAATAACCGACAACCATTTGTTGAAATCAACTCCACTGACTAATTAAACACCCGTTAACCCTAAAATTAAGCCTTACGTCAAAAATTTAGAACTTCCTCTTTAAATTAATTTGTAGGAAAGTCACTTATATGCAGTGACATTTTTCGGCCACTAGGAGGACACTGTATCCCTGCCCCCTCTCAAGCTCCGCCTATGGTACTCAAAATGTTTTTACAAACAACTGCATAATGCAAAATGCTATAGCAATTATAATGATTGGAGATAAATGTGGAATCAGGGTCTGGGAGTACATCACTGTCTTTCCGCAGAAAGCATGCCACCAAAATGTATCTTGGAATGTCTTATGTCTGGCCCTTCATGGAATGTTCAATTTGTACTCAGCTGAAAAATGATATTGTTTTCAGGGCTTCACACTTCTCAAAACAGTGAATCTATCATTGCAAGAATGACCTGCCTTTCGTGTCCACACAATTTATTCGCACCATTAAATCCCACCTGACACTGGACATGTATTGAAGAATGAACGGTTGGAGAAATGGCTACTTGGTGAGGCAACATTGAAGAGGGAGGCCTCGATTCTCACACAGCCGTACTGGGTAATCTCTTGCTTTGGGTTGGGAGATTCACTCCCTTGTGAGGCAAAGTCCCCCCCCACACCCCCTACTCACATATATTTTTCATCTTCACAGCTCCACCAGCAGCTCTCACAATAGAAGTGTAATTTTCTCTTTCCTTGTGCTTGTCGGTAGCTTGACAGCGCAGGTAGCATGCAAACGTGGGCAGAATTTGTGGCTGCAGTGCAAGTTGCAAAAGCACTGACACTGTGGGATTTTTAACACCTGAACAGGCTTAAAAAGCACATACTGAGTGATGATGACTCAATATTTTTAACAATTGTGGTTTCTGCGGCAATACTTCTTCAAACATTTTAATATCATTACACGTAGGCTGAGGGAGAAGACAGTCCATACGGACATTAAATCAGAAAGAAATACCGTAATTTCCCGAATATAACGTGCACTTTTTTCCCCCAAAATCAACTTGTAAAATCATGGTGTGCATTAATAACGGGTACATGGATGGAGACAGAATTACTTTCGTGACGTCACCATTTTGTTTTGGTAATGCTTCACTCTGATCGGCCGAATGATTTCGTCTGTGTTAAATTCTGCTTTTTTCACTCTTCATAAAGCACAGAATTTAGTTTCTTGAACTCATTTGAGTCAACGTTTATTGCAGCTCCGCAACTCGGACCATAACAAACGTAACAACACAGACTTCCTGTGTGTGTCCGTCGACTATATCTGTCCCTCGGGAAACTCAAACCCAAATAACAATAGTTCGTATTGTTACTGTCGTGTCAACAGCGATGAGCTCTCTCGGAATTCTGACATACGTTCTCACTTTCATTTTACCGTATCAATCCATGGAAGAAACATTTATTCATCATGATGAAACGAGCAAGTTATACAGCAGCCTTTAAAAGAAAAGTCACATCTGTTTTGTTTTCTCCTAGATTCTGGTAAGTTGGAGAAGTTGTCAAATCATATTATTACTGTAAATATTGTCAGTTTATGGTAATGTCTTGAACTACCAATATGCTGTGCTTGTGCTGTGTTTCACCAGTCAGTAAAATTACATTTATGTATCTGTACACAAGCTCTGTTTTCTTGTATTCTTCTATTTATTGGTGCTAAAATTAAGGTGCACGTTATACACGTGTACAATAATTTCCCCTAGATTTTACAAGTAAATTTAGGGTGCGCGTTATACACGGGTGCGCCTTATATTCGGGAAATTACGGTAGCTATAAAAGAATCTGATTTATTTTGACTTAAAGTGCGTACGACAGGATAAAAAAAGTCTTAAATAGAATTATTATGGAAATTATAATCATATTTTGAGACGATTCGACTATATACTGTACAACATTTTGGCAAAGCACAGATGACGAGAAATTACAGTAGTCTTTTAATCCACCGTTTAGCCACGCCTACCATTATAGGGCTCTAGCGTCCCCAACAGGAGGATGACGTCTGCAGGGTCATGGTTTCATCTGATTTAGAATTCAACCCATTGAGGGGGAATTATTCAGAACGAGGAAAATGCGACAAAGAGAGCCGCAAAATGTCATCGTTTCAGTCTCTCTACACCAGTATTTTAACAGGAAATTCTTTTTATCGAATTATTTTCCCCCAATTGCTAAATAAGTGGTATGGTGATGACAAATAATAATCTTGTGCTAAATGGAATTAAAAAAAAAAAAAAAAAATGCATTTATTAAGTACGACATGGCAAAATTACTCCATAATGGTCAAAACTGTCGACTTTAACTTTACTGTCGCACCTCCCGAACGATATTTTATGCCACCGTAGTTAGTCAGGCTTTTGTTATTTCTCTGACCCGACTTCAGAGAATGTGAACAAACCAAAGTGCGTGACAGCTAGGCAACATGCTAACCCAAACTGAGTGACATCTCAAAGTCATATTATCGCTTTCAAAGCGAAAATTCACACAAAACTAGCTTGGATCATGTCACACGGCGGCGGGGTTGTCGATTGTCTTTGTCGATTGGCAACCCACCCGGCGGCGAGCAAGTTACAGCTCGTTCCCCTGCTACGGACAGGAGAGCTCGCCGGGCAAGCAGCTGGAGAGTACCGCCAGACAAACAGGCCGACGTCGGAGGAGCACGTAGCTGTCACACGGTCAACACGAATATGTAAAATAATGCTTTACTACACGGCAAGGACGTAAACAGAGACCGTCGTTCAGTTGTTGAGCAGCTAACATTGAAGGATGTGTCTGAGGAGAAATTTTCAACATGTGCGTCCATGATCAAACGTAAGTATATAGTCCTTTATTTAAAGAAAGTTTATAGTGTTTACTTTTTTATTGCTGTATTCACGGCCATTTTTAACACAAAGTTGCCAGCCACAAAATGCAAGCCACCTCTGTATTAAAACGTGTGCCATGATCCTAGTATTTTATGATTAAAAAAATATGATGTTTACTTACTTCCTCGTAAGTCCAATGGGTTTGTTTTTGGCCTCACACGCTTCTCCCTGGTGCAGCAACAATTTTCTGCAGCCATTTGGCTGGCGTGATTCGAAAAATAAACAATCCGCAAAATCTGCTGAATCCGCAGTCCATCTGCCCGCTATAAAGCAATGCTGCATTGTGAGATGCTGACCCGGGTGACGTCACATTCGCATTCGTCCTAAACCCGAGACTGAAACCGGAAGTCACTCATTTTCATGGCACGGGATAAAAAAATTGAATATATAAAATGATCGCTTCCACACACATCCAAGCTGTCCATTTTATTCAGGAGCATCAAAAGAGCATAATAAGTTTCGCATCATCCTTGTCTCCTCGATATAAATACATATACCAGTGCTTCAGTCTTTTTTTTTTTCCCATCCCAAAAAAGGAAACACTAATGCAACCCTGCGGGCTGCCACTCTGATAAAATGAGGTAAACTTGAGCTCATAATTGACTTCAACAGTTTACTGCTGCAGCCCTCCAGGGCACTGTACCACTGCAACAAAGCAGCAGCCTAGAAATAATCCACTCATGTCTAAACTGCTATTGCTGTTAGGATTCTAATCAAGGTTACGATGACAATACTGTGCCTCCAAATTACTGCACTGAAAAAACAGGTATTTAATAATATAAAGTCATCTAAGTCTTAAACCTGTTTTACCAGCCAGGCAGGGCTGAAAGTGGCTACAATTTCTTGCCGGAGCTCCCTGACATAAAGGTCGCCACTGAGCCGGAATTTTTTTATTTATTTTTTTTATGTTGAGGTGGTGGCTGTCAAAACTCCTAAACCACAGAAATGCAAAGAAAACATTTCTGCTTTTGGCAGTTATAACTATAACACAAAATAAAACACATCAGGATTTACACATGCATTAGGCTACTACATTACACTTACTGTAACAAGGCATACATGAGAAACTGATTTTCATTCAAAATGTTTTCAATGCTGTGCAATATATACTGTTTATGTCGGAAAACACAGACAAGACTGAAAAAGAAGTTTCTGATCTTGCACCCCCTTTAAAATAAACTGTATTTTCAGCTAAAAGAACTGTTGTGTTTGATAGAACAATATGTCTATATGTTGCCATAGCAGATTCATGGCGCATTAAGCCCCTGAACTATTCTTAATTTGTCCGTTTTAACCTGGAGACTCCCATTTACAGACGTCGTGCAAACACTTTTGTTTCAACACAGCCATAAAAAAGGTAAGTAATTATATTTATTATTCAAAGTGGCTGTCATTTTTAGCTTAGAATCATTTATCGATGTCTAATATTTCGTTTTAAAAAAAACAGTTAAAAAATTATTCACTCTAATATTTTAAACTTTTAAAACTCATTTGCTCCCAAAAACGTATAAATACGTTCTATTTTTAAAATTTTCAGTGTCCAAAAGACGTATTTATACATCTTTTACATTTTTTTTTTCATAAGAGACATCTCTCGGTTCTGATTCAACTGAGCTCCAAAGCACAAAGCTGAAAATCCATTTTAAAGCAATAAAACTGGCCACTGGAAAGCAGTAGCGCATTTGATAAGACCCGGAACCCGATTCAACGGCAACGAACAGCCGGGCCACACGGCCGGGGAGCTGGCGAAAGGATGCCAGGAGGCGGACGACCGAGCAGAACAACCTAGAGGACGCCCGGGATGCCAGGCGCTGGCGACTGAGCAGAACAACCGGACCACCAGTGCAGCGGACGATGTCGTTGGGTCCTTGCTGCTCGTCAAGCAGACCCCGCAGGGACTCAAAAAAATCCATCTTTATGAGACAGGCGGCGATGAGGGAAAAGTTAACCCGGCTGTCGCGGCCACAACAGCGTCATCTTAGTTAGTTATGTGTAAATAAATTGTTACTTTGCTATCAAAAGCTCTATTTATCTTGTTGTTTATGTTATTTTGTAAAAGGAAAACATTATTCAGATGTTTGGGATGTAACTAAAGCAAAAAATGGCTGTGTTAAAGTCAAAGTTATGTTTGAAATGTATGCTTTCACAAAAAGCTCAATTTCTCTGTTTTTTCATCAGAAATTGGAAAATTGCTCAAACTAAGCTATTTTCTAATGCTGATTTTTAAAGAATGGAAAAAGATATGAACTTACTTTTTTCCTGCTGAAAGAAGAGAGTCTAATCTTTCTTTTGGTGGGTTCCATGTTTATATAGAACTAGAACAGAATTTTCTGTGAAATCCAGTAAAACGGCCGGGAGCAAAGGGCCTTGCTCCGGTGAAAATAGCTGGGAGTGAATGAGTAAACAAATTACGTCACAATGAAATTTTTTTCCCCGATGATCGATAATCGATCTGAATAAAGAAAAAAAAAAAAAAAAAAACGTTTAAAAGGGTAAATATATGAAAAAGAAAATCTCAACACCCCTTGATGTCTGCAAATTCTGCATCACGACCCTTGTTATATTACCATGTTTCACCAATAAAATCCTCCAAAAATCCGGCTGTGGCCATTCACAGCTGTGTCTGATACTGGGTGATGCATGGTACATGGAGTTTTGGATCGAAACATGGTAATTACGCGATAATATCACGTTAAAATCATGGCGTCTTTAATTATGCTCGCTCATACTCTCACCTCCAGTTCGGGTTTCGCTATTTAAAAAACTTTAAAAAAAATTTTTTTTAAATGCCCTCCCGTTCAAAATTTTTCTTCCCCTGGAAAATTAAGAGTTTAAGCTTTCCAATGATGTATTACTCATGCATATCGGACAATTATGAAATTTGGCCAAATTGGGGGTCTCATAGCGGAACTTCAAGTCACCTGAGTGTTTTCCGCCATATACATAAACATGTAGTCTCCGGCTTACAAACGAGTTCTGTTCCTACACTGGCGACGTAACCCGAATTTCTGCGTAAATCAGAATTAATCCTTTAAATACCCCCCAAATCTCAAAATAAATATAAAAAAAAAAGTCAAAAAAAAAAACATGTCGGAGTTAAGTCCTAGATAGTGTTATGTACTCATATTTATATGTTCACTTGTATGCATTATGTAGCCATTTATTCTTAGTGAAAGCACTCTCTTGTCTAATATTGTGTTAAAAGGATTATTAAAATGAAATATTGGAATTTGTTTATATGACCGAAATAAACAGAATCAATCTGTATGAAATATTTGCCTATCTTTGGGATGTACTGTAACCTGAAAGTCTGACCTGCATCACAGTTTAGCATTAACATTACATTAAACTGTGTGAACTTGCTAACCTTAGTAGGAAGCTGCTTAGGAGAAGTGTCCTCCTGTATGTGTTTTCTACTATGTTAACGTTAATCAATATGTGAGAAATTTAGTGAACTCTGCTCAGCTGTAACCCCCCTCTTCACAGTTGTTATTTTTCTTTTTCTTATGTGGTCTCAAAGCAGCCCACAGGAGCCTTATTTTTTTATTGAGTTTGGCTGTACTTGTGGACAAACGCAATAGTGTTTTTCCTGAATGGAAGCTCCATTTTTATTTATTTTTGTTATTCCCTGACTAAGAAGTTTTTTTCTTTGTATAAAATTTATTTAGACTGACAATTTTGAGTGTTATCAAGACAAATGTTTTTTTTCTTTGTTTTTTTGTTGTTGTTGCATTCCTGGGTACCTAAGAGATGATTAACAAGTTTGTATTTTTTGTGAATGTTAATATAATTTGTGTTCAAATAATGCAATTTAAATGCCCTAATAAAATCCAGACATTGATTCTGGAAGTTTTTCTGGAAGTTAGTAGTTTTTGAAAACAAAGGTTTGAATCAAACGGTGTATCACCTGAACCAATACATTTGCACTGCAAAAACCCATCCCCATAAAACAGAAAAAAAAAAAAAAATCCATTGTTTTCAGTGTAAATTCACTGGAAATAAGTGAAATTATTTACCAGTGCTTCAAGTAAATTTTACTCAGATTTCTTGAAATAAGAAAAATAGCTAGCTGAAAATAAGATTAACAGATTTATTTTAAGCAAAACGTTTGTATATTCAATCTTAAAGAAAAACTTGTCAGAAATGTTCTTAATTCAATAATAAAACTAGCGAACGATAGCACCAACATATTCATAGTTAGTGTAGGCGTTCAACGAATTTGTTGTTGTTGTTGCATCTTCCGTTTCACCTTCTTTTCTTCTGTTTCCTCATAACCCCTTCCTGTTCGCTGCTTTCCTCTAATAAACGCGGTATGTTGAATGATCACAATGGGAGGATGTCATACTCCCATGTGATATATTAAAACTGTTTAGACCAATCAGACACACAGATCTCCATTGTCTGGGTCAAGTAGCTGAACAGGACAGGTTAAAGAGGGAAAAAAAGAAAAAAATGTTCTTAATTCAAGAATAGTCATTGTTCAAAACATTATTTGGAAGCATTTTTTTCTTGATTTACAGTGCCTTGCAAAAGTATTCGGCCCCCTTGAATCTTGCAACCTTTCGCCACATTTCAGGCTTCAAACATAAAGATATGAAATTTAATTTTTTTGTCAAGAATCAACAACAAGTGGGACACAATCGTGAAGTGGAACAACATTTATTGGATAATTTAAACTTTTTTAACAAATAAAAAACTGAAAAGTGGGGCGTGCAATATTATTCGGCCCCTTTACTTTCAGTGCAGCAAACTCAACCAGAAGTTCAGTGAGGATCTCTGAATGATCCAATGTTGTCCTAAATGACCGATGATGATAAATAGAATCCACCTGTGTGTAATCAAGTCTCCGTATAAATGCACCTGCTCTGTGATAGTCTCAGGGTTCTGTTTAAAGTGCAGAGAGCATTATGAAAACCAAGGAACACACCAGGCAGGTCCGAGATACTGTTGTGGAGCAGTTTAAAGCCGGATTTGGATACAAAAAGATTTCCCAAGCCTTAAACATCTCAAGGAGCACTGTGAAAGCCATCATATTGAAATGGAAGGAGCATCAGACGACTGCAAATCTACCAAGACCCGGCCGTCCTTCCAGACTTTCTTCTCAAACAAGGAGAAAACTGATCAGAGATGCAGCCAAGAGGCCCATGATCACTCTGGATGAACTGCAGAGATCTACAGCTGAGGTGGGAGAGTCTGTCCATAGGACAACAATCAGTCGTACACTGCACAAATCTGGCCTTTATGGAAGAGTGGCAAGAAGAAAGCCATTTCTCAAAGATATCCATAAAAAGTCTCGTTTAAAGTTTGCCACAAGCCACCTGGGAGGCACACCAAACATGTGGAAGAAGGTGCTCTGGTCAGATGAAACCAAAATTGAACTTTTTGGCCACAATGCAACACGATATGTTTGGCGTAAAAGCAACACAGCTCATCACCCTGAACACACCATCCCCACTGTCAAACATGGTGGTGGCAGCATCATGGTTTGGGCCTGCTTTTCTTCAGCAGGGACAGGGAAGATGGTTAAAATTGACGGGAAGATGGATGCAGCCAAATACAGGAACATTCTGGAAGAAAACCTGTTGGTATCTGCACAAGACCTGAGACTGGGACGGAGATTTATCTTCCAACAGGACAATGATCCAAAACACAAAGCCAAATCTACAATGGAATGGTTAAAAAATAAACGTATCCAGGTGTTAGAATGGCCAAGTCAAAGTCCAGACCTGAATCCAATCGAGAATCTGTGGAAAGAGCTGAAGACTGCTGTTCACAAACACTCTCCATCCAACCTCACTGAGCTCGAGCTGTTTTGCAAGGAAGAATGGGCAAGAATGTCAGTCTCTCGATGTGCAAAACTGATAGAAACATACCCTAAGCGACTTGCAGCTGTAATTGGAGCAAAAGGTGGCGCTACAAAGTATTAACGCAAGGGAGCCGAATAATATTGCACGCCCCACTTTTCAGTTTTTTATTTGTTAAAAAAGTTTAAAATATCCAATAAATTTTGTTCCAGTTCACGATTGTGTCCCACTTGTTGTTGATTCTTGACAAAAAAATAACATTTTATATCTTTATCTTTATGTTTGAAGCCTGAAATGTGGCGAAAGGTTGCAAGGTTCAAGGGGGCCGAATAGTTTTGCAAGGCACTGTATGTGAAAAATAATAGATGTTTGGGCTTAATAAGAACAAATGGTAATATTTACTAAAAGTAAGTGGAAGAATCCTATGCTATCTGTTAACAAGCCTTTAAAACTCAAAACAAGATGAAAATTGATTTTTTTTTTTTTTTTTTTTAACAGAAACTTGTATTTTGGTCAAGTGACTTTAGTCAAACGGAAGGGTGAGAATAAATTATATATAGTTTAAAGCGCTTTTTCTGACTTTCTGTGCTAAATTTTTTTTTGCTCGCTTGCTAATGCCCCGCTGTGCCCAAATAATTTATTAGCTGTAGATTTCAGTATTTATTCCTTAGCTTTGTCAATATACCACCAAATGGTTATTATTTGTACTTTAACAGTAAATTGCGTTCCTGAAATGGGAGCCCTGGAGCAAAATCCATTCAAACACTCAAGAGCCACAACATACTGTAACAGTGTACCTGTGAAGACCAATAAGTAAGTATCGTGAATTGAAATGACCAGTATAATTTATAAATGATTATTAGCATTCTCGTAAAGATATATGGTAATACTTGCCTAAATTAAAACTCTGAAAGCTCCATACTATTATAGTGTTGCAGAACAAGTTGGATTCTGGCAAATTGAATGTTCAGGTGAGTTGTTAAGCTCTTTGTTCAACATTCACCTTGAGCATCTGCCAACTGAATAATAGGTTTTTTAACTGTGTGCTGAATTGATTCATATGGTTTACTCTTTTTTGAACACAACAATTCATACGTGAATGGAAATAAACAATTTGTGTTAAACCAGAAAAAAAACACTTCTCAATGTGGATATTGGTGATGCTGAACTTGACACTCCCATCACAGTTGCTGTCGTCTGAGGCGTTCATCTGACATGTCATTGCGCTGACCTCAGGAGGGAGAGTGCAGATGAAAGAAATGAAAAAGAACATCGAAGCCTGCCGTGCCTTCATTGTCTGCCTTATACGCCACATGTAAACTGATTGGACTTGCAGGATTGTAGCGCCTCACCTGACATAATGACTTTGACTTCATTTGCATTGTGAAGCGGCTGGGAAGATGATCAATGAGGTGCCAGTGAATGAGATGATAACAGAATACATAAGTGAAGAACGAAGCATGTGGTAAACAACTGCAGAGAACTGATGAGAGATTTTTTTTTTAAATTCTTGGCATGCTGCATGTCAACAAAGGCTTGAAAAGGGCTATGATAATATTGTATAATAAAATGACAAAATGTCATGTCAATGACTTGCATGAAAATGTTTCTATGATCACAAGACAAACCTGTTGCTTCTACAAAATATAAATGCAATGTTTATTTTATGATCATGAATTCACACTTAGTATTTATATTGTGTTACTCCACTTTTTTGCACCTTGTTGTATATTTCGTTATTTAAAACAATACTTGTACTGGTTGATTTAAAGATTCTTTTTTTTTCAGCCAAAGTACTTAATTTGAAGGGGAAGGTCAGAATTTTTTACATTAGGTATATTCTTTAAGTTGGCGGGGTTTACTTAGTCGGTGGAGTTGATTTCAACAAATTCCGTGCAGTTTGTTTGTTATTTGTTGGATTCACGGCTCCGGAGTGGCTAAGCTAGCGCGAGTCAATGCTTCTGTCTTAAAATGCATATTAAAACAACATATGTACACATAAAAAAAAAATCACAGATGACTAGGGTTGGGCATCGTTTGAAATTGGATGATTCCGGTTCCATGTTTTGATTCCGGTTCCGAACGATTCTCGATCCAATTCTTTTAAAAGGCAGGGTCAAAAAAAAAAAAAAAAAAAAAAAAGGCAGGGTAAAAAAAAAAAATCTATATTTCAAAATGTATTAGTTTATATTAATGTCTTAACTTCTTGATTTTTAAAAAAAAATTATATGAATTTAAAATTTATCATTACTATTATTATTATTATTTATTATTAATAGGAAATCTATGAATTATATTAACTTCTCACAGGGTTATTTTTAACTTGTATATAAATATTAGTCTTTGAACTCAAATGTGATAAAGTTTCGCTTCACTTTCACATAGATTTTTATTTTTCAAAACATTTACTTACTGTATATTCATTTGCCATACATGTACCTTAGCTGGGAGTTACAACAAAGCATTAGTATAAATTCTTCAATTGATTTTTAATTTGATGTAGATGAGACAAAATAATAAGGTTTCCTTATTTGTAAAACCGATTCTGTTGAGTTTACAGACACATGCAATGTTTATGTTGCGACAATACCAGTTGGGCCAGTGAGTGGCGCTGTAGGAGTGTGTATGTATAATGCGGAGAAGAATAGATGAGAACGTCTGGCTAGGATGCTTTGTGATGTGATGCTATGTTTTCACTGCTACGAGTTCATTAAAGTAATCGAATGCTTCATATGGCTGCTTCTTTCTAAATAAACAACACAACAGATTCCAAAACAAAAATCTTTTTAATACTGTTGATTTTAACAGAGGCGACTCCTGCTTTAAGATGGCGGCTGTTTACTAACGCCAGCGAGTCTGTCATTTCGCATCTAGTTGTATTTACACGTGATATCAACCACAGCCTGATGGAAAAATACGATTTATTCTAATACTTTTGCATCCATCCATCATCTACTGCTTAATCCAGGGTCGGGTCGCTGGGACAGCAGAAGACAGACGTATTGTTGTACTTAACTGGTTCTGACGGCGCACTGTGTCAACTACGTAGCACACAGTTAGCTTTGCACTTGGCACTCCATGAAGCCAGTCGTGCATAATTGGTCGTGCAGCTACCTTTGCATGATAAAGTTGTATTGCAAATGTTGCACTGAGCTGACTGGTCATTTTTTTTGGTAAAGTTAAGCCAAACTTTTTAGCGCCGCCGCACCATCTCCATGAGTGTAATCAAGTTGCAATGCACAAACACACGCTTCTTGTGGCTTCTTCTTCGTGGTTTTCGGCAGCATTTTTTTTCCGCTCGGCGGTCAGGGCATCGAAACATGGAATCGAAATTTAAAATTTCGAATGTTTCCAGGAGAACTGGAGTGTTAGAACCGAGTCCAACCTCAACCCTATCGATGACCCATGCAATCAGTAGTGTTGGCTATGTTTTCAGGATAAAGTTATTAAAACTTACCATTGCATGTCAATAAGTGTAGTAAGAACAGCAACATTTGTAATCCAGTTGCTTTTCAGGGAACAGGATGAAGAGGGGAGAGATATTTTTTTCCACCGGTGTGTTTATGTCATAGCCAGCAGCAAGTAACCACAGTTCATAATTTTCCTCTTTCTTCATAGGGAATTTGTGGAAACCTTCACTTGCCCATTTCTTCTATTTCCACAGCCTCTAAATGCACATTTCACCATGTTGCCATTCTTCAGTCAAGACTCAGTAGACTGATGCTGCATTCGTGGAAGGCGGAATATCATCGGAATGCCACTCGAACTGGGAGGCGCTAGTTGCGAAGTCAGAGGGAAAAAAAAAGTACTCTGACTTTACGAGTAGCTTCAATCTGACATCATTCGACAAAATGGCGCTGCCCGTCGAGAAGCAGACGATCAAGCAGACTCTGTAAGCAGCTTCCTACTCGAGTTTTGCTGATTAGCAAGTTCACACAGTTTAATGTTACGCTATGCTAATGTTATACTCTGATGCAGCTCGGGCATTCAGTAGCAAAATTAGTGGCGTGTCACCAGTTCCACGCCATTGACGTATTTTTTACATTACTTACAGTGACTGCTGTTGACGGGAAAAAAAAAAACTTTTAATATCCCTCCACATAGACTTCACCATCAGTTGACTAGACAGCTCCTACAGACATTGCGCCACGCCTTCCCGTTGGGGAGCGGGCCAGGCAGAGCATAGTGCAGCTTTCACTGCTATAAACTCAAACACACACTGCGTTCAAACCCTGGATTTAGGTTGAAGAAGACGAAAATGTTACTGCATACAAGCAGGCAGGAGTGTCTCAAGAGTGATTTGGTCGAAGATTCAAGGTCATTGTTATATAAAAGAGCATCATGCATGCACTTTCAAACGTTGTGAAAAAAAATGAATGGGAAAAAATTAGTGTAACTTTGGTTTAAAATATTTATATAAACTGAATGATTACTGCCTGTTTTTTTGTGTGTTTTTTTTAAAACTGTTTTACGTTGATGGGCACGCGGGTGGCCCGGGGGACCACCCTGGGTCCCGGGGGGGGGGGGACGGTGGCTCCTTTGCTGGGCGGCGGGAGGAGGGATGGGCTGCGCATGGACCCCCCACCCCTCCGCCCGCCCTCCCTCCCTGGGCTGGCTGGGTGGGGGCCGTGGCCCTGGGTTGGCGCCCGCGCGGTTTCTCCGCCCGTCTGCGTGGCTGTCGCGCGCCCGGTGGGGCTTGCGTGCTGCTGGATGTGGTAGGGCATGCTCGGGTTGGGGGTTCCGGTGCCGGGATTGGCGATGAGGCGGCGTAGGGTTGGTCGCCAACGGGCTTACACTCATAAGAGATTCACACGATTACTGGGTTCTAGATCACAGAACTGATTTGTGTACACTCTACCCCTTTCAATCACTTAGCTTATAGTCTTATAGACACCCCCACCCCCATTCTCCTCCTTTTTGTCGATTTAAACAATTAATTGAAGCCAGAAAAGAACCACACTTATATATTTTGGACATTGACGTTTATTAAACTGGAGAAACTCCATACAGGACTTGAATTACAGGAAGGCAGTTATAGGTCATCCTACGGGTAAAACAGTAAAACATTGCCTTTTTTTACATTCAGTACGTGTATGTTATGTTATGTTATACGACAGACGAAAAAAAAGGTTTTTTTGATGGATAGGCCATATTTTAAAACTTCGTAGATAACTAAATCACCAAAACATGGAAATCGAGCAAATCCGTGCAGTGTAGTGGCTCCGCCCAGGGGGTACAATTTGTGACGAGGGTAGCTACATTGGCATGACGACGGCGGACGTACTCTATTCAATGGATGACGATCTTGGCGAAAAGTATACATAGCTGTCCTAAGCAGCCTGATTTAGGATTCCCCTCAAGAATGATGGGAAACAAAAAAACGCTTATTTTCAAATTATTATTATGAATATTCTTGTAAGTTAATTTTATTGCTGACACTGCGTTTCGGGGTCATCATCATGTTGTGCCCGCCTGTCCCAAAAGTCAAACTCCGCCTTTGTGAATCTGCTTAGTGTGCTTTGCATTTGACATCTCATGGGCCCACGTGGACACAGCCACCCAGAATGCTTCCCGGTTAACATTTTTGGCCTTCGGTAACATTTCACCATTTTACTATTTTTCTTTAAGCAATATTCGTATTGTCAATAGTAAGACATTTAATGTCAACTTTTATGTATACAACATGTGAGATGTCTTGTTCAAAGAGAATAGCTTTTAATTTTATTTAGAGAAAAAGTGACACCTTGGACTTACAATATGAAGTCAACAGTATATTTAGAAAGTGGTGTGTTTGTGCTGCATTGCACTGTGGTGTTTCTTTAACACCCGCAATATTCTTGAGGATTGAAAAGGACAACTTTAACACTCCCCCGCCCCCCAGATAAAACACAGCTTTATTTTTTTAAGATAAAATGTTGGCTCAGTGATCTCGCTGATTTTTCTATCCATGCACCGCCAACACACGATGTCAAAGCTCATCATCACTGCAAAACTACTGTAGCTCTAATGAGCTTGGAGGGAAGAAGGCTTTCATACTAAATAGACTTTGAAATAGCAGACGGTCTGTGGTGGTGAAGAGTTTCCGTAAACAAATTTGCAGCTTTAGCTAAACTCTCTTACCTTCTGTCACCTGGCTTGGATCCCATATTGCTGTCACGGCAAAGATGAAAATTATCGGAAACTGTCAAGAAATCTGTCTGACACTATTCTCAAAGTGGCCTTTTTAAAGTCATGTTATTAAAAGCCCTGTTCATGGCTCATCATGCTGATGAACATTCTTGAGTAGTGTGTAGGTGTGAATGTGAGTGTGAATTAGAGTTGCCAACTCCCTGAAGAAAAAAAAAATTGACAACTTATTGGTAGAGTCAGCAGGCCCGATAACAGTCACCCTTTAATTATTTTATTGTATGTAAAAAGTGGAAAATTATGAAATAATTATTTTACTCAAAACTGAATTAATTAGGTACATATTTGAGTTATATAAGCACATGGAAAACAATTACCAGCAATATATTTTTAATTCAAAATATGCTAGAATTTAAAATTGAATATAATTTAACGCTTAAAGTGCATATAACACAAGAAAGCATGTTTATTTCATATTACACGTGGTACAATTGCATGGAGATGGACGGCAGATTCAATTGATTTTGCAGAATAATTTGTTTATTTTTCCAGTCACGCTGGCTCAATGTGCTGCAGGCTTTTGTTGCTAAACCAAGGAGAGTGGTGTGAGCCTTTTTGGGTTTCCAAAGGATCCCCCTCAGGTCTTTGTTCTGTCAGCTCATTGGTAAAAAAGCAGGTTAGGCAGGGGAATGCGTTTCCTTGCATATTCCTGTAAAGCACCATACCAGTATTTGTTCGTTCTACAAACAAGACACTATTTCTGAGTTTGATGATAATAAGGGACAGAGCGCGACCCTTGAAAGCTCAATAAGGGAAGAGCATACATTTGTTTCTGAATACCGGACGATTCTGTTTTTCAGGGGACAGTTGGCAACCCCGGTGTGAATGAATGTTTGTCTAATTGTTTCTTTAATTGTCCAGCAAACAAGTTCAGGGTGCACCCCGTCTCTTGTTAATACTGTAGTCTTATTGGAAAAGGTTCCAGCACTTTTGGGGTATGAGCAAGAGGAAGTCTACACCCTGAACTGGTTTCCATCCAATCGCAGTATATCTGTACTTATCTATTAATATGTTTATGTTCTTCACCAGGGCGGCACAATGGTTGCGTGGTTGGCACGTCGGCCCCACAGTTCTGAGATAAAGGGCTCAATCATGGGCACTGGCCTTCCTTTGTAGAGCTCAGTGTTGTTAATAACGGCGTTAAAATATAACGGCGTTATTAACGGCATTATTTTCTTCAGTCGTGAATATTCTAATTAATTACTTTTTTCATCTTGGCAACGCCATTACCATTACTGAGGCGGGAAAGGCGTGCGTTACGATGTTGGTTGACTGACGCGAGAAAAGTCTGAAAAAGACGGACACATGGAGATGAGAGACCACGGCAGGAGTGGGGAGGAGGCAAGGGAGTGTGACGCCGTTGCAAACGCGATGCTACTATGCTAGGTGGCTCCAATAATACCTGACTGTAGCCGATAGCCTACAAACTACGCCCACATGATGCTTCGGTAGATATCACATACAGGAAACACAGAATAAATAAAATGTCTTTTTCAAGAAAAAAATTAAATTGCACTTAATACCAAGCATTTAGGCAAATGAAAACTTTTCCCCCTCATAGATTCTGCTATGGCGTTCCATGTGTAATATTCTGATTGGATGTTTTCCGAGGCATCCTGAAGCGCACGCAACGGTGATGCTGTTTTGCTCATGTGACGGGCAGTGAGAGAAACACAGGGCCCAAATACATCGGGCGCATCTTCGTTCCGGGTCCGGCACGGCTCTGTGTTGACTGCGTGCCATGCAGTACGTCAAAAACAGGCAAAAAAATACTGGCTGCGCACAGCTGCGGTCTGCCAACTCCATCCCGTCGTAATGTGGCATTCAAAACAACGACAAACACACGGAGTCTGTACTCATCAGAGCAGCAGAGAGAGAGAGTTGGACTTGATTTGATTGAACATTTTTTCAGCAATTTTTTTTTTTTTTTTTGCTTTTACCATGAGTTTGCGACAATATTTAATTACTGTTTTAAATTACATGACTTGCTTAAAAAAAAACTCCATGTCCATCCTTATAGCCTCTGCTATGGCGTTCCATGTTTAATATTTTGATTTTATATTTTTCGAGGCACTCTGAAGTGCACGCTACAGTGACGTTGTTTTGTTCATGTGATGCGGGAGCAGTGAGAAAGAGACACAGATTGAGGAAGTTGTCAGCATGTCGTGTGTTTGATATCATTGCCAGAAAAACACACATAATAGGACATCTTGCAGCTTCTTTTTCAATGCTGTCCTTGTAGTAATGATCTGCTGCATCGTAAATCACTTTGTGACTTTCCACCTCCATGATGAAACGTTCTTCCTCCATGTTCGCTGCTGTTTAAACCGTGAATAACACACTGGGCTGTTGACTCCAGGCCTGAATCCGCCCATTTTGACAGATGCGTCTCCGGCAAAAATAGAAAATAGCTAAAACCATCTGGCGGGCTCCGCGCGCCGGAGATGTTCTGCAGTCAGTCTGGAGCACTGACGCGGCCAGTATACGTTGAACAATAGGATATAATGGGAACGGATTGGCTCCGGCACTATTTTTTGCTGGTCCCGGACCGAACCCGGAACGGAGATGCATTTTGCGTAGTTGGTAACAAGGACGCCGAACTTTTAACAGCACGTCTGCCGAACGCGCGTGCGCACATGTATGCGAGGCGATAAATCGCAGCGGGAAAATTACCGCCTTCATTTTGATTTACCGTGCGATAAATGGAACTAGGCCTGCAAGCAGGACTGAACGGGCCCTCGCAATCTAGCGCAACTCGGACGTCACACAACTTGGACAGTGTGCAGGTCAGGGTCGTGGCAGACCGTCCTCTCTAATCATCTCATTAGAACCTAACATGCTCGAACGTTGCCTCTTTACATTCACACACCTAAGAGATAAAAACCCCTATTGGACAGAGTACCACAAAAAAGGGGCGAATAAAGGGTCGTCACGGCAACAGACAGAGACATGTGGACATGGGCCGTAAAATAAATATTTCAAAAGGTCTTGAAACTATAATGACCAACCTGAAAAGAACTGGACATATATTAGAAAAATGAGTGACTTTCTATTGCCACTAGTTGGCGCTGTAGGGTTGATGCAAATGACCCCTACAGGACCCTTCAGAGTATGACTCAACAAACACGAGATGTTTGGCGCAGATATGTTGTAGAAGTTATGACTTTTCAAAACTTGTGGTGAGACGAAATGGCTTCAGTCATTTTCACTTCTCCTGTTGGACTCTTCTGCTTCAACCAAACCTCAGTATTTTTCATCAGGCACCTGAACACATGTCTTATGGCTCCCCTGATGCAGGTTTCAGGTGAATATATTTTGTTTCCTTGGAGGAGGAGCCTGTTTAGTAAAAAAAGGCATTTCCTGTTCCCAGTAGGGGGCGCTTGGCCTAATAGGTAATTTTTCAATGCACTCGTGTTAAGGGTGGGATCCCGCACATACATGCCAGATATGAAAAAGATTGAACATTGTGTCAAGGAGCTATTAGTCTTTTACTGAATTTGTCATTTTGCCGAAAAAATGGCCGACTTAGGTCCACGCCCCAGGTCAGACATGTGAATAAAAACGCTCCATTTTGAAAATTTTAGATCTCTTATGTCTCCCGAATAGTCTCACCAATTTTGAAGATGATCCAACTAACTCCCTCTGTTACAAAGTCTCAAATGTGCACCCTGTTAGTTGATAAAAATTTCACATTTGATCAAAATACCCAATTTCCTGTTGGGTTTGGAATATGGGTTCAAGAGACTTTTTGGAGCAGTTTTGCACAAGGTATCGACTCCCCAAATTTCATTTCTCTACGTTAAAAAAAACCTAATAGGAAACGCCTTTTTGAAAAATTCAAGGGGGCGCCACTGAGGCCTTTGTTACATTTTTTTGTAACGTCGCAAGATTATCGAAATACACACAAAGCCGCATGTATGTGCAAAATTTGGTGAGTTTTCGTGCATGTTCAGGCCTCCAAATGTAAACTGTACTACGAATGGATAAAAATTTCACATTCGATCCAAAATACCCGATTTTCTGTTGGATTTGGAAAATGGGTGCAAGAGACTTTTTGGAACAGTTTTGCATAAGGTATGGACTCCCCAAATTTCGTTGCTCTACGTTGAAAAAAACCAATAGGAAATCCCTTTTTTAAAACTCCTTTCTGTCGCCACAAGTTGGCACTGTAGAGTTGATGCAAATGACCCCTACAAGACCCTTCAGGGTATGACTCTCAACAAGCATGGGAAGTTTGGCGCAGATATGTTGTATATCTGCTGAGTTATGACTGTTCAAAGTTTTTTGCGTGACAAATTGTTGGCAGTATAATGATACATATACTAGTACATACAATAATATAATAACATAAGTTAAATTACATGCATTTGTGCTATTTCAGGGGACTCCAATGGAGAATCACTGTTCATGAATAATGCATACATGACCCACACTGCTTACATTTAACTTCTGTGATATGACTGGTTTTAATGTACTTGTTTTAACCTGTTTTGTGGAAATAATTTCCGAAGTATGTTAGGGGTTTAAAAAGACAAACCGTGACAATGTTGTGTTGCTTGAGCACAATACATTTAGCAAGCCTCGAAGGCGAAATTTAGTTTTGTGCTGCTAATTCCCCTCCATCCACTTTGTGACTCTATGGATCCTGCAGTTGTAAATGTGTCAACACACATCTGACAGCCTGGGTGATGATCTGGATTGAGAGGAGGCCTAGAGAGCCAGAGAAAATCAACTTGTCCTTGAGGTCCCGGTGGGGGGAAAAAACAGAACTGCCTCGCTCGCTATCCCATCTTGTTATTATGAAACAATCACTTTTCCTCTTGTTAGAACAAAATAGCTTTATTTATTTGAGGAAATGCCATGGAACGTTATCACCAACAATCAACGAGCCATCATTTATTGTTCACACTCGCCTGCTGCATCCATTATTTGTGAGTAACCGAGTAACAGCATGCTGCATACATATCTCCTGCACGCTCAGCCAATTTAAACGCATCAGCAGATGGTATCATCTTGCCTCTGCATAATGTTGCAAACAAATGTTTTGCAACCTTTGGTGTATTCTTGTTCACATTAATATTTCACATGTTCTATTTCTGTGGCTGTCAAGCTAGTACCACTTTACAAAACATTCAAATACTGTGTGCAGGACAAAGTGAAATTTTATTAGATGGTGCTTTGCAATCAAAGGTCCAGCGACTAAAATTCCTCAACTTTACTGATGATAGTCTTGCAAAGCTATCATCTATTTTATTCCTTTTTTTTTTTTCTTTTTTTTTTTTAAATAGGATTTCGGCCGCACAGCCCGAACAGTTTGACCCATTGACACCGTTCGAATTCCGAAATGACCGGAATTCTCGAGCGACACAGGGAATCTTTGGAATGTCCCCCAAAGATTACCGTTCGCACCAAAACTCAGGTTTTTTGGGATTTTTTTCCCCAAAACATATTTTGTCCAACAATTCTTATCCAATTGACATAAATCATACATAAAACATTTTAGGAGGATAAGGGGCATAAAAGCTGTTTACAGAATTTTCCAAAAACCTACATTTCCCCCAAAATTCGCCCAAAACTTTCCCATTCGTTTCTAATGGGATGCTCTTGCCATGTACGTCGTTCCATTCATTTCTAATGCTCAAAATTTCCCCTTCATAAACATGGGTGGTTGTGATTTTTGACCAAAAACTTACCATTACAGCCAATTGACATTCAACTGGCGCCCAAGTAAGTCAATGCCATTGACAGCCATGTATGTCCATGCCATTGACAGCCATGTAAGTCCATCCCATTGACGGCCATGTATGTCAAAATTAGGGTTGCCACCTGTCCCTTAAAATGAGGAACAATCCGAAATTGGGAATTAAATGTTGCGTTCCATATTGAACTAATATGGAATATAAATGAATAGATACATTTCTATGCATTTTAGGAGTTTTTGGGATGTCCCTTTTTTTCTCTGTCTGTACAGCTTTGGGCGCGAGGGGGGCGTCCCGTATTTCTTATTTCTGAAAGGTGGCAACCCTAGTCAAAATATCAACAGGAAGTCACCAAATAATGTCTCCTGGTCAATCAACAGGAAGTGACTTGTATCAACAGGAAGTGACCTGAAATCAGCATGAAGTGACCCTAAACTTTTTACCTACTAAAGCAAAGCTTCCATCGCAATTTCTCTAGAAATTGCACTTACTAGGTTCTTCTTTTTTTCTTTCATAATGTTATTCTGTGTTTTTTTCAGCGCGCAACACACCATTCAAATATCAAAACAACCGGAATTTTCACACAACGCAGGAAAATTTTAAAATGACCACCCAATATTTTCCATTCGCCTAGAAATACGTTTTTTGTTTTTTGGGACTAAACTTTTTTTTTTTTTTTTTTAAACTGTGTATAGTCTAATAATTTTTGACCAAATAGAATAATCTACACATTAAAAAAATGCAGGACAGTGAAAAGGGCATAAAAGTTGTATACTGAATTTGCGAAAAACTTCCCCCAATTTCACCAAAAACTGTCCCATTCATTTCTAATGGGATGCCATTGACAGCCATGTACATCCAAATTTCCTATTGATTTTCAATGGCAGAAAAACATAGGTCCTCGTGCTTTTTTTACCATTTACCATGACAGCCCATTGACATTCAACTGGTGTCCAAGTAAGTCAATGCCAATGACAGCCACACACGTCCATGCCATTGACGGCCATGCACGTCCAAATTTCCCATTAATTTTCAATGGCAGAAAAACCTATGTGGTTGTGACTTTTGACCAAAAACTTACCATTACAGCCCATTCACATTCAACTGGTGCCCATGTAAGTAAATGTGATTGACCGCCATGTACGTTCAAATTTCCTATTCATTTTCAGTGGCAGAAAAACCTGTGTGGTTGTGATTTTTAACCAAAAACCTTACCATTACAGCTCATTGACATTCAACTGGCGCCCAAGTAAGTCGGTGCCATTGACAGCCATGCAACAGGAGGTCTCCCCAAAATGTCCCCAAACAAACAGGATATGGCCTGATATCACCAGGACGTGTCCCCGAAATGTCACCAAATCAACAGGAAGTGACTTGATATCAAGAGGACGCATCCATGAATGTCCCCAAATAAACAGGAAGTCACCCACTATCAACAGGAAGTGTCCCCTAAATGTTTCCAAATTAACTGAAGTGACTCCAAAACACCCCTAAATCAACTAGGCCGGTCGTAGATCTGTATCTACATCAGCAAAGCTCCATGGCAATTCCTCCAGAAATTGCAGTTTATAGGTAAAGTTCCTCCTTCAGAGATGAATGAAAAGCTTGGTTGGTAAAAAGTGGCTAAACTGATATTAACATTTAAAATGTTGTCCTTGCTTAGTATTTGAGCCTGAATATGATCTTTCGAAGTCTTGCCATGAACAGCTTTGATATGATGAATTCAAGTTCTAGCTCATTTTACTCATTAAATTATATTACATGTCCTCTATGATTCAAGAATTTTGTCATTGGAGTATCATCATTCAAAATGAATAAAAGTTAAGGAATTAAATATTTGCTCATTTAAAAAAATTCATGAAAAGAGTTTCGTATCACTATAGCTAATTATTTTATATGTCCAACTGTATTTGAATATAAATGTTGTAGATTTGATTGTTTTGAAATGTTTTATATGTTTCTGAAAATAAAAACACAACATCCAGCTATGGTTGGAGTATTAGCAATGTGTTTTAGTCCAAAAAGTTCAAACCAAAGCTTTTATTTAAATTGAGACAGTAGAATACAGTTGTTTAGTCCTGTGTTGAAACAGACATATAAAATATCCTTTGGGGATGGGGGCAATAAAAATAAAAAAAAAACAACAACAACCCTGCAATAATGTGGTTGCCCAAGTGTGCACACCTTGTTATAACTTGGGGATGTGGCATTGTTCAAAACCAACTAATGCAATGGAACTTGATTTAGACTGGAGTCAGCAGTAAAATATTTTGTCATAACACTGACCAGATGAAAGGGCAGATAAAGACTTTCGGTGTAATTTCACAAATTTAAACTTTGAAAAAATTCGTCGAGATGACTATATAATTTCTAATGCATAACTGTGAGAAGAATTTGCGTGTTTTTAGCACTCCGTCAATACTGCCTTCTCAAACCCGGAAGTATGACGTCATTTACAGAAGGTAACAGAAGACATGGCAGACTTTATCCATAGCAGCACCAGCAATAGTGATATTTCCAACAAAAGTACCCGTTCAGGATCGCTTACATGTTTGAAACTGAGGCGCCATATGATGACGATTTACTCGGCACAACAGACGGTGGTGATGACGCGGATAGGCAGTTCGACACTTCACTAAAGGAAGACTGCTAAGCCCATGTCCTAGCATTGTGAAATCTCTCTGAACCTCTCCTTTCCCCAGTTATTCTGTGATATAATTATCAGTAATTGCAAAAACAGACGAGTAGTTAAATTGATATACAGTGGGGCAAATAAGTATTTAGTCAACCACCTATTGTGCAAGTTCTCCTACTTGAAAAGATCAGAGGGGCCTGTAATTGTCAACATGGGTAAACCTCAACCATGAGAGACAGAATGTGGAAAAAAAAACAAAAAACAGCAAATCACATTGTTTGATTTTTAAAGAATTTATTTCCAAATTAGAGTGGAAAAATAAGTATTTGGTCACCTACAAACAAGCAAGATTTCTGGCAGTCAAAGAGGTCTAACTTCTTCTAATGAGGTCTAACGAGGCTCCACTCCTTACATGTATTAATGGCACCTGTTCTAACTCATTATCGTTATAAAAGACACCTGTCCACAACTTCACTCAGTCAGTCACACTCCAAACTCCACTATGGCCAAGACCAAAGAGCTGTGGAAGGACACCAGAGACAAAACTGTAGACCTGCACCAGGCTGGGAAGACTGAATCTGCAATAGGTAAAACGCTTGGTGTAAAGAAATCAACTGTGTGAGCAATTATTAGAAAATGGAAGACATACAAGACCACTGACAATCTCCCTCGATCCGGGGCTCCATGCAAGATCTCATCCCGTGGCGTCAAAATTATAACAAGAACGGTGAGCAAAAATCCCAGAACCATACGGGGGGACCTAGTGAATGACCTACAGAGAGCTGGGACAACAGTGACAAAGGCACAGGGTGACATAAGTAACACAATGCGCCGCCAGGGACTCAAATCCTGCACTGCCAGACATGTCCCCCAGCTGAAGCCAGTACACGTCCAGGCTCGTCTGCGGTTCGCTAGAGAGCATTTGGATGATCCAGAAGAGGACTGGGAGAATGTGTTATGGTCAGATGAAACCAAAATAGAACTTTTTGGTAGAAACACAGGTTCTCGTGTTTGGATGAGAAAGAATACTGAATTGCATCCGAATACCACCATACCCACTGTGAAGCATGGGGGTGGAAACATCATGCTTTGGGGCTTTTTTTCTGCAAAGGGACCAGGACGACTGATCTGTGTAAAGGAAAGAATGAATGGGATCATGTATCCAGAGATTATGAGTGAAAATCTCCTTCCATCAGCAAGGGCATTGAAGATGAGACGTGGCTAAGTCTTTCAGCATGACAATGATCCCAAACACACAGCCAGGGCAACAAAGGAGTGGCTTCGTAAGAAGCATTTTAAGGTCCTGGAGTGGCCTAGCCAGTCTCCAGATCTCAACCCCATAGAAAATCTGTGGAGGGAGTTGAAAGTCCGTGTTGCCCAACGACAGCCTCAAAACATCACTGTTCTAGAGGAGATCTGCATGGAGGAATGAGCCAAAATACCAGCAACAGTGTGTGAAAAGCTTGTGAAGAGTTACAGAAAACGTTTGGCCTCCGTTATTGCCAATAAAGGGTACATAACAAAGTACTGAGATGAACTTTTTGTATTGACCAAATACTTATTTTCCACCATGATTTGCAAATAAATTCTTTAAAAATCAAACAATGTGATTTTCAGTTTTTTTTTTTCCACATTGTCTCTCACAGTTGAGGTTTACCCATGTTGACAATTACAGGCCTCTCTAATATTTTCACGTGGGAGAACGCACAATTAGTGGTTGACTAAATACTTATTTGCCCTACTGTAGTAATAAATGTATCAAATTTACATGGATAGACGACCTGTCAGCTGTCCTATCTACTTTTGAGAGGCCAGCAACATGAAAAGAAAACAGGTCGCACTTCAACGAACAGGCAGTAAGATTTGCTCTCCTACGTACAGCATATCAACAGAATTGCATCAAAGTTTAGAATTGGAAAAGCCAGTATGGGTCTACTTACGTCTTTGAAAAACCAAGGTTCTATTCTCCTAGGGTTTCAAAGCTGTCGTTCCTGAAATGTTGAAAACAAAGAAGCGATCGAGGAGCCGGGGAGAAGTTTGACTTTCACAAAAGATGTCCAAATCTTTGCAGAAGGTTTTTTGGGCCACTGATAGTGTCTCAAGCCTCCTTGTGAGCAATTCATCACTACACATCGAGATGGCATGATGAATCTCACGAGTAAATACATGCAATATATCAATATATGCTGAGAAGAGCGTAGTGCTACACTTCTGTATTGGAGTGTTGGCGAGGTCTTCTGTAAATTACGTCATCAAGTAGCTGCCAGCAGCGAGGCGGATCCCTTGTTGCTAAGGGTATGGCAGTAACTTCCAATTTAACCGAGTGAAACGGTCAAGGATTGAACTCTTCATCTGCCCTTAAAGCAAAATAGCTCCAGAGCATGATGTTGCCGCCATACTTAACCATACGTGTCAGAACACACCAATGCACCACTGATGACAATATGAAAACTTTGGTTTTGTACTTTGCAAATCAGTGTCAAACTCAGTCACTTTGTTCTCATCTAGACAAACAAACCAAGAAAATGGTTGATTGCTTCAAATGGGAAGCCTTTGTCCAGTTCTTCACGCTGCATTCTGTCCTGAGGGCTGTGTAATGTAAAGGAGTCACAGTGTGACTCTGTTGGGAGTGAAGGATAAAGAAATGTGATGACAGCCGCAAAGTCTTTAAGCACCTTAGACTCAAGTATTTCTGCAAAACAAGACAAATACACAGTGAGAAGAATGCTCCTTTTTGAAAATCCTGCATGTAATCTGAATGGGAGAGCAGTTTTCATCAATTGCATTCACAACCCATAAAACTGCATCGACAAGCTTGTTGTGAAAATGGATTTGTGAGGGCATTTGGAGAATGGATGCGTGCACAATTTGAAACAATATGAAAAAATATGTATACTGCCGACTAGACTACCATTACACTTCACAGGGATTAAACATCATGACTACAGTATATATCAAGTGTTTAGCTTTCATTTCCTAAAAAAATACCAAATTAATAAGAAGTAACAAAAAAAAAAAAAAAATCATAATCTAAAAATACAACTTATGTGTTAAAGGGGACCTCGGATAGAAAGACTTGTTCATAAAACAAAAATGTGAGTATGAGTTATAATAATTTCATATTAAAATCCCTCTTGGTGTTTTCCTTTTTATAACATTTTTAAAAATTAGTTTAACTAGGAGGTCGCCTTTGTTGTTGACGCCGCAATGCACTGTGGCCTGTGACATCAACAGGCGCCGCTGCCAGGCTTTCAGAGTATGACTTTAGCGACATAAACATGTCATCTGTTCAGCCCTGTCAATGTGAACCTGAGAGGAACATTAATGAGCAGGCCAGCACTGTCGATATTTCACAAAACGAGCAGCAAAAGCAAAATGAACAGGAAAGACGGGATGAGACGAGAGTATTAGACAAAACCGGTGGTCTGCTAAAATGTCTACACCGGTGAAACGTCCTTCAAGAGGCGAATTTGACTCCCAAAGTACAACTATGCGTTTTCAGCTTGTTTGTTTTGATGCATACAGGCAAAACGTACTAAAAATACCTTGAGAAAAGATTTAAACATAGTAATATCAAATAAAGGTGGTTTAAATACGCTACGTGACTAATTTGGTCAACAGATCAACAATCTGCTTTAAAGCTACCGCAACAAAACACAATGCTTAAAAGTATGGGAGGGAAACATGTGCAAAAAGTATTCTGAGGTAATGTAAAAGTAATGAAAGACTCAATAAAAATACAATAGTAAGAGCTCGCTGCTTTTAACTAAGCTTGAGAACGATAAACCGATACGACCGGATATCCGGGTTTACAGGTGAGAGATACAGCTGTATCGATAGTAAAGTTACCATTCGACAGGAATTAGCCATGAAATATTCAATGAACCGATAGTAGAGATAGAATTCGGCTATCGCGAGCACAAGAATCGGCTTCTATGCCTAGTTCAGTGCATTGCTTAATATGATAATAATTTAGCTTTTACCTCACATGCTGCGCTTGTGTCATTCACCACACAGCGCACTTAGATTGTGACCGCTGTCGTGGTT
This sequence comes from Corythoichthys intestinalis, assembly GCF_030265065.1. NCBI lineage: Eukaryota > Metazoa > Chordata > Actinopteri > Syngnathiformes > Syngnathidae > Corythoichthys > Corythoichthys intestinalis. The sequence continues at coordinate 10,387,679 of NC_080404.1, forward strand.
GCCTCAACTTCCCATTCATTTCGGCAGAACCGCTAGTAGTCGCCGTCATTACCCGATCGTCACGGGCGTGTCATAACAACGCGAGAGCTAACAAAACCACTGAAACGCACGCTCCGTAGCGTTTTCTTCACAGCCCAAAACGAAACTAGTAGTGGCAACGAAGCAACATGCTAAAACAATGGACAGTTTGAGCACCACGCCAGCGACGTGCAGCGATTGATTTTCAACACACCCAGGAAAACAAAAGTCGGACTTTGAACTGACGAAGACAGCCGGATCTGTTCGCATGGGACAGAGCTACTGTGAAGCGGTACAGCGATCGTGAGTTTTTAACCCTGAAAAATAACCCACTACAATGGTGGAAAGGGCGGCATATTGTTTCCACGAAACGCAGTCTACTTAAACATGAATATGTGGATCAGTTGATCTTCCTCAAGAAAAATCTGCCCTTCAAAAAAGATATAGACAGTGATGAGGAATAAAAAAATGTGGAAGCACAGGCATAAGTGAATGACTTTGCTGTGTATAAGGTTAAAGTAATGATTATAGACCCGTCTGTCTAAAATGTTTTTATTCCCCCAGTTATACCACTGGTAAAGCATAATTTTTTATTTATTTATGATAACACTAGCAGGTTTAATTCTTTTTTCTAGAGCTGCTGCATATTATTAATATTTTTTGTTTGTAAGATGTTTACGTTGAAAGTTTGCACTTAAATTACTTACCTATTTTGTTCAAAACACCAGGAAATACAGTAATTAAATTACTGCACTTTATTTTATTATCAATCCCATCCAACAAAATGACGGTCATATAGTAAGCTTTATTTTTTTTTCATAAAACAATAAAACATTACATTGGTACGAAATTTTGTTGTGTAACTTAATCTTTAGTCTTTTTTTATATGTTTAAAATACTGTACGAACACACACAAATGTTTACTATCATATCGGTTTCTCTCTGTATCGAACCGTATCGTTCTTAAACTGTATCGAATCGTATTGAATCGCTCGGCCTTAAAAATGTATCTTTTTTAATGGAATCATAACCTGTGTATCTAGATACATATCGAATCAGCTTCATGCCAGAGATTCCCAACCCTACTTTTAACCAATGTGCGCATGTCTCGCCACGTAGGAGGGATTGCAGGACACCGGTAGTGTCAGGGGTGAAGGTGGCTACAATTTCTTGCCGGAACTCCCTAACATTAAATTCACCAGAGAGCAAGAATGTTTTTTTTTTTATTTTTTTTTATTTTTTTTTTTTAATTTGAGGGTGGGTGGGGGGTGTCAAACTTCCTAAAAACCGCTAAAATGCAGAGAAAACTGCTTTTGGCACAGTTATACCTATAACACATACATACAAAAACACTGGTTTTACACATGCATTAGGCTACTGCATTACACATACTATCACAAGGCAAACATGAGAAACTGATTTTCATTCAAAATTGTACTTTACAATGATTTGCAAAATAACAGTTAACAAAGACAGCAGTAACCCAAACCTCGAATTCCTAATTTTCCCTCATTTCCTCACATCTAAATGCAAAACCTCAATTGTACTACTTAAGAACATACAGGGTGTACATTAAAACAGAAGATAATGTAAACATTTACTTATTTTTTGCTGTTCCAGAAAACGTGCATATGAACCTGTCAGAGCTAACTATTTTTGCTGATCGCAAGTCAGTATGTCAGCCAATCTGATGGACAACTGAGTCCATACGCACATCGGCACAACTCCTCCTATCTGGTCTCGTCAGACTCCGATCACTGCTGCAGCTGTGGAGAGCTCCATGCCGTCCGTGGAATAAATAAATAAATATCGGTGGTAACAGATTATGCTACACAAGCACTTTATTATGTTTGTTGTTAACACTTGTGTATGTAAATCTGATGATAGTAGATTATTTTCCTCTAAAACAGGGGTGGGCAAACCGGTCCTCAAAGGCCATAGTGGGTTCTGGTCTTTGTTCCAACTGATCCAGTACAGACAGTTTAACCAATGAGGTTTCTGCAGAAACAAGAAGCACCTGACTGCGATCAACTGATTGCGATTGCAAGACACCAGATTGGTGAAAAGGTTTCCTCCTGACGGGTTGGAACGAAAACCCGCACTCACTGCGGCCCTTTGTGGAATAGTTTGCCCATCCCTGCTCTAAGAGATGCGTGTGTGGCAGCCGGGCATGTTGTTTTTAGCATGGGGTTTTGCCAGTTGCCGTCATATTTTGGGATCAAAGCACTGTTTCGGCGCCGAATGTCTTAGCGGAATGGCGTTCCGGACCGACCCGGTTCACTTTCAGCCCTGGGTGGTGTTCATATGGCAAGTTCGTCTGTGACAATGACAGCTGCGGACTCAGCACTGTCGCTGCATGCACGTAGCGTTCAGGACTATACTGTTTAGTAACATTAACTAACACCATAAGGACAATGTTTTTTTCCTACATCGATAATATGTATATTGTTTGTCGATCTATTAGCTGCAATCAGTAACAAGTCTTTATTAGATGAAAACCAACAAATCTGTTATGGTCAGAATACATAACAGAGGGATTGCGTAACAGGGTTTACTGAACACACAAAAGACAAGTGATAGCGAAAAGGGAGACAAAAAAACTGTCCGTGGCAGTGGGTCGGGATGAATTAAAAAAAAAATTAAATAAAAAAACCCTGAAGTAAAACCGCGGTGAGAGGCAGATCAACAAGAAAACCAAGGCAACGATGCAACCACAAATTGTCAAATGGCAGAAAGTCAATATTTCGGCAACCCGCCTAGGATCGGTTTAAAGTGAGTGGGGATCGACAACTACATTGGGCAAAGTTAGTGGAAATATAGGCATTATATTTTCATTGGCGGGCATGTCTTAATCCATAATTATGGAGGCACATTAAATTCCATGGAAACGTGTCTGTAATTTACAAATTTAAGTTACTTTCTAAGACCAAAAAAATTCTAGTTACCTGCAAAGCATCATTTCATACGTCCCATGCTGCAGTCTCACGTGCAATAATGAGAATTCAACCCATCCTCCTGGAGCGGCTTCTGCAATCTACATTGCCCAAAAAAAAAAAAAAAAAAAAAAATCAATAAAACACGACACTATCTGAAATGGACTTGAATGATGGGTGAGTTATATATATTAATTAAAACAAGACATTATCATTCATATACAGGAAACATTTTTGATACTGATCTTGTAGAAGTGTAGAAGATGGATGATGGGAAGGGAGCTATATTTGCATTGCTTGTACTACACTAGGGATGTCCCGATAAGAATACGTGATCAAAAATCACTCAGTCACTCAGGCCCTTTATCAGAGGATCGGAATCAGATTTTTAATTTATGCTATGCAGTGGTACCTCTACACCTGAAGTTAATTCGTTCTGGGACCTTGTTTGGAAGTCGAAATGGTCGTATGTGGAGCAGAATTTTCCTATAAGAATACATTATTGTTCCATTAATTCGTTCCACAGCTTCAAAACCTACACTAAATCCTTAATAAATACTGCTTGTACTATTACAAATGGGAATTACACATCGCAATACAAATTAATTTTAAATACAATTTGGAATAATAATATAATAATGATAATAATTCCTGTAATAATGTAACGAATCGGGTTCTAATGTGGCAGACGTATTTTGCGTGCTGTACCTGAACGCACCGCGTGGCTGACGTGATGGAGAGAGAAAGGTGCGGTAGAGATTTTACTTTCTCTTTTAATGTTTAGTTGTTGGCGTCAACTGCGGCGGACAGAAGCGTGTTGTGTTACACAAGTTAAATGAGTAAAAAACCTGACGAAGCTGGCGATTTCTTTGGCGATGTTACCGCAATAGTAATTGTCAGCTTAATTTATAAACACTGGCGAACAGAGGTCGGAAGATGGCGGTCAAGATCGTACATATTCTACGGCCCTATTGTCGAGCCAGTTCACGAATGCACACAGCACGCTAAAAGTTTTCTAACATTTCCATCTTCATTTCAATGGTAACTTATTCCTTTTTTCACCACCTGCAATAACCAAGTCAAATTTTACGTCGGATGTCGAATAGATCATGTGTCGAAGTGATTGTATGTCGAGGTACCACTATATATATAATATATATATATATATATACACATATATATATAAAAAACCTATTGCGGTGGCTATAGTCGCCATGGTTTAAAGCCAGTTAACATTTTACTGTACCTTACTGCCACTCTGCAGTCATAATAATTCACTGCATCTACTGTGTGACGCAGTTTGGAACGTATGGTCATTCACTTTTACTGTACACAGCTTGTCGGTCGCATTGACGCTGTTGAGTTCTTTCTGTTACAGACATATACACTACCGTTCAAAAGTTTGGGGTCTATGCGACCCTAAACTTTTTAATCGTATTGTACATAATGAAAAATCCCATATGATAAATCATGGTTCAAAAGTTTGGGGTCGCTTAGACTCGAAACTCTTGAAAGGTGGTGTAGTTTCCAAGGCATAAATGTAAGTTATTTTACATTCATACCAGCCTGCTAATATGCAGTATTTCTGTAATATACAGTACTTCTGTGTTTATGGGGAAAACTATATGAACAAAATTTGTTTACAAGTCCTGCTGTATGGAAGCTAACCTATGCTTTTAGCTTGTAGCTCAAGTTAGGTGTGTCTCTTCATACAAAAACAAGAAAAGACCAAGCCTTGTATTTTACTGGAGGACATACAATGTTAGCTGGCTGTGAGCAGTGCTCAAGGACACGCACTGTTTTGGGCAGTACGCTTATATATTATTTTTCATTTTTTAAGAGCTAAAAAGTAACAAAATAATCGAGAAATACAATGGTATTGGCAATAGAAACAAAAATATATATGTTTTATCCTCTGCAACACTCCCGGAAAGGACTGTAAACAGTACAGTACTGTAACATGTTGGGAAAAAAATAACAACGGTATCTGATTGGGACTCTGTATCAGCAGATTCTCAAAATCCAGTGACTCGGTTGCAAAAATATGCAATCGGGACATCCCTGGACAAAACTATTTTCAGAACTCAATTATAATTGATTGCTGTTCATTGCTTCCAATCAAAATGCAATTTTATAAAGACTGCTCTAGTTTAGAAACCCCAAAGCGTCCAAATACATATAAAACAACATTTTAAAATGAATCCCATTTTGATAAATAACAGACAAATTGTGTAATATGCCCTTTAAATGGTAAAATAAGGTAAAATTGTTATGAAAAAGATTTTTTTAAGATAAAAAGCGTTTTTCACAATGTCATTTATTTTCATAATGTCTTTTTCCCCAATGGCCTTTTTACTTCATAATGTCGTTTTCCAGCACAATTAAGTTGTGTTCTGTCAATCAAATACATAAGGCAAGTCAGTTCAGGGATTGGCTGAATCGTGGAGTCTGGCTAGCTGCGCTAGCATTTGGTAGCATCACTTCAGTATTACTCAGAGAAGTTGCGAACTGGATGGATCGTAACGAAAGGCCTTTACCACAGCCTGAGCGAGGATTTCAGCAGCAGTGTGTCTTTTATTAGATGCTTTCTGGAAGTTTACCAACAGTTAATCGATGCTACCAAATGCTAACGACCAGACTCTACGACAGGGGTGTCCAAACTTTTTGCAAAGGGGGCCAGATTTGGTGTGGTAAAAATGTGGGGGGCCGACCTTGGCTGATGTTCTTTACGTAGAACAATATATTTAAGCAAATTTTAGCAAGCCATTCCTTGTGTCACATTTGCTTTATTATTTTTTTTAATTAATAATTTCAACAATCTCGCAACTAGCCTTTGTGGCGTTCTCTTTCGACTCTCGGGCTCTTGTGAAATACTGCTGCTGCAAAATTAAACTAGCTTCAAGTTGCTTCAATTTCTCGCTACGTATCTTCCCTGTAATCTTGTCGTACATGTCAGTGTGTCTTGTTTGGTAATATCGCCTCATATTGAACTCTTTAAAAACAGTGACTCTCTCTTTGCAAATGAGGCAGACACAGTTGTTGCGTATTTTAGTGAAGAAATAGTGCAATTTCCACCTATCCTTGAAGCGTCGGCCGTCGCAGTCAACTTTTTTGTTGTTGTTGATTGTTGCCATTTTAGAAAATTGGGAGTAAAGAGTCACACGGGGTAATGTTGCTTAGAGTGCTGCTGCCTTTTAGTGGGTAAATGAGTAGCAGCATTTAGTGTGTAAGCTACTTCATGTGCTGATAGCAGTACTTCTGACCAATTTATTAAGTCTGTGTGCGGGCCAGACGTTATTGATTTTATGACAGAGGCTGGGGGCCGGATTAATTTTGGCCAAGGGCCGCGTTTGGCCCCCGGGCCGGACTTTGGACATGTTTGCTCTACGATCCATCCAATCACTTAACTGACTCCGCCTTATGCATTTGATTGACAGAAGACAATTAATTGCGCTGAAAAATGACATTATGAAATAAAAAGGTAATTTTGGAAAAAGACATTATGAAAAAAAAAATCTTTGTGAAAAACGCTTTTTCTAAAATCTCAAAGTGCTCAAAAACGACATTATGAAATAAAAATGCTACTGTGGAAAAAGGCATTATGAAATAAACGTTTTTCATGAAGTTTTTTTTTTTTTTTTTCATCTCGTAAAATCTTTTTCATAATACTATTGCCTTAAGTTACCATTTAAGGGCCATATTACACAGTTGTCTTACTTATCAAAATGGTATTCATTTTAAAATGTTTTTATTTATCTAATTTGGACCATTTTGGGGTTTCATACTGTAGTTCCTTGAGTTTACATGACTGTACTTTAATGTTGGCCCATGTTTTATTGCCTTTTAATGGGCCGTGAGTTACAAAAGCAGAGCTTTGCGGCCACTGGAGGAAATTTTATAATGAGCCAATATTTGCAAACTACTTTGCAACCCAGCAGCATGAAACTGAAAGAATGCTCTTTCTCTTGTACTGTAATTTTCAGACAATAAGGGGCACCTGACTATAAGCCGCCATAACGGCATTTGTTCATAGATAAGCCGCACTGAACTATATGCAGCAGCTGTCGTCACTGTATTATGGGATATTCACAACAAAAAACTTAAACGAGAACACTTTATTTGACAATGGCATCAAAAGACTGTCATAACACCAAACGAACCACCATGAAGCTTTGAACCAGTTGACTACAACGCTTCATTGCTTCAAGAAGCTTAATTTGGCCATCAGTGCTCCCTTGGGGGAGACAGTGAACCTCTGCTGTCAACACTTTTGTCGTCCAACATGCCTCCTAGCCTGCATTGCAGCGCTACAGATGTCAATAACAATCAATAACAATTGCAAATGATTTCTTCAGTTATTCTTCCAGTTGTTTCATTAATTGCTAGTTATGGTATTTGGTAACACTTTTTTTGACAGTGGCGCCATAACACTGTCATAGAACATCACAATTACGACACGACACTGCCATCAGCATTACTGAATGCTTATGAAAAATGTCATTTTGTGTCATCCTGCAAATCATCTTAATTTGAATGGATGTAAAAGATACGAACTGGACATAAATGGAGTTAGTGATGTAATTTGCCGTATGACACTTGTCATAAGCATTCATTAATGCCCATGATAGTGTCATGCCATAATTATGACGGTCTTATGGCACTGTTATGATGCCGCTGCTAAATGAAGTGTTGACTATTAACCAAAATAATTCAACAAATAAGCTGCACTGGACTACAAGCAGCTTGATTCAAATTTAAGGGAAAAAAGTAGCGGCTTATAGTCCAAAAATTACGGTAAATGCTGCTCATAACATTCCACCTTCAAAGTGTTTTTTTATTTGATTCTTTATTTATTTATTTATTTTTTAGATTTTCACCACACATTGAATGAAACCAAATAAAAATCTGGAATTCATTTAATGGAAAATGATTTCATGTTCAAAAAGATATGAGCCAAATCTGATTTATTACCTGTCCATAAAAATGTGAATAACCATAAATGTTGCCCAATGACATGCATTCATGGGTTAGTTTTGTGTTAGTGTCTGCATAAATGCTTCCTCACCTGTTTTATGACTCATATGCCTTGACCACTACAGTGCTTTTATACCTAAAAGAATGCAAACACAGATTGTATTTGGCATTAAAAAGAGAAAAAACCCCACTGTAAATCCTTACATGAATGCATGCATGTGAGAAATCACTTCATTCCATCACTGTGAAAAAAGTAAACCAATTTTTGGGTATAGACTTGGTACTGAATGCATTATAGTTTTATTAATTAATTCATGTGATATTTAGAGCACAGTAATTAGTAATAGTAGTAGTAGTTTTAGTGTTGTTTATCGTCATTTATAACAATATAGACTTTATAAGCATCTAATTAGAGGGACTTTTATATCAGCAGGAATGTTTATTCTGTAAGGTTTACTTTTTTGTTAGTGGCTGTTAGATTTAAACATTAAATTAGTATTTTAATTACCTGTTTAGAGTTTAACTGGACAGCAGCGATGACGTTTAAGAGATGCTTTACGAGATCTCAGATTCAATGACAGAAAAACAAAAACGTTAGCAGGGACACTGAAGAGTATGCAGATTAAAAAAAAAAAACACGCTGAAATGTTTCACTCAGAAATTGCATTCAATATGTGATTGTGCTATCAATTCATAGCTTGTATTATTATTTAAAATGACACAATATAAGGGGTTGTCTTACCTCTTTAACAGCATATGATTCTCAGTGTCAATCACTCTGTTTACTCATGTAAAACTTCACAAAATGGATTAAGGAGTGAAAAAAACATTAATTTCTCTATAAGGAAGTTATTGTATACTGTAAGGGTGTTTAAGCATAAATTTAAATGGTAAATAGGACTGCTTTGTGGAGTGGCTTAGTGGAAATCATGCAAATATTATAATTGTGTAAACAAAATGACATTTTGTCACTGAATTAAGCTGAAAAAGAAAAACACACATAGCCACTTACTGTATTTCAAGTCTTACACATGGTGCTGGTGTTCGTTTATTTATTTTTTTATTAAATACTATGTACAAAAAGAAACTGGACACAGAATAAAAGCACAAATTATAAAGTACACACTGTACATTTCTAGAATGCTTTCAACCAGAGAGAGAAAAACTTAAAGAAGTGATTAGACCTAACTTTAGTCTACTGGTCAAGTTGATTTTAGGATTACATCGTCAGTTATCGGGAAACAGGGGTCATTAAGATTTACCGTAATTTTCAGACTTCAAATCACTTCGGATTATGTTTTAATAAGTGTAAGCTCAAGTTTAAGAATGTATCAAAATTAGGCCTGAACAATACTAGTATATTGTTTGATGCTGCTGCACTATTTGATGCGCAATATAGTGATCCCTCGCTACTTTGAGCTTCAAACTTCGCGCCCTCAGTCCATGGCGGATTAAAAAAAAAAAAAAAAATACAGATGAACTGTCCTGAGCCGATCGCGTAGTCTCACGCTCACTCCCTCCCTCCCTCTTCCTGTTGGTCAGGCAGTGAATGCACTGGAGTTGCCTATTAACGATGATTGACTGACGTTTAATGTTTGAACCTGCCAGAGAAGCGGACTTCAAAGCCCTGCATGTGTCAATCATCGTTTAACTTGTTAAACAGTAGCTGTGGCAACTCATTGTGTGTAAGTGATTAGCTTGAGCGGGTTTGAGTGGACTCACTCAATGAAGCATTTAATAGAGCCAAGCATTCTTCTGCTTTATTCTTGTTTAAAAAAATAATTCGGTGGGACAGTTACATGTTTAAAACTTATCATAAATTATTACATTTGAAGGATTGAAGGGCTTAAAAACCATTTATTAAAAAAAAAAAAAAAAAGAATATATATGTTTTTTTTTTAAATTATACTTTGGGGAAAAGGGAAAAAACATGTCTTATATATCTTTCCAGTGCTAAATCCGAATAAATACTTTGAAAAAAAAAAAATTTTTTTTTTGGGTGGTCGGGGCGCTACTTCGCGGTTTTTCCACTTATTGCGGCGGGTTCTGGTCCCCATTAACCGTGAAAAACGAGGAATCACTGTATTTGCATCGCAAAGACTTGCAATATTTATTATTATCATTTGTTTTTACCGCGCAAACTCGTTTTTCTGCTTCATGCTAGTACATCGCCATAGCTTCTCACACCTCCCTCCCACCAATACAGCTTGTGTGTGCTACTTAAAGTTAATTATGATTGAGAGGTTTGTAGCTTTGATCTGGGAGACGAAGCTTGTTAGCTCTACGATCAAAGGCACAAATGTGTTAATCATCATTTAGCTTGTTACACACTAGTGTTGTTTTCGTCAACAATGACGATAACGAAATTAATTCGTCGACGAATAATTTCGCTGTGCCAATATTTATTCTTGAGTTTCCTTTTATCCCTGGTTGCCTCCCTTTTTTTCCCCTTCTCGGACAAAACTTTTTGTCCCTTTTGTTGCTCTGCCATCTTTGCAGAATTCCACCGAAAGCGTTCGCATCGCCTTCAGTCTTTGTATTGAACGGGGAAGTGATGTGCAGTGGTTCTTAACCTTGCTAAAGGTACCGAACCCCACGAGTCTCACAAGTGCATTCACCGAACCCTTCGGAATTTCATAATAAAGCAATTTTTTTTTTTAACTAATTCAAAAACCCAACAAGTTAACACCTAAGTGAAATTCTGTTCAAATTTCTTCCAGATTTCTAATTTACAACAAATAATTTTGCCTTTTGCTGTTGATTTTCACATTGGTAAATTAAATGAACCCCATTTCATTTCACACTGTTCTTTTTGCTTTCATGTCTACATTCTCATTTTGTTGCGGCATTCTTGCATCACATACTATTCATGTCGTAAAATAACGCAAATGTTGTTTTTTTCTTCAAATTTTTTTTATAATTAATATCTACGCAGTTCATGCTGTCTGTAGGTCTATTATACTTCCTCATCCCGAGTGCGAGTCAACCTTCAACTGAGCAAACTGATTTCTCCTTCCATAAGATGGAGGGCTCGCAGTTGAAAGAAATGGAATAAAGCCTGTAATGTTATTTTTTAATTATTTTTTAAATAATATATACGCAGTTCATGCTGTCTGTAGGTCTGTTATACTTCCTCATCCCGAGTGCGAGTCAACCTTCAACTAAGCAAACTGATTTCTCCTGCCATAAAATGGAGGGCTAGCATTTGAAAAAAATGGAAAAAGGCTGTAAAGTCTACAACACCACTTTGCCTAGCTTTAGTAAACGTACAAAATAGGACACCGCGTTTAACCTTCACCGAACCCCTGGGGTTCGATCGGAAATTCGGGTTACGCCAGCGTCGGAATGGAACTCATTTGTAACCCAGGTACTACCTGTATATCGCAATGTTAACTTTTCCAATATAGTTCAATATCGCAATGTTAACTTTTCCAATATAGTTCAGGCCTAAATAGAGCTATTCAAGTTATCTGGTAAAAAAATCTTCTAGTGTTAATATCGCAATGTATCGCAACCCTCCCAAAAATCGCAATGATAGGTTTTTCCAATATCGTTCAGGCCTAATCAAAATGCCCAGAAATGCTCCTTTGAGCTGGTGCAGCCCCTTTAAACCACACAATGAGTGTGTTTGCTAAGTGTGTGAAAAGGCCTTACTAGGAGCCATTATTGTGCTTCAACCAACCAAACTATGGGAAAAAAAAAAGTGAGTTCTAATAGTCTGAAAAATACGGTACCTTTTATTCTTGACTGACTTTCTCCTTCCTATTGTTTTTGGCAAACCATGCAATTATTCCAAGCTATACAGTGATCACAAACCTGCATTTACAAAACTGAGAAATGTTTGTCAACTAAAACTGGTTTACAGAAGTCAGATTTCTTATTTTATCTTTTTTTCTTTTAATCATGAGTCAAGGGTGGACTTTAATCATTTTTAATCAGTGGCGTCGAGTCACAAAATTGCTTATAAGCATGGCCAAAACATTGTGTCATATGTTGCATTGGTGATCTTTGCTTATCATGGAATTGGATGCAATAAATAGATTAAAAAAAAAAAACAACACGCACAAACACACACACTTAAAAGAAATGTGTGTGTGTTTTATTTGATATGTTTACATTTGTGTAAAAGCATTTTCCACACTTAACATGAGACAAATAATAAAGACAATCTATGGGCCTTAATACAGTGGATTTCAAAGTGATTTCAATGTGACATTTTGGTAAAAAAAAAAAGAAAACAAATATTACGTGTGTCTCTTTTGTTCTTCATCTTTTGTACAAATATTTTAACTACTTACCAAATCAATGTTACACCAATAATAGTACATGTTGATATACCGAATATAGTTTTTGCAGTTTTCTCTCTTGAGAAGTATTTTTGGTTTTTATTTTACTCACTTTGAAAAGCCACTGCTTTAAGGGAATATCTAATCGGATGGACAACAGTGTTTAAAAAAACATAGACCCAAATTGCAGGTCATGTGTGGAGCACCTTCAGTATCGACTATAGGGATGTTTCCTGTATCCCCCTCTTGTCAGCTGTAGCACTGGAGCTTTGAGACTGGCACGTGAAGTGGGCCACTCCTCCTCTGGAAAACCAATAAAAACATGAGTTAGCGTGCACAGGTATCAACACATCCTGTCACAGTGAATGAATACATGCGCACATTTCATCTGATGAGATTCTACACAAAATTAATTTTACAAGGACTTTGGCCTCTGTCAGAGCAATGATGTGATTTGACAGCCAGCAGCTCCTTTCTCCCTGCAAGCCACAATAGAAAAAAGGCGGCCACCTCCTCTGCATGGCACATTGAGCAAGCTTTTAAATATAAAAATGTTTATGAGGCAGAAAATCAAGTCATTGCCCTCTTGGTTTTTGATCAACATCAACACTCCAGTGTGAATTTGGTTTGGTAAAGCTACAGAAACCATCATGTGACAGAGAGGGAGTTGGCGTTTTTGCTGTAAAACGCTGTTTGTAAGAACACTTTTTTTCTGTTTGGAATTTGCAGAAGATGGCGTTCATCCAAGAGGCAAAATGGTAAATGGTGTTATACTTATATAGCACTTTTCCACCTTTCAAGGCGCTCAACACTCCACCTTCACAACGTGCATCCGTCATTTCCCAGAGCTCCTTCTGGCACACTGTCTGCAGTTAGAGCCAAGACTGAATCCGCCATGACTCCCAAACAGAACGTAACCCCCCCCATCATAACCAGGGGCGCTGGAAGTCACTCACAGCAAGGGGTGCTGAGGAACGTTTTTTAGTTTTTCTCCATCAAAAAACAGCCGTTTAAGTCCAAATTTGTCATGCTCGTGCCGTTTCTCCATACAAGGCGTTAGAGGTGTGCATCGGCACTGTCCTCATGATTCGATTCGATTATGATTCGGAGGGCCACGATTCGATTTGATTCGATTCAGAGGGTCACGATTCAATTCGGTTCGATTCGGCAATGCATCGCGATGCATTAAAGCCTGGGATGCATTAAAATTCTAAAGCAAAGCATATTTTTCGTGAATCATGAGGCAACACAAGCGGTCAGACATTAAACAACTTTTTATTGGCTCTTGTGTCACTCCTGGTTGAAGTCAAATGAAAATACTTTCAGATATATATATTTAAAAAAAAACAGATCCCAGCATATAATTAGTGCTTTGAATGACACCAGGGCTTTCTCTCTCTTTTTTTTTTTTACACACAGTAGCAGCCTTTCACACAGTGCAACATCTGAACTCCTGTGCAAAATCAGTAATAACAGTCACTGTATTTTAGTCACAACGACCCATCAATAAAAATAATCAAGTAAATATATATATATTTTTTTGTTGGAGTGACGCGAAAAAAAAAAAAAAAACGCAGCAGCAGCAATTTATTTTCAATTCTTCGAGTTGGCAGAAAAAAACGTTTTGTTTTCTTAATGTTTAAATAATCTACATATTTTTATGATCATTATAAAAGCATTTACACAACGAAATAACGCTGGGAAAGTAATATAAAACATGCGGGCCACAGCGTTCATGTGCGTGCACAAGCAAATGCACAGTACAGAGAGCCTGCTCTCGGTTTTATCCCATTTAAAAAATTTTTTAAAAAAATAATTAATTAGTACGGCGTGGCGGCCCGACCCGAACGTGAATGCTTAACATTTTGGGATTCGGGTCGGGTCGGGCCCAAAATGTTAATCGAGTTCGGGCACAAGATCTAACCTCTAAGAGATAGGACATAACATAACAATGGCTGAAGTGGAGAAAGAGGGAGCGGGAAAGATTATTGATGCATCTATTGAAAGCAGACATCTGGAGACATTTTGGCTTCTACGAAGTTTGTGGGAAACTTGACCAGAGTTATGCGGTGTGTAAAAAATGAAACATGAGAATAATAATACAAATGGGGAAACCAAATCCGTTGCATCACCGGAATTACGCAGAGAAGATTTTTGAACGGACTTATTTTATATATATATTTATATATTTTAAAATGCGCTGAATCGATTCGGCTTGTTGCCCGCATCAAATCGAATCGTCCATGCCCCGCATCGGGATGCATCGATTATTGTTGACACCACTACAAGGCATGCACAACAGGAGTACACACACATGCTGGGTAGTTTACGTGCTACTATTAGGCTGCTACAAAGACAGCGTTCTATTTCTCCTACAGTGTGTGTTGGAGTTTTTGTATTGGAAATAAAAGCACCCCGTGTATTATAATGCAAATCCCCGCAGCTAGACTGCGCAATGACACATTTGAAAACTAAAAGGGCCAATAAACCCCCTTTTTATAACCATAAAATAAATTGCACACGAAAATTCAACAGCGCTCTGCACGGCGGCAGCTCAACAGCAAGAACAAACAATAATATGGCTACAATGCAAGCATGATTACCTAATTGAGGACAAAAAAGGGCAATTTTCATTTTCGACCTCGAATTGAATTTTAGAAAAAAAATTGTGAAGAAAAAATTGCTAATTCTTTTTTGTGCCATGTTACCGGCTCCACTGTCAACAGTTTACTGTCTCGCTCCAATAGCGCCTGATTCAACGTGACCCGGTAGAGAGGCGGTGTTATGAACAAATCAAATAATTTAATTCCTTAAGTTAAATAGACTATTTAAAAAAAAATTTTTTTTTGACTTATTCATTATTATTTGATTTATACCAAACACTTTTTCTTTTTTATCTCCCCAACACAGTTGTTTTGGGGAATGGATTAAAGTTCTACGAATGACTTCTTAAATCAATTTAGGCTAAAGGTTTGGTGACACGTCATTTTCATGACTAGAGACTCAAAAATCAACTGAAGCCTTCAAGCCGATGAATCAGTGTTGTTTTCGGCAGCCCTTTTCATTTTTGTCTTAGTGTTTTGGACAAACATATTTGTCTTAGTCGTATTTTACCCCATAGACTTCAATATCAGTTGACGGGACATGGGGCTCAGGGCCAATCCGTAGGGGGCCTATTTTAAAAAAGTTAAAATTCAAATATTTTCAAAACCAAAGCCACTACCGACCTAAAACCTAAACAGGCACCTCCCTTAAGCATATATAAGTCTCCATGAAAAATCCTGAATTATTATTTTTTACATAAGTATAACACAACTTAAAATAGCTATAAAACCAAATGCGGAGATAATGACCTATATTTTCAGGATCAATAGCAATACTTAACATATCGTATAAGTTTTTGAGAGAAACAGCAAGTTAAATGTCATGCGTATGGATGCAAAATCCAACATGGCGGCCGTAACAAAACAAAGAGCTTTTTAAGTTGAAACATCTTGTAAATAAATGCTTAAATTTGCGGAATTTCTATAGATATGAACGTTAAAACTGTTTAGATTCTTAGTAAAGAGCAAAAAACGGGCAGTTATCATTCATTTTACATAAACATTTCAAGCAAAAGTTATGGTATTGTGTAATCCAACATGGCGGCCGTCACGACACAAAGAGCTTTTTAAGTTGAAAATTCTTGTAAATAAATGCGTAAATCGCAGAATTTCTATAGATATGAACGTAAAACAGTCCAGATCCTTGGTTAAAAGCACCTAACAGGCAGTTACCATTCATTTTACGTCAGTATTTCAAGAACTAAACGCTCTGCCTGGGTCGACCCTCACAGGAAAGTGTGGCTCAATGTCTGCGGTAGCTGTCTTGTCAACTGATGGTGGAGTCTATGTTTAGCCATTTCAAAATGTGTTCATCTTTATCTAATCTTAGTTGATGAAATCTCATACAAATTTCATCGAGTTTTAGTCGACAGTTACTCAAAATGTGTTTGTAAAGTTAAAAAGTTTTACTCAAAAATGAAGGGTTCCGACAGTGTTGTTTCCGTCAACAATATCGAAAATATTTCGTTGATCAACAAATTTTTCATGTTGATGACGTGACAATGACAAGCTAAAAACGTCGCTCAAGAGACTAAAACATAACGAGACGAATGCCAGTTTTCGTCTGATGAGACGACTACGAGACAAAAATGCGACATCGTTTCTGTCATATGTTCACAATGCGTGACATTTTCACATTGTACGTGGAGTAAGTCAGCTTGCATCGTGGCAGTGTTTTGGTCGTGTCACTCATGTAAGATGTGCTGCGCCTAGGGTGACCACCTGTCCGGTTTTAGGACAGACACTCATCCTTTTCAGTGATGTGTCTGGCGTCCGGAACAACCCATTAGCTGGATGCTATTTGTCCGGCTTTTAAAGAAAATGTGCCGCGATGTGATTGGCCAGGATTGGCTTCAGTTAAAAACGTTCTATATCATTGGTACTCACAAAGCGGGATGATTGTTGGCAAAATTGGGCACATTTTAGCTGAAAAAAATTCAAGTGGCTGATCACTGTGATTGGGGTCTTTAATGTCTTTAAGTGATGTCTTCATTGATTTCGCTTCATGCTGTCCGTTGCCAACACGTTTGGACACAGTAAACATACCGTTTTTTCTTCGTCTCTTACTGTCTTAAAAGTGACTACATATGCTCTGTCACATTTCCTCGTCTTAGCTTTCGGGAAACTTCATATACAGTGCCTTGCAAAAGTATTCGGCCCCCTTGAACCTTGCAACCTTTCGCCACATTTCAGGCTTCAGACATAAAGATATAAAATTTTAATTTTTTGTCAAGAATCAACAACAAGTGGGACACAATCGTGAAGTGGAACAAAATTTATTGGATAATTTAAACTTTTTTAACAAATAAAAAACTGAAAAGTGGGGCGTGCAATATTATTCGGCCCCCTTGCGTTAATACTTTGTAGCACCACCTTTTGCTCCAATTACAGCTGCAAGTCACTTGAGGTATGTTTCTATCAGTTTTGCACATCGAGAGACTGACATTCTTGACCATTCTTCCTTGCAAACCAGCTCGAGCTCAGTGAGGTTGGATGGAGAGTGTTTGTGAACAGCAGTCTTCAGCTCTTTCCACAGATTCTCGATTGGATTCAGGTCTGGACTTTGACTTGGCCATTCTAACACCTGGATACGTTTATTTTTGAACCATTCCATTGTAGATTTGGCTTTATGTTTTGGATCATTGTCCTGTTGGAAGATAATTCTCCGTCCCAGTCTCAGGTCTTGTGCAGATACCAACAGGTTAAATTCCAGAATGTTCCTGTATTTGGCTGCATCCATCTTCCCGTCAATTTTAACCATCTTCCCTGTCCCTGCTGAAGAAAAGCATGCCCAAACCATGATGCTGCCACCACCATGTTTGACAGTGGGGATGGTGTGTTCAGGGTGATGAGCTGTGTTGCTTTTACGCCAAACATATCGTTTTGCATTGTGGCCAAAAAGTTCAATTTTGGTTTCATCTGACCAGAGCACCTTCTTCCACATGTTTGGTGTGTCTCCCAGGTGGCTTGTAGCAAACTTTAAACGAGACTTTTTATGGATATCTTTGAGAAATGGCTTTCTTCTTGCCACTCTTCCATAAAGGCCAGATTTGTGCAGTGTACGACTGATTGTTGTGCTATGGACAGACTGTCACGGGCGGGGCACACACGGCTGGACTCAAATGCAAGAGACAACGAAAGATGCAGTTCTCAGTGACTTTTATTTTACTGGCATTTAACAGGCCAGCTTCATGGTCCAAATGAAATCAAAGTAACAACATAAAATCTTCGGCAATGTAGACTTGAAACAAAACATGACAAGAATAAAACTTACTGGAGATGGAGTCTTAGCTTCTTACAGCTTCACTAACAAGAAAAACACACTGGCACAAGACAAGGCAAAAGAGGGGAATTTAAGGCCTAGGGCTAATGATACACAGGTGTGGGCACTCGGGTGATTAAGGGGAAGGCAAGACAAGACTGACAAAGGTAACACTGAGCAACAAAAGGGAACCCACCAAAATAAAACAGGATATGAACTGACATGAATCAACGCCGCCTACGGCGGCGTGTAACAGTACCCCCCCCCCACTAGGTCCGGCTCCTGACGGACCAGGCTGTGATGAGGTGGCACGATCGAAGTCGTCGATGAGAGTCTTGTCCACGATGAAACTTGCCGGCACCCATGATCTTTCCTCAGGGCCATACCCCTCCCAGTCCACCAAGAACTGCTGCCCTCTGCCGCGGTTCCAGGCAGCCAGGAGTTTTTTCACAGTGTAGACTGGACCGCCATCTACCATCCTTGGCGGTGGCGGAGGTTCGACCGGCGGCACCAGGGGGCTCTCACACACCGGCTTTAGTCGGCTAACGTGGAAAGTGGGATGTACCCGAAGAGACCTGGGCAGGCGAAGGCGGACAGAGACCGGGTTAATGACCTTGGAGATGGGAAATGGGCCCACAAACCTCGGTGCAAGCTTCTTGGAGTCTACTCGCAGTGGAAGATCCCTGGTGGAGAGCCACACACGCTGCCCTGGTCTGTAATTAGGTGCCAGACGCCGCCGGCGATCCGCTGCGGCCTTCATACGGGTGACACCCCGCAGCAAGACCTTGGACGCAGCGGCCCACACCCGTTGGCACCTCCTGATCATTGCGTGCGCCGACGGCACCCGCACCTCCCTCTCGCAGCTGGGGAAAACTGGAGGCTGGAACCCTAGGACACAGTGGAACGGCGACAGACCAGTGGCAGCTGTCGGGAGAGAGTTATGGGCGTACTTGACCCACAACAAGTGTTCACTCCAGGATGACGGGTTCTGCGATACCAGGCAGCGGAGACAGGTTTCCAGTTCCTGGTTGATTCGCTCAGTCTGACCATTTGACTCCGGGTGGTAGCCTGATGTTAGGCTGACTGAGGCACCCAGGAGGGAACAGAACTCCTTCCAGAACTTGGAAGTGAATTGAGGACCCCTGTCAGACACAATGTCCCTTGGGATGCCGTGAATACGCACCACCTGACAGAGAATCGCATGGGCTGTCTCCTTGGCCGTTGGCAACTTTGGCAAGGGCACAAAATGCACCATTTTGGAGAAACGGTCTACAACAGTCATTACTACCGTGTTCCCTTTAGATGGTGGCAAACCAGAAACAAAGTCGATGGAGATGTGCGACCATGGCCTGCTAGGCACCGGAAGAGGTTGAAGTAGTCCGCAGGGGCGCTTGTTGGATGTTTTGTTGCGTGCGCACACGGTGCAAGCCGCGACATTCCTTAACGTCACGCTGCAGGCCAGGCCACCAAAAACGCTGCTTAATGACATAAGCAGTTCTGTGGGATCCGGGGTGACAAGTAAGCAGCGAGGTGTGAGCCCAATGAATGACCTGCGACCTCATACCATCGGGTACATACAGTCGTCCAGGGGGGGCAGCCCCTGGGTACCGGGCTCACACAAAGTTCGCGTTTTACCTGGTCTTCTATAGGCCAAGACACCGCCCCAACCACACGGGAAGGTGGAAGGACAGGTTCAGGGTCTTTGGCCCGGGGTGTTGGGTCATGGAGGCGGGAGAGGGCATCCGCCTTCCCGTTCTTTGAGCCGGGTCTGTAAGACAAAACAAAGTTGAAACGACTGAAGAATAATGACCACCTGGCCTGCCTGGGATTGAGTCTCTTGGCTTTCCGTATGTACTCCAGGTTTTTGTGATCAGTCCAAACGACGAAGGGAAGCGAAGCCCCCTCCAACCAATGCCTCCATTCCTCCAGTGCCACTTTGACCGCTAGTAGCTCCTTGTCACCGATGTCGTAGTTTCTTTCAGCTGGCGTCAATTTTCGAGACAGGAAGGCACACGGGTGGAGGCGGTTGTCCCGCTCAGACCTTTGAGAAAGGATTGCCCCAATGCCCACATCTGAGGCATCGACCTCCACCATAAATTGACGCCGTGGATCCGGGATTGTAAGCACCGGGGCTGAGACAAAGGCCTCTTTCAAACGGCGGAAGGCCTCGGCGGCCTTAGGGACCCATTTGAAGGGCGCAGATGGAGATGTAAGGACGTGTAAGGGAGCTGCTATGGTGCTAAAGTTGCGGACAAACTTCCTATAGAAATTCGCAAATCCTAGGAACTGCTGTACCTTTTTCTGTTGATGGGCACGGGCCAATCCCGTACGGCGCTCACCTTGGAAGGGTCCATTTCAATCTTGTCAGGTGAGATTATGTGACCGAGGAAACCAACTGTTTGAACATGGAATTCGCTTTTTTCAGCCTTGACATACAACTTGTTCTCCAACAGGGTTCGGAGAACCTGAGTAACATGGTTCACATGAGTTTCGAGAGTGGGGGAATAAATCAATATATCATCCAAATATACAAAAACAAAATGGTTTAGATATGCATGTAGAACTGTTTTTATCATATTTTGAAAAACTGCTGGAGCATTTGCAAGTCCAAATGGCATTACCAAGTATTCAAAATGACCAGAAGGGGTGTTGAACCCAGTCTTCCACTCATCACCCTCCCGAATTCTGACCAGATGGTAGGCATTATGCAGGTCGAGTTTGGTAAAAAACCGTGCCCCTTGGAGGTGTTCAAAGGCAGTTGACAAAAGTAGGAGAGGATGACGGTTCTTTATTGTTATGGCATTTAGCGGACTATAGTCAATGCATGGACGCAGAGAACCATCCTTCTTACCAACAAAGAAGAACCCTGCGCCTGCTGGCGATGACGATGGCCGAATTATTCCAGATTTCAATGAGTCTTTGATATAAGTGTTCATAGCTTCTGTCTCTTTTTGTGAAATCGAGTACAAGCAGCCTTTAGGGATAGGTGAACCTGGAACAAGGTCTATAGGGCAGTCAAAGTCCCGGTGAGGCGGTAGCGACATAGCTTTTGTTTTACTAAACACGTCGCGCAGGTGATGGTAACATGACGGGACATTGTGCAAACACTCACCATCGCCTAGCCTGTTCAGCATTTCAGGTCTTGGTTCAGGACTAACCAGGCACCCCTTCTCGCATTCTTTTCCCCACGCCGTAACCTTCCCCGTGGACCAGTTCAAACTTGGACAGTGTTTCTTGAGCAATGGGAAACCGAGAACCAACGGATGCATTGGGGAACTGATTACATGGAATACCACCCTTTCTACATGATTGTCAATAGTCATGGTTATTGGCTCGGTTCTATGAGTGATTCGTACCAGATCACGTCCGGTCAGAGCGCGTGTCATGACAGGGATAGTTAGTGGGACCAAAGTTATGTGCAAGGTGTTGACAAGCGAGCGATCTAACAAGTTTTCATCCGCTCCTGAATCTATAAGTGTGTTCAATTTGTGTGTTTGTCCTCGCAACTTTAATGTTACCGCTGTAGGGGTTCGTAGAGGATTGGTGGTTATGTTGTGGGTTTGTGCTAGCACAGGGGGTGGCTTAGCTGAAAGTGACTTCCCTACCGGGCATGATACACGCTGATGTCCCTCCTGTCCACAGTAGAAGCAACGCCTTTCTCGCAGACGCCGTTGTCTCTCCTCCAGGGTCAGTCGGGTGCGGCCGATATTCACTGGCTCCTCGGGTGCGGTGGGTTGTGGTTTGGTCTCAAGTGGTGATTGACCAGAAGCCTGGCGGGTGAATGTGGTGTGATGCCTCTCCTTCTCTCGTTCGCGAAGCCGAAAATCCAACCGGCAGGCCATTTCCACCATCGAATCCAGGTCTGTGGGGTTCTCATATGGTGCCAGATGGTCCTTGATGGTCTCAGAGAGGCCTCGACGGAATGAGTCCCGCAGGGCTGCGTCATTCCATCCACTTCCTGCTGCAGCAGTCCGAAACTGGATGGCGTAATCAGCCACACTGAGCCTTCCCTGCCGCAGATTCTCCAGAATCCACACTGCCTCTCTTCTCGGGGCCATTGGGTCGAACACTCTCCGGAGAGCCGCAATGAAACTCTCTGTCGAGCGGCATGCTGGGGAGTCTCTGTCCCATTCCAGTGCTGCCCATTCAGCTGCACGGCCTGACAGATGAGAGACCACAAAAGCCAATTTGGCAGCATCACTGTCATACACTTGGGGCATGAGTTTAAAATGGAGGTCACACTGGAAAAGGAAGGTGCGGCAGCTGCCAGTCTCCCCAGAGAACTTGTCAGGAGGTGCCAGGTGGGGGAGAGAGGTATGGTGTTCCCTGAGAGCCAGCGGAGGGGGTGCTGGAGGTGGAGCAGCCGCAGGTGTGGTGGTGATTGTCGGTGCAGACTCCAGGCGGCTCAGCGTTAGCTGCAGGGTGTGAACCAGTTGTTGGATCTGATCGGTCACGCACGCTTGTCCATAGTGCTGGTCCCTGGATAGCTGCTCGACTGCCTGACTTAATGCGTTGAGTTGCTCTTCCTGCTGCTTCACCTTTATTCCCTGGGCACTCAGGGCGACCTTTAGCCTTTCAGTCTCTGCTGAGTCCATTGTGGCCAGTGCGTTCTGTCACGGGCGGGGCACACACGGCTGGACTCAAATGCAAGAGACAACGAAAGATGCAGTTCTCAGTGACTTTTATTTTACTGGCATTTAACAGGCCAGCTTCATGGTCCAAATGAAATCAAAGTAACAACATAAAATCTTCGGCAATGTAGACTTGAAACAAAACATGACAAGAATAAAACTTACTGGAGATGGAGTCTTAGCTTCTTACAGCTTCACTAACAAGAAAAACACACTGGCACAAGACAAGGCAAAAGAGGGGAATTTAAGGCCTAGGGCTAATGATACACAGGTGTGGGCACTCGGGTGATTAAGGGGAAGGCAAGACAAGACTGACAAAGGTAACACTGAGCAACAAAAGGGAACCCTCCAAAATAAAACAGGATATGAACTGACATGAATCAACGCCGCCTATGGCGGCGTGTAACACAGACTCTCCCACCTCAGCTGTAGATCTCTGCAGTTCATCCAGAGTGATCATGGGCCTCTTGGCTGCATCTCTGATCAGCTTTCTCCTTGTTTGAGAAGAAAGTTTGGAAGGACGGCCGGGTTTTGGTAGATTTGCAGTGGTCTGATGCTCCTTCCATTTCAATATGATGGCTTGCACAGTGCTCCTTGAGATGTTTAAAGCTTGGGAAATCTTTTTGTATCCAAATCCGGCTTTAAACTTCTCCACAACAGTATCTCGGACCTGCCTGGTGTGTTCCTTGGTTTTCATAATGCTCTCTGCACTTTAAACAGAACCCTAAGACTATCACAGAGCAGGTGCATTTATACGGAGACTTGATTACACACAGGTGGATTCTATTTATCATCATCGGTCATTTAGGACAACATTGGATCATTCAGAGATCCTCACTGAACTTCTGGAGTGAGTTTGCTGCACTGAAAGTAAAGGGGCCGAATAATATTGCATGCCCCACTTTTCAGTTTTTTATTTGTTAAAAAAGTTTAAATTATCCAATAAATGTTGTTCCACTTCACGATTGTGTCCCACTTGTTGTTGATTCTTGACAAAAAAATTAAATTTCATATCTTTATGTTTGAAGCCTGAAATGTGGCGAAAGGTTGCAAGATTCAAGGGGGCCGAATACTTTTGCAAGGCACTGTATCCTGCTTGTTTAATGCAAAAATACTGTGCACACTCTCAAAATGAGTGCGCCACTGCCACCCACAGTGGATGTGCAGTTACATGTTATTCTAGTACGGCAAAAAAGTGTGTTCCGTGAAGTCACATGCACCCCCCCACCCCCACCTCACTATTTGAGAAGTAATGGGCCAATAGGTTGTGCCGGACACCGGACACATCACTGAATGTCTGTCCCAAAACCAGATGATAACGATGATCTTAAAATATGGCAATACAACAATTATCGATACTTGGGAACTACAAGTCTTTATGTATCCCTTTAAAATCTTTCTTTTGGTAGATACCCGTTTATTTCCTCATAGTTAACAATTCTGAGGGTCTTGAAAGGGCAGTCAAAATCCTAAAAAATAGCTGGCTATATTGAGTTGGCTGTACAAAAGAATTGACTGACTGTGAACGAGTTAAATTCTGTCCATTTTTCTCCTTTGTACCTTGACTTTTAATATTTGCTAAGACATCCGTTCAGTTTGGCTGTGTCTCAGTCGACCAAAATACCATCAAATTATAAATGCTTTAAAACTGTTCTGTAATACTGAAATCCTCAATAATGTCTGTGTCCTTCAAGACTGCAAAATCATTCATCATTCAAAAAGTCCTCTCTTTAGTTTGAGTTTAATCTGTGACACCAGTAGAATTTCTGATGCCCTTTTCATTCATACATCTTGAAGAGACCTGGAGAAATTTCAATGAATACAAATGTGTTCTACTTGATTTTCGGTAACTAAATCTGAAAGTTCTCATGGTATCTCATGCATCCATTTTAGAAAACGCTACTATCACTTACAGGTTTAAAATACAAAAATCCATTAATTCTCCCCTTCAGTACTTTTACCATTATTGTTTGAAGTTCTTTATTCTGGCTGCCAAGCTCAAACTTAAAGTTGATTATAAGTATGATTATATTTTATGGTGCTAATTCCTGCACACTTGCCCGAAGCTTCTGATTAAAAAAAAAAAAAAAAAAAAAAGTCCTTTTTCATTATTGTTGTAGTTTGGTGGAGTATAAAATTGTATAACATCCATGTCCTGAATTTGGCAGTAATGATCCATGGGCTATAACCTATAAGAGTTCCCCCTTTGGTTCTTGAATACATCAATTTAAGTGTTTTTTTAAGCCAGGGAGTTTTTATTATGAGGCCAGTAAATGTATGTTATTAAAAGATAGAAAAAAAAAAACATGACCTGGCATTGTGAAAATAAATCGGAAGTCACAAAGATAGGAGTTCAAGTCTAAAAGCAATAATTGTTGACAAGTCAACATTTTCAAAATGAACTTTTCCGCATTAAATGCTCCTTAAGCACCTCTTTTTTTGATTAAATGTTCCATTATTAAGAAATAAACATTGCAATGACTTCAGAAATAGTACACTGCTGGCCAAAAGTATTGGCATCCCTGCATTTCTGTCAAATAATGCTCAATTTCTCCCAGAAAATGATTGCAATTACAAATGCTTTGGGAGTAATATCTTCAGTTATTTTGCTTGCAATGAAAAAACCCAAAAGAGAATGGAAAAACTAATTAATTTTGATAATTTTACACAAAACTCCAAAAATGAGCCGGACAAAAGTATTGGTACCCTTTGAAAAATCATGTGATGCTTCTTTAATTTGTGCAATTAACAGCATTTGTTACTTACCGGTGGAACATAACAGGTGGTGGCAATAACTAAATCACACTTGCAGCCAGTTAAAATGGATTCAAGTTCACTCAACCTCTGTCCTGTGTCCTTGTGTGTACCACATTAAGCATGGAGAAAAGAAAGAAGACCAAAGGACTGTCTGAAGACTTGAGAAGCAAATTTGTGAAGAAGCATGGGAAATCTTAAGGCTACAAGTCCATCTCCAAAGACCTGAATGATCCTGTGTCTACCGTGTGCAGTGTCATCAATAAGTGTAAAGCCCATGGCACTGTGGCTAACCTCCCTAGATGTGGATGGAGATTTTAAAGAAAGATTGCACGGATGGTGGATAAAGAACCTCGACTTACATCCAAACAAGTTCAAGCTGTCCTGCAGTCTGAGGCTACAACACTGTCACCCCGTACTATCCATCGGCGTCTAAATGAAAAGGGACTCTTTGGCAGGATACCCAGCAAGACCCCACTTCTGACCCAGAGACATAAAAGCTAGGCTGGAGTTTGCCATAACCTACCTGAGAAAGCCAAAAACGTTTTGGAAGAATGTTCTCTGGTCAGATGAGACAAAAGTAGAGCTTTTGGGGAAAAGGCATCAAAATTGAGTTTACATGGAAAAAAGGAGGCCTTCAAAGAAAAGAACAGGTCCCCAAAGTCAAATATGGCGGAGGTTCCCTGATGTTTTGGGGTTGGTTTGCTGCCTCTGGCACTGGACTGATTGGCCGTGTGCATGGCATTATAAAGTCTGAAGACTACCAACAAATTTTGCACCATAATGTAGGGCCCAGTGTGAGAAAGCTGGATCTCCTTAAGAGGTCATGGGTCTTCCAGCAGGACAATGACCCAAAACACACTTCAAAACGCACTAGAAAATGGTTTGAAAGAAAGCACTGGAGACTTCTAAAGGGGCCAGCAATGAGTTCAGACCTGAATCCCAACACCTGTGGAGAGATCTAAAATGGCAGTTTGGAGATGGCACCCTTCAAATCTCAGAGACCTGGAGCAGTTGGCCAAAGAAGAATGGTCTAAAATTCCAGCAGAGCATTGTAAGAAACTCATTGATGGATACCGGAAGCGGTTGTTCGCAGTTATTTTGTCTAAAGGTTGTGATACCAAGTATTAGGCTGAGAGTGCCAATACTTTTGTGCGGCCCATTTTTAAAGTTTTGTGTAAAATGAAAATCTTTTTTGCATTTGTGATTACAGTCATTTTCTGGGAGAAATTGAGCACTGTCTGACAGAATTGTCGGGGTGCCAAAACTTTTGGCCAGCAATGTACATTGTCTAAGTCATTAACTTAAAAATTTACACTACCACTCAAAAGTTTGGGGTCGCTTAGACCCCAAACCTTTGAACGGTAGTGTATATATGGGGAAAAAAAAAAAAAAAAAAAGACCCATTTCAGCAAATCAGCTTTGACTAAACTCCTCTGATGAAAGCAATTTACCATATTTTCACAACAATAAGGCGCACCTTAAAGTAAAAAATGTTCTGCAAAATGGACAGAGTATCAAAATGTGTGTCTGACTGAGCAATTTTGAGGCAGATGTTAAAGACCTTTTAAAACTAGCATTAGCCCAGTGAGAAGAGCGGTCCATGGTAAGTACAAAACAGACGGAGTCACGTAGCCTGACGTAGAAGCTTTCAGGAAGTTACA
Organism: Corythoichthys intestinalis; assembly: GCF_030265065.1. NCBI lineage: Eukaryota > Metazoa > Chordata > Actinopteri > Syngnathiformes > Syngnathidae > Corythoichthys > Corythoichthys intestinalis. The sequence goes on from NC_080404.1 coordinate 10,414,804, forward strand.
AGCGGGGCGTTATAATAGCTGTGTAAAGAGTTTTACTAGTTTGAGAAAATGAATAGTTTGTTTTACATTACATTTACATTGTTGTTGCACATTGAGGTACCATTTAGCTTAGCAAGCATTTTTCAAGTGTACCAGAGCTCGCGAAACTTAAAAAAAAGCCATTTATCAGGGTTTATTTGACCGTGGTTTGCATATATCCGTCCCCCGAAAAAGCCTGATAGCACAGATACAGTGGTATGAAAAGTATTTGAACCTATTGGAATTTCTCACATTTCTGCATAAAATCACCATCAAATGTGATCTGATCTTTGTCAAAATCACACGTATGTATAAACAGTGTCTGCTTTAACTAAAACCATCCAAACATTTGTAGGTTTTCGTATTTTAATGAGGATAGTATGCAAACAATGACAGAAGGGGGAAAATAAATAAGTGAACCCTCTGCCTATGGAGAATTAAAGAGCAACTGAAACCAATTTTTACCAAACAATTTAAGTCAGGTGTGTCCCCAATCACTGATGAGTGGTTTAAAACAGCCCTGCCCACTATAAAAAAAAAAAAAAAAAAAAACATCTGGTAAGAATTGTCTTAATGCGCAGCATTGTCTGGTGTGCATCATGGCTCGGTCAAAAAAAACTGTCTGAAGACCTATAGATTGTTTTTGACCATTGTTGATTTGTATAAAGCTGGGAAAGGATACAAAACCACCTCTAAAAGTCTGGATGTTCATGAATCGACAGTCAGAGAAGTTTGAAATGGAGAGAGTTTGGCACTGTTGCCTCTCTCCCAAGGCGTGGCCATCCACCAAAGATGACGCCAAGAGTTCAGCGCAGAATACTCAGAGGTAAAAAAAAAACCCTAAGACTGTCTGCTAAAGACTTACAGAAATCACTGGCACAGACCAATATCTCTGTGCACACATCAATTACTGTATATGTAAAACTATGGCCAAGAAATGTGGTCATGGGAGGACTCCACAGAGGAAGCCGCTGCTGCCTAAAAACACACAAAAAGGCACTTGGACACTCCACAGACGTTTCGACAAAATATTTTGTGGACTGATGAAACCAAAGATGAATTGTTTGGGAGTTACACACAATGTCATGTGTGAAGGAAAAATGGAACAGCTCACCAACATGAACACCTCTTCCCCACTGTGACGAATGGTGGAGGGAGCATCATGATTTGGGGCTGTTTTGCTACCTCAGGGCCTGGATAACTTGCAATCATTATTGGAAGAATGAATGAATTCAAAGGTTTATGAGGGTGTTTGACAGGAAAATCTGAGGCCGTCTGTCAGACAGTTGAAGCTAAAAATAGGATGGATGCTGCTACAAGACAATGATCCAAAACACGGAAGTAAATCAACTGCAGAATGGTTTCAGAAGAACAAAATACACGAAAAATACACGTTCTGGAGTGGCCAAGTCAAAGTCCAGATTTGAACCCCATTGAGATGCTGCGGCATGACCTAAAGACAGCGACTCCTGCCAGACATCCCAGGAATCTGACAGAACTACAGCAGTTTTGTAGAGAAGAATGGGCCAGAATTAGTCTTGATCAATGTGCCAGACTGATCTGCAGCTACAGGAAGCCTCTGGTTGAACTTATTGCTGCCAAAGGGGGGGTAGGGCACAAAATATTACATGTGATGGTTCACTCACTTATTTTGCCCCCTTCTGTCATTGTTTGCATACTATCCTCATTCAAATATAAAAACCTATGAATGTTTAGGTGGTTTTAGTGAAAGCAGACACTGTTTTTTCATCTATGTGATTTTGACAAAGATCAGATTTGATGGTGATTTTATGATGAAATGTGAGAAATTACAAAAGGTTCAGATACTTTTTCATACCACTGTATAAGTACGCATGCCCCTCTGCTATTGGATGCGTTATTGATGTCAGCACTACGGCGCTCTGAAATAAAGCACGGCTCTATTTTGGACCCCACCTCTCGGCGCAAATTCATTCAAACTTCATCACAAAAAAATAGTTAAAGTAACTTACAATTTACTATAGCTACTTACCATAGCTGCTGTAGGATTTGTCACTTGTTACTTGTCCATATTCATAATATTCTGAGTTACTAAATGAGAAAAAGACCAGCAAGTGTAAGTGGCAATATATTATAATACGGTATTACTGATTTTAAGATACTGTAAACACAGTTGGGCAGAGCATAAATGTCACCTCTTTGACTGATTACTGTAGTTATCGTCATAAGCGTCATAGCTGTCGTCGTCGTATTCCCCGCCATATCCATCGTCGTAGCCCTGCAAGGAGGTACAATCTGAGCAAAACAGGATTCATCCCTGATCTATACACACTTTAAGGGAATTATTATTATTTTAAAGATCAATGCTTAAAATTTCAGGCGTTGATCATGATTACGTTTCTTTATTTGAGCAAAATAAACAATTTCTCAGGCTTAAATGTACTGTATATCTGCCACCCACAGACGTAATGGTGGATACACAGTATAGTGGTACCTCGACGTACGAACGCATCGATGTATGATCCTTTCAACATCCGGTGTAAAATTTGACTCGTCATTTGTCTCGACATACCTGTATAACGACATGCTGGAAATACGACGATTTATGACCGCGTTGTAATTTCATTGTTTTTCCACAAGATGGACACACGGCGGATTTTTTGTGAGAGAAATCAACATGTGTCCCAAGAAGGTTAGTGCAGGCAGTGGAAAACGAAGTTAAGAGGGAAATGACAGAAAAATCTGAGCGTGTTGTGAGTGAACTGGCTCGCCAATATGGTCGGTCTCTATTAGTATCTATTATTAGATATTGTGCAACACAACACTGCTACAGTCCGCCGTAGCAGACACAGACAACAACAGCACAAGAAAAGAGAAAGTAGAAAGTTCTCTCTCTTCCGCACTCTCACCCTGTCGTCAGTCACAAGATGCGTTCATAAACAGCATGCAAAACACAACCGCTACATTCGAACCTTATTCGTTACATTATTATTATTATTATACAGGTAGTCCCTGGGTTACGACGTACTCGACTTCACGCGATTTCGACCTTATGAAGCCGGAGTCTCGTGCGCCACTTTGTCTCCATTCTTTTTTTTTTAAACTAGTCGCACAAACAGTACCTAATTGTACCTCACTGTATCTTATTTTTTACACATGACTTGTTTTGTCCTCACTAAACGTGAAGTTGTTGTTCAGCTTAACAGACAGCAAACACAGCAATTGTGCTTTTTGAAGCTTTTTACTTCTTTCACTTTTGACAATTTGTAAAGCTGTAACACGCATACGTACACATCTGTTCAAAACGACACGCATTTTAAAACAATAAAACACTGGACACAAAACGATTTGTATTCAAACGTCCGTTATAGTCTGGGTGTCGGCAACCCCTGTTTTAAGAGCCCCATGCGGCTCTTTAGCGCTGCCCTAGTGGCTCCTTGGAGCATTTTTAAAAATGTTTGAAAATCGAAAAAGATGGGGGGAGGAAAATATATTTTTTCTTTTGATATGGTTTATGCAGGACATAAAACAACACAAACATTCGTTTTCCAATGCTGTAAAAATGTGTAGAATAAATATTTATTTTCAACATTTCTGTCAATGAAAATTTACGTCATGGCCTGAAACACACGTTTCTATCAGCAGGGCAAGATGCCAGGCAGGCAGGTGGCTATTGGAAACAAACCGGCGGATGTGTGATGGGCCATGCATCCGAAAGGGAAAAAGAGAAAAATAACTGAGGAGAACAGAGGAGTCAATGTTTCTTGGACCGAATTTTTGCATTCATTGCCAATGTGGAAGGATGGCCTGAACATTTACTCGATGGCGAGAAGTTGTCAAATAAAAAAATGTGTAATTTGGAAAGACATTTCCAGGGAAGGCGTGCTACATTTTCAGCTGAGTACCCAGGTTGGAGTGAGAGAAAAAGTGTGATTGCATTACTTCTGAAGAACTTAGAGGAGCGCAAAAATAGATTTAAGAAGTGGATTGCATCGCCAAACTCAACTACTACTGCAAGTTTTGTTGCAACGTGTGCAAAGTGTAGAAAACCGTTCACAGATGGCGAGTACATGAAGGAGACATTCATCAACATATCAGAACACCTATTTGCAGACTTTAATTTCATAAAAGCAATGAAACAATTCATTAATATTGTAATGAAGTTAATTGTAATGAAGGTGGCATCATACAACAGAGTAGTCACGTGGTGCGTTGGATGCACTGCGGGGAAATAAACATTAAATCATGAAGGCTCATTATGTAATTTTAGCCAACTTAGTCATTTTGATAGTAGGCTAATATAGCTAATACAGATACATACAGCATGTGTTTCCTTCATTATGAGGCATATTTAAGGCTTTTAATTTTTTTGTGGCTCCTGACATATTTGTTGTTGTTTTTTTGGTCCAATATGGCTCTTTCAACATTTTGGGTTCCGACCCCTGATCTAGTATGATATTATGTAAATTTAGTAGATTAAATTAGCCTAATTTGGCACACAAAGTCCTATATCTTAGATGCTACAATAGCTAACATATTTACAATTCTCATAGTAAATCGCTCACACGCAACTCCACAAACTGTAGCTCTAAACTTAATTACGAATGCATACACAAACATATATTAACTGAAGCAATTTACAGCCTTATGTGGGCCAAACCAGAATGCAGCTATCCTTTATCCATGTGAGACGTCTGAGTGCTCTAGTATGGAAGCATTATTGAATGACAGTCAAGCCAGACGCAACGCTTCCACCAGAGAGCAGTGTATTCCGCACCATTAAACAAAATACAATACTTTTTGACTTTTTGGATGGTTATTTTGAATTTTTAAAGGGTTAGTTCCAACTTACGCGGAAATTCGGGTTACATGGCAAGCGTAGGGACGGAACTTGTTCTTAACCTGGGGACGACATGTATTACTATTCCTACTTGTAGTTATCATTTATTTGTTTCGGTATGTGTAATTGCTATTTGGGATTGTACCTGCAGTATTTATGAGGGATTTAGCATTGGTTTTTGGGCTGTGGAACAAATTAATCGAATTATAATGTATTCTTATGAGAAAATCATATGACCTTTTTGACTAACAAACCAGGCCAATATAATGTGTACGTAGAGGTACCACTGTATTGTATATTTCTCAAGCTTTCAGAGTAGACTTTTAATTTCAAGGACTTTTTTTAACTATCCAGTTTGGCAGGGAAAAGTGAGAAGCCACAAACTTTTAACTTCCAAGATGTATGTCTTGGAAATCTAGATTGATGTTGGAGTACCTGGAGAAATCCAAATCCATTACCTGAGAACTACGAGGCACATGCAAATCACTAATACAGTATATCATCCTCGTAGCCATTGTCCCTTAAGATTTGGGCTTACCCTTTTAAAAACACTGTCAGGAGTGACAATGGCCCCTTGTATCCCCTAATTAATGAGGCATGTTTCTTCTAGCTTGACACTTATCTGTAAAAGTAAAATAAATAACACGGGCCCTTTTATGCAGGCAGGCAGGTATAAATCAAATGTTAACACAAAGGTGGATGGTTCTTATTGGGCATAATTAGGACAGCAAGGAGCTGAAGGCCCGTAGCTGTGTGCTTCATTATCAGTTGACAACCTGCATTTCCCTCGACAGTGACGGATCTTCACACCGTTCTGACTCTGAATGCGCCGCTGCAAAGCAGGATGGGAAGGAAAATGAGATTTGCACCATTTTTTTGTCTCAGTGAATGGTTCTCGCTCTCTAGACTTTCTACCTTTGAAAGTGCACCTTTTGTTGGAGCTCATTCTCATTATTTATTCATACCGCCTACTCAAATCATACCCTTATTATCAACTCAAAACTGTGATAAGCAGAATCAATTTTCCACGACTTTTTGAGTTCCATTATTTGTCGCTCTGCTCAAAGAGGTCCAAAAGCGAAAGTCAAACAGACAATTGAGCAAAGTGTTTCCTTTTTAAACTGTGTTTGACATTTTAATAACATTTTACATTCACTCTGTGGTATGACAGTCATACATGTGTTTTAAGAAATAGAAAAGGCATGCACTGAGATTTCCAAACAGCAGCTGAGAAACCTCTACCCCTCCTTGAAAAACACAAATTTGAAGCATCTTTCCCAAAAAGCCAAAACCAGTAGGATGTTTCCTTCTCATTTCAAAAGGGTGTCTTTTTCAACTTCCACAGACGAGTCCTCACCACCCCCCAAAGCCTCCCAAAGCTCTGTGTTTAATCACATTAGCGTGTTTCAGTCCTGTTATGGTTGCAGGGCTCATGTTTTTCAGAAGAAAGCAATGCATTTTTAAATTTTGACCAACAATTTTCACACTCACCTTCACATTATAGGTGTTTAATATAACTATTACAATATAAACACATACTTCTTCTTTGAATGCTTAAAAGCACTAGATTGCTTACTTTGATAGTACATTCTTGGGATAACTGTGAACCTCTTTGTACATTCCAATGCTCTTTATCATCAGGCATGAAAATGGGTCAGGGGTTAAAAAGGTGAGAAGGGTGTGGAGGAAATATATTCCGGTACACTGTACAACTAGGGCTGTCTCCAAAGACTAATTTTCTCCCAATTAGTCAGCCGACTATTGTTCCGATTAATCGACTAATCTAATGACCCCCCCCCCCCTTTTGAAACACTTAAATTCTTTATTAAATAAACATGTAAATAACAACAATAAATCACAAATAAAGAATGAGGTCAAATGCTGATAGCAGTAACTAGTAAGGATGTCCCGATCCAGGTTTTTGCACTTCCGATCAGATACCGAAATTGTTTTGCACTTCCAATCCGATACCGATACCGGCCTCTCAGAGCATGTATTAAAGTTTAAAGTTATTTAGCCTCCTTAATTAGTTGTCAGACTCATGTTGAAAAGGGTTTTAGTAGTCTTGATAACAACTTGCCAGCTGAATTAGGTGAGTTGGAATAACACATAATGGTTGGTAACAAGAAACTGACCTGTTTATTAAATGATAAACACAAAACATTATAAATAACAAACAGAAATGACATATTCAGACAGTAAAACATGCTAATAATATTGTAAACTGTCTTAAAAAAGCAAAACACACAACCTCAAATTATTAACTATTATACACTCCCTTTGATTTGCTTGCCCAGCCCGAAAAAAACCCAAAATTTTATGTTTTATTTGTAGGCACGAGCCCGAAAAAAAAAAAAAAAATGTATGCTTTATTTGTGAGGACTCAGGAGCGATGTGTGGTTACGTTTTGTGTGATCACGTTTGGTGACGCCAGTGCATATATGCATAATGATAACAAATTATAGCCTGTCTTTTTTAACAAATTCTCCCAGTTAAACAAGACTGTAAGATGGATATTCAATAAACATATATATATTTTATATTTGCATGTGTGTTCTAACAGGTGGATAGTGGATTTGACATTTATTTTAATCTCGAGTTGGCAGAAAAAAATGCAAGTTTTCTTAATGTTTAAGTGCATATTTTTGTCATTATAAATGCATTTACACAGCGAAATAACACTGGAAAAGTACATACATACATACATCATTTTAGTATAAATATATGAATATATATTTTTTGAAAAAAGTCTGCCCGATGCGTCTAAATCCCACTTTACTCACGAGAGATAATGGCTCGTCATCCAGAATGATTCCTTTGGCAATGACTCTTCCCTGGGCTTTGGGACTGTCAAGTGCCAGTTTGTCACGCATAGCAAAAGTTTCTGCCAGTGTTCGTTGCGTATGACCTTTCTTTCTGTCTTCGGTTTTCTCCTTATACTCCTCATACTCCTTGTATTGTTTGTGGTGGTATTTCGATAAATGCTTGATTAGTTTGGTTGTATTAACACTTCTTACAGCTTTACCACCATGCTTGACTTTATTGTGGCATATGTTGCACTCTGCCTCTTCGTCTTTGTCGTCCTTTAAAGTGAAATAATCCCACACAGCTGACATTTTTACCGATAGTCTCTCAGTCAATTGGGAGACGGTAATGTAGTGTGTTGAAGGTGTGCGTAAAATGCGCACAGGATTTTAGGGAAACCGAAGCAAAAACTGGAATGGATTATGTAAGTTGGTGCACTGGAAAACCCGGACCGGACTTCGAAAAAAAAATGTATCGGAAGTCTGGATCGGAATTTTCCCGTGTCGGCCGATCCGATACCGATACGCATTTTTTTGCCCATATCGGCGTCCGATCCAATCCAGATATCGGATCGGGACATCTCTAGTAACTAGTGCAAAAGAATGGAATGTAAACAGATTCAGAACACTGACTCCGCTTTTCCAACATGATTCAAAAAGATTCTTAAAAAAAAAAAAAAAAGTAGCTTTAATATAATAGTATACTAATATATATAATAGTATAATCATTGCCAATCAGATTTTTCATAAAAGGGTGTCATTTTAAAACTGTTCTTGGAGTAGAATCTGAATTCTGAAGTATGTGGGATTAACTCCAGAAATCGTTATTCATGTGATGAACATGACTTGCTTTTATTTTGAAATGTTCACCGGAAGTATTTTCGCTAAAGTCCTAACAGTAAGTAATAAAATCGGCAAAAAAAAGCTTTTTGTCATTGCATGTGGTGTCAGTAATAGATTTTTTGGTAACACTTTCCAATAAAGGTCCTTAATTAACATTAGTTAATGCATTTTTAGACAATAACTAATGTTTAAGTAACATTACAATAATTAATATAATTGCTTATCTAACATTTATTAATATATTAATTAACATGAGTTAATGCATTAGTTAATGAATAACCAGATAGTAACGAATGGTTTGGTAAAATAAAAAAAAATTAAAAAAAAGGCCTATATAGGGTTAGGGTTTAGGGTTAGGGTTTGTTAACTTAGCATTTATAATTTCTTAGTTAAGGGACACATGTGCTACACTTTACAATAAGGGTCCAAAAAGCATTCAGTAATGGTTAATTAAGGTTAAGTAATACTTATGAGGTACGTTCACGTGGAATAATACCATACTTAAGGTTAGGTTAGCAGCACCCAAGGACTCACAGAGCAATGTTTCTCATGTTAAAATAACAATCACTTACTCGTACCAGTAGACATTAATAACTATATATTAATGCACTAATATGTTAAGTAATGTATTATATATATTATATATTATAACTTAACCTTAAGTATGGTATTATTTCACATGAACATACCTCATAAGTATTACTTAACCTTAATTAACCAGTACTGAATGTTTTTTGGACCCTATTGTAAAGTGTAGCACACGTATCCCTTAACTAAGAAATTATACATGCTTAAGTTCCCCCCTCTCAACCTTTATTAACCATTACTAAATGCTTTTTGGATCCTTATTGTAAAGTGTAGCACATGTGCCCCTTACCTGAGAAATTATAAATGCTTATGTCCCCCCCTTAACCTTTCTTAACCATTACTGAATGCGTTTTGGACCCTTATTGTAAAGTGTAGCACATGTGTCCCTTAACTAAGAAATTATAAATGCTCGAGGTAAGTTTACCAAACTATTAGTTACTGTCTGGTTATGCATTAACTAATTACTAATTACTAACTGACTAATATTTTTAGTTTGCAAATGCTGTTAACCAGCGGTTTTCATGTTTAAAGCGTTACCTTTGAACCGCAAGTTTGCGTTTTGGAGAAGACTGCCAATGTTTTATCGCATGCTAAAGTAGGTTGTCTTTTTTTCCCATTAGCCTCAATGTAGCAATGCTAACATTTACGGTGTTTAATATAGATGTGTTTCCTAATTTTGTATGTCTGAACTTTAATTCTACGGCATGTTGATGACCAATAAACTTTTGTGAAAGGAACTGGAGTCTCATATGCCATCAACACGCACGTGTACACGCACATACAAATGTATGCACGAATGCACGTACGCAACGATAAAACGCAGCCGTGAAAATTACCGCCCTCATTTTTATTTACCTTGCGATAAATGGACTTATTGCATATCGTGACAAGCTTAGCAACTTCAATAAAATATGTCGTTAGTTAGTTAGATTTACAATCTGCCAGCTTGTAATTGTCTCCTGTCGTCTTTCAAAATTACAACTGGGTGACGCCGCTTTAGGTGTTCATTCATGGCCGACGAGCAGCCAAGCTTGGCATTGAAGAGACAGGACAGAAGAGTGTACCCTCCTTTGTTTCGTTGAAATAAGTCAACATTTTGGCCACTCTGGTGCACTTTTTTGGCTT